>NW_016107750.1:643567-674594 GCF_001604975.1 Cebus imitator
AAGAGCAAAACTCTGTCTCAAAAAAAAAAAAAAAAAGACTTGTAAACATCATTTTAGAAAATGATTTCCTCGCCTCAGAGAACTTTTTCAGTTAATTGACCAACTACTGGTCTCAGCTACTTTGGATAAGGAACTTCTACTAGCTTATCCACTCAATGGAGGAGGAGACTCAAGACCAAAATAGTGAATAATGTATCTCAGGGGAGATAGCAAAGCCCAGCCTAGTTCCCAGCTTCTGATGTAGAGTCACAGAACTGTAGGAATTTAGAATTGAGAGGGACCTTGGAAATTATGCAGAATGATAGATTCCAAGCCAGGTTCATGGAGCATTAAGGTTTCCAGCAGGTACCCTACAGGCTGCTAAGGAGGCAGGGCTCTGTGCCTGTCACTTAGCCAAAGCAGCTCTGATTTTATGTTTTATATATTGGAATTCTGATATTTATTCTTTCTTTTTTTTTTTTAAAGATAGAGTCTTGCTCAGCTGGGTGTGGTGGCTCACACCTGTAATCCCAGCACTTTGGGAGCCAAGGCAGGCAGATCACAAAGTCAGGAGTTCGAGAGTAGCCTGGCCAACATGGTGAAGCCCTGTCTCTACTAAAAAAATACAAAAATTAGCACAGTGGCACGCACCTGTAATCCCAGCTACTAGGGAGGTTGAGGCAGGAGAATGGCTTGAACCTGTGAGGCGGAGGTTGAAGTGAGCTGAGGTCACACCACTGCACTCCAGCCTGGGTGACAGAGCCAGACTCAGTCTCAAAAAAAAAAAGAGATAAGGTCTTGCTCTGTCACCCAGGCTGGAGTGCAGTGGCATGATCATGGCTCACTACACCCTCAACCTCTGGGGCTCCTGCGATCCTCCCACCTCAGCCTCCTGAATAGCTGGGACTACAGGCACCTGCCATCACACCTGGCTAATTTTTGAAGTTTTTGTAGAGTCAAGTTTTTGCCATGTTGCCCAGGCTGGTCTTGAACTCCTGGGCTCAAGCGATTCTCCCACCTAAGCCTCCCAAAGTACTGGGATTACTGGCATGAGCCACCACACCCATCCAATTTTTTTTTTTTAAGTTCTTTTTGGGGGGAAAAAAGCCTATAAGCCACTCACTTAGTCTAACCCCTGCCTTATATAGAGAAGAAACTGAGGCAGGGTCTAAGCATAGATTCTCCTGAACCCCAGTACGACGCTCTTCCTGCCCACTGCCCCTCCCATCACCCCACATACTGTTTCTGCCAGACCTTGTGAGGGAAAAGGGGGCTTTTGTGTGGTCTGGGGATGGAAGGCTTTCTGGGTACAGAGAGCCCTTCTGTGGGTTCACAGTCCAGGGCCAGAGTCCTCCCCCACCCCGCATGTCACTTCTGGTCTGTGTCAAGCAAGGTGGGGGAGAGTACAGAAAGGGAAAAGACAGAGGATGCACATGATACACATCCCAGAGGTCGAAGGGGGCATCGGTGGAGGAGCAGTGCCTCAGGCACCCACCCTGATTTTGTCATTCTCCGTCTTATCCTCCAAATCCTCATCAAATTCCTTCTGTGGGTAGAATTCAATGCCATTTACTTCAAGCTCCTTGCGAACCTGGAGGCGGGGAGAAGAAGCAAGGTAGCCAAGTGTCAGGATAATGGAAAACAGGGTTGTGTGCACCTCTGTGTGTGAGCTGAGGTTAGAGAGCCGAATCCAGCCTTGGATAATCCAGTCATCTCTGAACTCTGAGACCTTGAGCAGCAGTAAGATTGTGAATAAATGCAAGCACCAGTGACACAATTACAGCTTAGCCTGAGAGGAGGAAGAGGCCAGGAGGTGCAACTTCAGGTCCCAGGTGCCTCGCAACCAGCTTGCTCATCTCGAGTCCACAAGACTGGGATTTGCACAAGCAGCCCAGCTGAGCCCACTGGGGAGTGCTCAGACCCCTGCATGTTATATTCCTGATTGCAAGGAAGAAAGGTGAGTCTCCCCCTACTCCAAGACTCTCTGTTTGCCCTCTTTCAAGGTTGACTTAAGTCTTGCCTTCTCCAGGAAACCATCCAGGACCTCTTCATTTCATTGTTCTATTTGATTGTAAGTTTCCTTTTTTTTTTTTTTTTTTTTTTTTTTTTTGAGATGGAGTCTCCCTCTATCCCCCAGGCTGGAGTGCAGTGGTGCGATCTCAGCTCACTACAACTTCCACCTCCTGGGTTCCAGCAATTCTCCTGCCTCAGTATCCCAAGTAGCTGAAATTACAGGCGCCCACCACCACACCCAGCTAATTTTTTGTGTTTTAGTAGAGATGGAGTTTCACCATGTTGGCCAGGCTGGTCTCGAATTCCTGACCTCAGGTGATCCACCCGCCTCAGCCTCCCAAAGTGCTGGGATTACATGTGTGAGCCACCGAGCCCGGCAGGTTGTAAATTTGTTAAAGATAGCAATTGTCTTTTCATTTCTCTCAAATTCCACCTCCTCAACCTCATATATCCAGCACAGGGCTGAGCTTTTGGAAGATGCCAGTGAGGACTAGTGGCCAGTTGACTCACTAATTAGTCTAGTCCTTCAAGTAGGGTAACATTTGAGGAGTGATTTCTGATGTTCACAGTGATACATGCATTCAGTGGTCTTCACAGGTACGTTTGGAGGGCAGGAGGAAGGCACTCGGAGCTGCACCATCTATTCTTCAACAAAGTCCCCGGATACCACCAACCTCAGCCTCTTGAATGGTTAAGTGGGGGCTGGGGTAGAGAACGGGGAGGGTTGACAGTAAGGGTGAAGGCAGAATGATGAGGGCTAGGAGGTGGACTGAACCCAGAAGAGAGAAAGGAAGGGATGGGGGCAGGAAAAGAAGACAGGGGGCCTTCTCACCCTTTGCTTGAATTCAGACTTCTCCTCCAGGGTCATGGTGTCAGCCTTAGCGATGACAGGAATGATGTTCACAACCTTGCTGAGGTGTTTCATGAATTCAAGATCCAGAGGTCGCAAGCTGGGGCCCAGAAAAAGCAGGATTGTCAGAACCACCTTGTCCTCCCCAACTCACCCACTGCCACCACTCCAGGGCACCCTCGGGAGAAGAGGACTGGGCTGGGCACCTGGCTGAGGCCAAGAGGCTGCTCTCTGCTCTCCCATACAGCCCCACTGCCTTGCTGTCTGCAGAGCCGCCTCACCACCTGCCTTTTTCTTCTCCAGTTCCCATGCAGACCCTGCCTCTCTTTAAGCCCCTCAAACCACCCCTTCATGACATCTTTTCTGACTTAGGGATTTCTTTCTCCTGGGAGTATCTGTGGACTGTTGTCTCTACTCATATGTCCTTGCACATGTGTGTCTTTTTTCCTTTTTTGTCTCAAAAAAAACAACAACAAAATGACATTTGTCTGTGCATGTGTGTGCATGTGTGTGTGTATGTGTTTTCTTTTGAGACACAGTCTTGCTTTGTCACCCAGGCTGGAGTGCCGTGGTATGATCATTGGCTCACTGTTGTCTCAACCTCCAGGACTCAAGCGATCCTCCCACCTCAGCCTCCAGAGGAGCTCAGACTACAGGCACACACCACCATGTCTGGCTAATTTTTTAATTTTTGTAGAGACAGTCTTGCCACGTTGCCTAGGCTAGGCTTGAACTCCTGGGCTCAAGCGATCTTTCTGCCTTGGCTTCTCAAAGTGCTAGGATTACAGGCAAGAGCCGCCGCACCCAGTGTGTACGTCTTGTTCTGCCTGTCGGACAGTACTTCTTGATGGGTCTCCTCCCAGCCCCCAGAGTTAGTCCTGAATGGTCAAGTTGGGGCCCTTGCCCTCCCTACAGTCTGATAGGCTATGCCCCCATCCTGCCTCAGGCTCTGAGACCCCAACTTGGCTCATTTTGCAATCTGGGGGACTCATTAAGTCAGGCTATGTGATGGTTCATTCTGACCGAGGGTCGAAGCCTCAGGAGGGATAAAGCCAGCGTCCCGTTGAGTTCCTGGGCCTGGTCCAGAGGTCTTGTTTCATCTCTCTCCTACCCCCACCACCACTGCCTGCTTCCTACAAAATTTGGGGCCTACCTTGCTTGTGCCATCCTCTGAAGAACTTAACCCTGGGCTGAGTAATGTTATGAGGCCCCCTCCCCCCATCTCTGTAGGAAGGTTGCTGGCTTACCCCCTGCGATGTCCATTCTCTGCCTGTTTGCAGCACTTCCTTCATGGGGCCTACCTGTCACTTACAATCAGAGTTCTCAGCACACTTGTGTGTGTCTTATTCTGACTATCAGACAGTACTTCATGACAACGGTTGGCCTTTATCTCTGGACACACAATGCCTCACTCCAGGCTGGCACCTTCCAAATGCCTACAGCTGGGTCCCATACCCCTGGAAACACCAGCCCCAATCCAGAAGCCCTGCCCTGCCCTATTTCACCCTTCTTGCTGCTCCCCCCAACTCCAGTCCAAAGCAGGTATTTGGTGAATAAACGATGTGCCTTCTTCTCACATATACCAACTCCTCTCTCTGGTACAGTCGTGCCTTGCTGCTGGGACACCAGTGGGCAGATATTGGTGGCTGATGGCTGATGTTGGACAGCCTGTGTGTGTGTGTGTGTGTGTGTGTGTGTGTGTGTGTTTCTCCTAGCAAGAAAGTCAGACCTCCTCATGGAAAGTCTGAGGAACCCCAAGGTCACAGGCCACAACAATATTCCAGCCCACCTGGCCCTCCCTAGCTGAGTCAAGGTATGGATCATCCAATCCAGAATGGGCACAGATGATGCAAACCAGACCAGGCCTGGCAATAGGGGTGGGGTTGGTACATACGAGTGTCCTGTGGGGGAGATGAAGTAAAGGCAGCAGTGGACGCGAGTGTCAGGGATGCGTTTCTTCCTGGCAATATTCACCTCCTCCTTCAGGAACTTCTCATACTGCTCATTGATGTACTTCTCAATGGGCTCCCAGCTGAGGGTGGGAAAAAGTAGACGGATGTGTCAGAAGAACAAGACTAGGGCTCAGCGTAGGCATGGTCCAGTAGCAATCTCCTTCCATCCATCTCATTCCCTGGTGGGCCTAGGATATCTGCTGCTGGATTTCCCCTCAGCCCCCATATGGATGGCTTTCCTAAATGGTTAGTTAGCAGGGGCAGAGCTCCCCAGGAACTGCAGAGCATGGAGGGTGCAGATAGTTCTCAACGTGAATGAATCTGCACCATAGTATCTTCCCAGCAGTCTTTAGGGCAAAGATCTCAGGGGCAGACAGATACCAGTTTTCATTGTTGATTTGGTCTCCAAAGCCTGGGGTATCGATGACGGTCAGCTTCATTTTGACACCACCTTCCTCTATCACTGGGGGTGAAAAGAAAATGTACCAGAGAGGTCATTCCTACAGCTGACCCTTGGTACCTGGCAGCCTACTAGCTAGGGAGACCCAGGCCTGTTCTTCAGGATCAGTTATTGGAAAAATCAAATTTAGGGCCTTTTCTATCTCAATAGCATGGCTCATGTTGTTCCCTGTACCTGGAATCTGGAATACCCTCTCTCTGCAGTGGTATAATCGTAGCTCACTGTAGCCTCAAACTCCCAGCCTCAAGCAATCCCCTCCTTTCAGCCTCCCCAATAGCTAGGACTACAGGTGTGCACCATCATACCCAGCTATTTCTTTTTTACGAGACAGGGTTTCGGCCTGGCACGGTGGCTCATGCCTGTAATCCCAGCACTTTGGGAGGCTGAGGTGGGCGATCACAAGGTCAGGAGTTCGAGACCAGTCTGGCCTATATGGTGAAACTCCATCTCTAGTAAAAAAACAAAATTAGCTGGGCATGGTGGTGCATGCCTGTAGTCCCAGTTACTCGGGAGGCTGAGGCAGAAGAATCACTTGAACCTGGGAGGCAGAAGTTGCAGTAAGCCAAGAACACACCACTGTACTCCAGCCTGGGCGACAGAGCAAGACTCCATCTCAAAATAAATAAAAAAATAAAAGAGACAGTGTTTCACTGTGTTGACCAAAATGGCCTCAAACTCCCTGCCTCAAGCAATCCTCCTACTTTGGCCTCCTGAAGTGCTGGCTCACAGGCATGAGCCACTGCACCCACCCTCTTACCTCTTTCTACCTGTCTAAATTCTACTGGGCTTTATCATCCAGCTCAAGGCCCACCTCCTTCCATTCTAGCTCCCTGCTCTCTCTTCCCTGAACCAGCAGTCTAAGGAGTTTACTTCAGAGTGAATGCTCAAGTCTATTCTTCTTAAGGTTGCCTTTCATTGGTCCTACTCCTCAATAAACCCCATTCTTTCCCCTTTGCAGCAGAGGCACTCACTGAACAAAGCCCATAGGGGTCCCTGCCTGGTCCTCACCATGCCCGATAGCTTTGATCTCCACCGTCTTGGGGATCTTCTCCTCCCGGTTCCAGCTGGAGGCCTTGCGGCTCACTTGGGATTTGAAGAGCGTGTTGACCAGTGTTGATTTGCCCAGTCCACTCTGGCCTACAGCAAAGCAGAAAGAGAAGAAGATAGGGAGACTCTGCATCCACCTTCTGAGCCTAATACCTCCCCATAAGCTTACAGAATTCTAGAGCCACCATCCAGGCCAACACCTTGTCTGACCACTCACCGGGGGATGGCCAGGGTGAGTGGGGAGGGCAGGCAGGTGGGAATGAGTTCCTGCTTACTGCAGAGAGCCTTGGGGAAACATCAACTGGATTCCATATTCTATCCTTCCCAGAGCCTGAGGACCTCTGGGAAAGAAGACAACCTCTGCCTATGTGTAGTGCCATGGTTTTCTGTTTTGGTGTGATTCAGTTTTTTGCTTAGGTTTTCACTTTGTTTTTGTTTTGTAGAATGAAGAGTGGATATAGAGCCAAGACATTCTCTGGGTTAAATTTCCTGGTCTTGCATTTATTAGTTATGTTGCTCTGCACATATTTCATTAGAAGACGATTCATCTCTCTGGGACCATTTCGACTGAGGATAAAGATAGTTCTGCTCCAGGATCCACAGGGCTGATATAAAGATGAATTTGGCTAACAAATGTGAATGTGTAATATTCACTGTGAGGCAGTATCAGGATACAAAGTAATTCTATTAATTCTATTTATCCTTTTCGTATCATTAAAATGTGAAAACCTAGGCCTGGCTAGGTTTTCCGTACCAACAACCATGATGTTGAAGTCGAACCCGGTCTTCATGGTCTTCTTCCGCATCTGCTCGATGATGGTGTCGATGCCAATGTAGCCCAGCAGGTTGGAGTTGATGCTCATGGGCTTCATAGGCACTGCTGGCTTAGGCCTGGGCTCAGGCACCAGCTCTGACATGGCTGTGTCCGTCCTGGTCTCTGGGAGCCCTGCAGAGACAGGTGAGAGGGGTCGGAAGGGTGACAGGAGGACAGCAGAGGTCACATGGAAGTCATGGTATTTTTCTCTTGCTACAGAATCATACAAAGCTGGGCCTTAATGGAAGGGATCTTAATGTTATCCAGTCCAGGTCCCTCATTTCATAGACGAAGAGACTGAGGCCTGGAGGAGAAAGAACTCACCTAAGAACATAGAGCAGGTCAGAGGCAAAATCTGGGCCAGTGCCAGGTTCTCTGGTTACTGGGCACTTTTTTTTTGAGATATAGTTTTGCTCTTGTTGCCCAGGCTGGAGTGCAGTGGCACAATCTCAGCTCACTGCAACATCTGCCTCCCGGGTTCAAGTGATTCTCCTGTCTCAGCCTCCCAAGTAGCTGGGATTATAGGTGCCCACCACCATACCTGGCTAATTTTTTGTATTTTTAGTAGAGACACGGTTTCACCATGTTGGCCAGGTTGCTCTCAACTTCTGACCTCAGGTGATCTACCCGCCTCAGCCTCTCAAAGTGCAGGGATTACAGGCGTGAGCCACCGCGCCTGGCCTGATGAGCACTTTCAAATGCACCTCATTGCTCCAAAGCCCACATCCCTGTGTCTAGCCCAGGGGCTTCTCCATCTTGGCACTAATGACGTTTGAGTAATTCTTTATTATGGGAGGCTGACACGTGCATTACAGGATAATTAGTGTCATCCGTGACCTTAGTAGCCCCCAGCTTGTGACAACCCAAAATGTCTCTAGACAGTACCAAATGTCCCCTGGGAGGCACCATTGCCCTGCCTGAGAACCACTGGTCTAAGAAGTATCTGGGGTTATTCGGACCTGAGTCGTGCCTCCCTCCTTGAATAAAGGGCAAAGACTTTTTAGGATCCTGCACTAACATCTACTGACTGTCACTGACCTTGGCTGCTTTATCTTTCAGAAGCAAACAGGGAGGCCGGGTGTGGTGGCTCACGCCTGTAATCCCAGCACTTTGGGAGGCTGAGGCGGGTGGATCATCTGAGGCCAGGAGTTCAAGATCAGCCTGGCCAACATGGTGAAATCCAGTCTCTACTAAAAATAATAAAAATTAGCTGGGTGTGATGGCAGGTGCCTGTAATCCCAGCGACTCAGGAGGCCGAGGCAGATGAATCGCTTGAACACAGGAGGCAGAGGTTGCAGTGAGCCGAGATCGAGCCATTGCACTCCAGCCTGGGCAACAAGAGGGGAACTCTGTCTCAAAAAAAAAAAAAAAGCAGCAGCAGCAAGCAGGTCTACCCTTCTCTGAAGAATGACCATCACTCCTGTCTCTTAGCCTCGGTGTCCCCTCTGTGCCATGAGCACCACTGCAGAGTAGAGGTGTCTGTACCTGGAAGAGCCCCAGATACCCTCCCAGTTATTGTTCTGAATCTGTGGGACCAGCAGGGAGGGGATGAGAACCAGATGAGGTGGTCACTTGCCTAAGACGACACAGTGTACTTTTGGAGTGGTAGATGGCAGATGAAAGGGAAGGCAGAGGAACCAGCCCCTCCCCAGTGGGGAAGGTCAACATCCCCCTGGGTCTAGTGGATCATGCGTGTGTTCACACACAGGAAAAATCTGTGGGTTTCCTTATCAGGCCACTGTCCACCAGGGTAGGTTGTAGAAAAGAGCACCTCCATTTCCCCATCTATACAATGCGGGTGTGGGGTGAAGTGGAAACAGCCTGTCTCTGCTGCTTGTTTGCTTTGTGGACTTGGGAAGACCACCTCCCCACTAAGAGCCTGCGTCCTCCTCCATAAAATGGTAGGATCATCACTAGGACTCTGGTGAGCATTTGTGAGATGTGATGCTTAGAAGCACTGACCAATGGCTGGGTGTGGTGGCTCACGCCTGTAATCCCAGCACTTTGAGAGGCCAAGGTGAGTGGATCTCCGGAGGTCGGGAGTTCAAGACCAGCCTGGCCAACACGGTGAAAACCCATCTCTACTAAAAATACAAAAAAGTAGCTGGGTGTGGTGGCAGGAGCCTGTAATCGCAGCTGCTTAGGAGGCTGAGGCAGGAGAATCACTTGAACCCGGGAGGTGGAGGCTGCAGTGAGCCGAGATCATGCCATTGCACTCCAGCCTAGGAAACAAGAGCAAAACTCTGTCTCAAAAAAAAAAAAAAAAAATTCAGCACTGCGCAATATCTTACAGTCCCAGACCCTTTTGCCCCTGTCCCTTTCAGGTCTGTAGGGGAAATGAAACAACGCATGTGGAAGCACTGGTTAAAGGGAGGTGTCCCCAGGCGCTAGTTACACAACCCTGGTTATTGGACTCCATGTACTCTTGAGGACACCTTCCAGCTCTGCCGTTCTAGAATCCTATGGTTCATGACTAACACCCTGCAGAGTCTCAACCTTACAGGGAGGCCTGATGGAGCAGCAGATGGGCGGGAGAGAGAGAGGACAGCAGTGTTCCCTTCCCAACCCTAAACCCAGTCAGGAGTCGGCTCTCATCACCCTCCACCTGGTCCTTCCACCGGTACTGGCAAGACCCTCTCTCCCGATGGAAAACTGTTCTTTCTTCTGTCATTCCCAGGCACAGCCAAATCTGCCAAAGCCTCAGGACCCCCCCAGGACTTGGCATGGCTCCCTCTTGCTTCCCAGGAAGCTGTTGCCAGCCAGGCAGCTCCAGACGGCAGCAAGATTGGCTCAGCCCTGCAGCAGCTGACTCTCAGCAGCCTGGCCCTGCTCCTGCACTCTTGCACGTGGCTCACAGGCCCCACTCAGCACACCTGCACTGGGACCAATGCCCCATTTTTCCTGCCCAGCTGCTCACACAGACTGGGCCTTTCTATTGCCCCTCATGCCTCTGCAGCTGAGCCCATTTTGTCTTAACCTGTGTTATGAGATAGAGCCACATGGTTGCGGGGGGGGGGGTGTCTTATCCCCATTTTACAGACTTGGAAAGTAAGTATTGTATTTACTTATGGGAGGTACTGTCAAGATTCTTACAAAGTGTGTGTTCTCGCCATGGCCTGCTCAGCCCTGGCCTGTCAACTGCAGCATCCTAAAACAGCACACCCAAAAGACAGACCCTGATTGAGAGAAGGTCCTACCAGAGTCCCAAGCAGTTTCTAGGGGCTACTGCAGGCTGGCTACAGGACCAGGACCTGGTAGATCACACTTTCATTTCTCAAGCAAGCATCTATAAGCACGCATTGTGTGCACTCTACAGGGCACCTGCTGGCAAGTCAGCCTCCCCACCACATGCCAATGACATGCCAGTCATGGGCTAACAAGCCACCCATCAGCCACAAGTACAGCACATGTTTGCAGGTCACTGTGCCACAAGCTTTGCTGGAAGATCCCATTCCCCCCTCCAACCCCTGGCTCATTCCTCCTCCTCTGGCATTCGGCTCCAGTGCTACTCCCAGGAAAGCCTTTGCTTTGCTATCTGATGTGGATGGCCCTTTTCTATGCCCACTGCAGGTATTCTGTTACTCCACATTTACTCATTGATTCATTCCATCCCATCCAGGCCATTTCATATGCTGTCAAATGGGGGCCTACACCAGCCAAACCCTAGGCTAAACGTCAAGGACACTTATGTACCCTAGACAAGGTTGCTGCCCTTGAGGGCCCACCATCTGGTAAGAATGCCTGACAAATAAACAAAGACCTTTGGGGGCACACAACAAATGCTGCTCTGGAGCTAGATTCTGTAGCTCCATCCTCTGCCCCTACAGCTCCTGGTACCACCATGTCCACCTCAGATGGGCAGGTAACCCTTGTGAGGCTCATTTTTCTGCTGAGAAAAGTGGGGATAGAACCTACCTTGCAGGGTTGCTGTGAAGGTTATATAGAAGCAAGGATGTGAGCTATCTGGCACAACTACGTGCTAGTTCTCACCCTTCTTTAGGGCAGGGCCATGTCTTATTGATCTCTGTGCCCCAGTCTATCTAGCATACCACTCATTCATTCATTCATTCCGATTATGAATGAATGAATGAGTGAATGAGAGCCACAGGGTGAGGCAGGTATCAGAGACCTGCCTTTCTCTTCCCTCGGATACTTCTTCCCATGCAGAGCACCTCACCTTTCTCTTCCCTCAGATGCTTCTCCTCATGCAGAGCAGCTGACCCCCAGAGAGCAATGGCTGTTGTCTCTGCCACAGTCAAGGGGGTAGAATTGTTGAGATCTCCTCCTTCCTCCGCAACAAGGATTGGAGGGGGCTCCCCAAGGGTGGGGAAAGGCTGAGGTTGGGGTCACAGCAAAGTGCAGCTCAAATCTGCCATCCTGTCGAGAGGGTCCTTGGGGCCCCCCTCAGCTCCTGGCTCTCCCAGGGCCCCTGGAGAAGGGGGATCTGCCTCCGGCACCCTCTGCCAGAAGCTACCTGCCCCATCAGTGCTCCAGGGAGAGGCACCATCCACCTGACTTAGGGCAGCCAAGCCCCCACAGAAACAGCCCCTCCATTCCCATGCTAACCAAAGACCCTGGCACTTCCTTTTACAAGCAAATGAATGGCTTTGGCTTTGTCTGGCTCGGGGACCCCACCCCTCTGTTGGGAAGGTGGTAGCTGGGGGAGGGGACCTTTCCAAAATACCACCTGCTTAGTGCAGGCCCCCTTCTTCCTTCTGCCCTGAAGGTGGATCTTCCTCAGCCCCCAGCAGCCTTCAAGACCCCACCGCCTCCCACAGAGGCAATTCCAGCCCACCCCAGCTCCAGCCCTGGGCTCTGGGAAACGGAATCACGAAAGCTCCCTGGGTCCTTTCCCATTGGCAGCAGCAGAGGGCCCTGGGACACCCCTTCCCCCATCCCAGTCCTCTGGAGGCCAATGGGTTCCCTTGGAGACCACCAGCTGGTGCCTGTCTCAGCGTGTGCCTGTGGGGGCTGGGAGGGAGGGGACGTATGTGTCAGTGCACAGGTCTCTCATCCGGCTGGCATGGCCCTGGCACCTGTGCGTGGCCTGTGTGTGTGCGTGTCCTGGTGTACTCCAGCGTGGGGCTTTCTGTGCGCATCTGGGTCCCTGCTTGCGTGTCCGTGGGTCCCTGCGTCTCCCCGCGTCCTGTGTCTGTTCTCTCCGAGACTGTCTCTCTCGAGGTGGGTGCCACCGTGTGTGCGTGTGTCCGTGCATCTGTCACCACGCGTGGGATCCTCGGCGCGGAAACCCTCCCCCGGGAGCGCCTCCGGCCGCACTGGCCCTAGCCGCAGCCCACTCCTGGCTGGTGCCGGTGGCCTTGCCGGCCGCCCTACCTTTGGACATGAATCCTCCTTTGTCTCCGTTCCTCCAAGGAGATGCTCCCGGCGCGGGGCTGCAAGGCTGAGCGGGGCGCGGGCTCCCCAGGGCCGAGCGGCCCCTGCAGCCGGGCCTCGCCCCTCCGCGCTCTCCGCCCACCCGCCCGGCCCGCGGCCCCGCCGCGCCGCCCCTGCGCCCCGCGCCGCCGCGCCCGCCCGGGACCTCGCCTCGGCTAGCTCGGCGCCGCGCCGCTCCTGTCCGCGCGCACGGTTGCCGCCGCCGCCAGCCGCCGCCGCTGCCACCCGCACCACGTGACCGCGCGCCCGCCGGCCCCGCCGAGGGCCCCTCCCCCTCCCGCACGCGGGAACGGGCCCCAGGTCCAGGCTGCGGGCGGCCCAGGAGCCGCGCACGCGGGCTCCAGGTGCCCGGCCTGGAAAGGTGCCCGCATCCCAGTCCCTTCTCTCCCGCTGGGTCGGCTCCCTGCCCCTTACCCGCTAGGCTGCGGTGGGGCGGGGCGGGGGGGCGCAGGGGACCAGTGGCAGCTGCGGGCGGCCGTGTGCGCGCGTGAGTCACGCGGGGGCTGTGGAGTGTTGCGCGGGCGCCTGTAGAGCCCTGAGTCAGGGGCCCGGGTTCCAGGCCCTTCTCCGCGATGATGAACCAATAGCCTTGAGCCAGCCAGGAACTTGCCTGAGCCTCAATTTGCCCATTAGAAAAAAATTGTATGCATTCAGTGGACACTAATGGACAGCATATTGCCAGGCCCTGGGAGCACAGGGGTGAGGACAACCATCCCTGCCCTCGAAGGTTCTGGGTCTAGTAGAGGAAACAGGAAGCTGCAAAGTCCTAATGCAATGGCTGGGGTTCACGCAGGGGAATGAGGGTGCAGGCAGATGGGCACCCTGGGGAGAGGGGGCTTGGAAGACTTCTTGGAGGAGGTGAGGGCCGGATGGAAAGGCAAATGGGAGTGGGAGGGAAGAAGGTGAGAAGGAGAGGCATTCTGCAAAGAAAGGACAGCAGAGGTAAGGTGGCCCAGGGGTGAGAGCTGCGTGGTGCTGGTGGACAGCCCACAGCCCTTGGTGTGGCTGAAGCAGAGAAAATTCCAGACAGGTATGTAGAGCTAAATAAGAGGCTGGAGAAGTCCGCACGCAGCCTTGGAAGCTGGACTTTTAAGAGAAGGTAATGGTGAGTCACTGACGAATATTAAGCTGAAAGTGCTGCCCTTCAGCATGTGAGTCCTTGCAGCAGTTGTGTGTGCACAGGGGTGGAGCCGGTGGGTGGAGGGTGGCCTCCCAGGGGCAGAAGGATGGAGAAGAGGGGACAGCCACCCAGGTACTTGAGTACTGAGGAGGTAAATCAACAAGGTGGGAAGTAGACTGGATGAGATGGCGAGAGAGATGAGGAAAAAGAGGATACCCGGGTTTGTAGGCACTGGATAGAAGGTAGGTGATGCCTATCGCTGGGAGAGTGAGATCAGGGAGGCAGGAGTCAGTTCAAGAAGAAAAGGGCTACCTCTGGACATGCCCTCGAGACAGCCGGATAGATAAACCTAGCAGGCTCCTAGCTGCCCACATTGGCACTTGAGACAGGGCTGGGCTGCAGATGGAGGGAGAGCTGAGGCCTGGTAGGGAGAAGTGAAGACTAGAGCTTAGGTGAGGTGCCCAGACTGAGTGTGCCGGATGAAGGGAAAGGGGTCTAACAATCTAAAGCCTCAATTCTGGTGTAAGACTGGATGCCTTCCAGGCACCTTTCCAGACCTAGAAACTCTGAGCCCTTGAAATGCTGGGAATGAGGCTGCCCAAAGTAGAAATTTGAACAATCTGGATTCCAATCAGCTTACTGCCACCAGCCAGCTTTGATGTGACTTTAGGCATGTCACAGGCTTTCCAAGACCAATGAATGTCTCAGCCCTTGTGTTGGCCTGTTTAGTGTTCTGTGTAGGACTTCCACATGTACAAGGCTCCGACTTACCTTTCAGGATTAAAGGGCTGGGAGTGGGGGACCAAGAAAGAGACATCCAGGTAAGGCACGTTTTAAGCAACAGATACCTTCCTAAAAGGCTGAGTGTAAACGGATTTGGAAAGTCTCAGGTGATGTCATTATCTCACATCCAGAGGAGGCTGCAGGGACTATTATTAGACAAATCACCACTTCCTAAAGTGCTAGTCAGTATTTTCACATAGGAGGTTTGCTGCTTTTTTTTGGAGACGGAGTTTTGCTCTGTTGCCCAGGCTGGAGTGCAGTGGCACAATCTTGGCTCACTGCAACCTCTGCCTCCCAGGTTCAAGCAATTCTCTGCCCCTGCCTCCGGAGTAACTGGAATTACAGGTGCCTGCCACCACGCTAGGCTAATTTTTTGTATTTTTAGTAGAGACGGGGTTTCACCATCTTGGCGGGGCGGATCTTGAACTCCTGACCTCATGATCCACCCGCCTAGGCTTCCCTAAGTGCTGGGATTACAGGCGTGAGCCTCTTCACCTGGCTGAAGGCTTGCTTTTAAAGCCGGACTCACCTACTGATCACCTGATTATTCCAGCTCTTCAGGGACCAAAGAAACAACTCCAGGAGATGCTAACAGGAGGATTCACCAATTGCTCCTCCACAAGTTATCCCTGTAAACCTTTCTTTCTCTCTCTTTTTTTTTTTTTTTTTTTTTTTTTTTTTTTTTTTTTGATGAAGTCTCGCTCTGTCGCCAGGCTGGAGTGCAGTGGCTTGATCTTGGCTCACTGTGACCACCACTTCCTGGGTTCAAGCATTTCTCCCACCTCAGCCTCCCCAGTAGCTGGGACTACAAATGCATGCCACCATGCCCTGCTAATTTTTTATTTTATTTTATCTTATTTTTTGAGACAGAGTCTCACTCTGTCACCTAGGCTGGAGTGCAGTAGCATGATCTAGGCTCACTGCAGCCTCTGCCTCCCAGGTTCAAGCGCTTCTTGTGCCTCCGTCTCCCAAGTAGCTGGAACTACAGGCATGTGCCACCACGCCTGGCTAATTTTTGTATTTTTAGTAGAGACGGGGTATCAGCATGTTGGCCAGGCTGGTCTTGAACTCCTGACCGCAAGTGACCCACCTGCCTTGGCCTCCCAAAGTGCTAGGATTACAGGCATGAGCCACTGCCCCTGGCCCTTATTTTTTATTTTTTGTAGAGACAGTCTCACCACGTTGCCCAAGCTGGTCTTGAACTCCCGTGCTCAAGCAGTCCTCCCATCTCAGCCTCCTAAAATGCTGGGATTACAGGCATGAGCCACCACACCTGGCCAAAACCTTCTGATACTTTCCCTCAGCCTGACCTCAGACTGGCAGGTTAGAACCCAGCTCAGAGTACAGCCCCACGTCCAGCCCTAAAACCTTATTTCCTTTTCTCCCAACCCATTCAACTCTGACCTTAGAGTCCTTTCTCCCTTTCCCAACTCATGCAAGCAAGATCCATCTCCAAGCTCATACACCTCCACCCCCGCCCGCAGCCTAGTCCACCCCCAACCAAATTTCTGCATTTACCTTTAGATTCTGTGGCCAGGTCCAGTGTGGCAGGCTCTGTGGCTCCATCCGTGGAAGCATTAGTGTGGTCCAGGGCTGGGTCTGTGCATCTGCTTGGCACCACCAGGCGTGTGGTAACGTCTGATATGGTCAGGTTATTAACACTGCCCAGTGTGTTCTTCCCAGTGGCTGGGTCTGGGGTTACTGGTATAACCAAACCCACAGCTGTGCCCTTCCTGCTTGGGTCCAAAGCAAGATAATTCATAGCCAAGTCCAGCTTGGTTCTGTTTGCTCTGGCCAAAGCCATGGCTGTTTCCAACCTGGTGGTGCCCACTGTCGCTGTGATTGTGTCCAGCTTGAGTGGGTCTGATGTTGCCGAATCCATGGCTGTGCCCTCTGTGGTCATATCTGGCTTGTCTGTGCTTCTTATAGCCATGGCTTTGCCCAGCTTGTCTGGGTCTGAGGCTATCAAATCCATGACCATGCCTGGCTTGGTTGTCCATACTGTAGTCAGATTCATGGCCGTGCCCGGCTTGATTGTGCCTGCTGTAGCCAAGTTCGTGGCTTTGCCTGACTTGACTATCCCTCCCGAAGACAAGTCTCTGGCTGTGCCCAGCTTGATATCCAGAGCAGGGAACTCTGTGCCTGTGTCCAATCTGGATGTGTTTGGTGTGGCTAAACTGACAGCCAAGCTAGGTCTGTTGGTGGCCACTGTGGCTAAATGACTGGCTGTGTCTGTCTTTGTGTCCACAGCAGTCAAATTCACAGCCTCAGTGGCCCTTTGGAGACGCCCCCGGGGTCTGGGGATCCCCCTGGCTCGGGGCTTGCCTTTTCCTGGAGAAGCTCTGGTAGGCGTGTGGGCAGTCGCTGAGGGAAGGTGCCCCTGGCCCACCAAGCCTGGCTCTCCCAGCACTGGTGTGCTCTGGGCTAACCGGTATTGGAAAGGTAAAGCCAGATAGGAACTCACCAGGGGCTTCTCCGCGGCAGGTATCCTGCTAGATTTGGTCAGACCTGGGTTCTCTGGGCCCTCGGAATGGACCCTGCCCCCTGGCACTAGGGTCACAGGTGGTGAGCCTGGCAAGGACAGCCTACCTCCTTCATGGGGAGCAGCCTTCCTTCCCGGGGTAGGCGACCCTTCCCAGTGAGAAAGTGGGTGATCCAGGGACCGTGCCTGGCTGTTCTGACGGAGCGTCAAGGAGATGGAGCTGAGCTTCCTAGGTACAAGGCTGCTGGTGGGCAGGGGGCTCGAGGAAGCCCCCAGAGCAATGACCATCTCCTGTGAGGGCACACTCTGGGTCCTGGTTCCAAGGCCCGGCCGGCTGGAGGTGTGTGGGATATGGCTTTGGGGGAAGGTGTCCAGATGGATGGTCTTCCTGAGGACAGGGGTGAGCGGGGATCCCCCTCCAGGGAGTCTTGAGGGGCGGGTAGGGCGCCCCAGCACATGGCTATGGGAGAAAGAGGTTCTTGGGCCTGGAGCTCCGTGCGACTGCATCTCTGGAGGAGCAGGAGCAAAGTCGTGGTCCATCCAGGCCGTTTGTCTTTCCCTGAGGCAATCGACAGAGAGAAGGGGCCAGGCAGGGATGAGGAGCTCAGGCCTGGAGCTCTCAGCCTTCCCCTTCCTGACCAGCAGCTGAGCATTGCCAGGTCTAAAGGGGCCTGGTTCTGAGGACCATCCAGTCCTTAGTGGAGGACACATGTAACTTCCTCCAGCCCTCCTACAGCTCCTACCTGCAGCAGACTGACCTGCACCTCATACCCACCGTATCCCTGGCCAGCCACCACACAGCGGGGTGGGCACATCCAGTGGGCAGGCTGCCTCCAGCATGGGGGAACTCAGGCCAGGCTTACATCTCCCTTTGCCTGGGCCTGAGTATGGCCCCTGTCTCTGTGGACAGCTCTGTGGAGACCACATACATGTTCAGGGACTCCAGAGGAGGGCAGTGGTTACTGGAGGCCGCTCTGCCTTTCTCCTCCGGGAAGAACCAAAGGGCCGTGGATTCCCACCCACAGCAGCCAGCATTGGCGCTAGGAGCTCAGGTGTCTGGGATGAGAGAGGATCAATTTGGCGTGGAGGCGCAGAACCAAGAAAGAGCCCTGAGCTGACCTAGTGCTGGAGTTGGAAACAGAGCCAGTCCTGGAGAAGGTGAGGCTTCGGAAATGGAGAAGCAGTGAGTGTTCACAGGAGGCTTATCCGGTGAACAAGCCACAGTCCCTGCCCTTGGAGAGCCTGCCACCTCCAGGGATGCCAGGCAAGGAAGTAGATAGGCCTCCGCCAAGCTAAGCATTATGGGTAGGAAGGCAGGAGGCTAGACCTGAGCCAGGGCTATTCCTTCAGAAGGCCCGAAGATGAGAAAGTGTGGCATCTTTCTGAAACTCCAACATGGGGCTCCTAGGCTGTATCTAGCGGGGAAGGGAGCACAAAGGCTGCAGGTGAGCTGGGGTCCGGGCCGGGCTACAGCAATGCTCAGGCCAGGGAAGGTGACCCATCCAGATCTGCAGGAGGGAATGGCCACTCAGGAGCAGTGTGACAGAACGACCAGAGGGGAGCAGAATTGAAGCAAGGATCTCATGAGGACATAGTTGAAACTCTCTGCTTCATGGGCTGTGGAAGGGGCAGGGCTAGGGCTAGGGCTGGAGGAGGCTGCATTTCACAGGAGTAAAAGTGGCAAGACTGCCTGGGGTAGGGAGTGGGCACAAGGGGGTGTTGATGATGGAGCTCAGGATTCTGGCTGTGATCTTAGATGGGCCACTCCTCCCTGCCACTCTGGACTCCATGTAACTCACCCTCTGGAACAAACTTTTTTTTTTTTTTTTTTTTAACACAGCAGGCTGGTACCTGCAGCTTGGGGTACAAGGCCAGGGCTGGTGGGAGGAGCCAGTTCCAGAGGGCTCATGGGGAGGGGAGTGATCGCATAGCCAGGTCCTTGAGGTCTGGAGCAGGGATAGGGAAGGCAGGACACTGTACGGGGAAGGCATCACCCCTCACCATGGTACCCCCAGCCCCTCATCCCTCTCCAGCTATACATTTGTACCCAAGACTGTCCTGGCCACCAGCCCTTTCCCACCTGGCATATCCCTGCAGCCCTGTGCACTCCTGCACAACCGAATACATGTGGGCACGCATGTTTGCCCTGCACTTAGCCACAAACAGCTCCCCTCAGCGTGCACACCCACACACAGAGAGCAGGCCAGAGGACAGGGTGTCCGAGGGTGTCACACAATCCCCATCCCCTCACTGCACTCCCAATTTCCATGGATTGCCTTGTCCTGTTCCCCCCATCCCCCCCACACAAACACCTACCTTGATCAGAGAACAAGAAGGATCCAGTGGGTCTAGGAAGCTGAGGCCCATGCAGGCTCCTCACCTCCCTTGCACCCAGAGACTGGCCATGGTGGCCGGCTTAGGGGCCTTGTCCCTCTGGTCCTCTCCTCAGGTCCTGCTCAGCCTCCAGGCCACAGTGCCCAGACACAGGGCCCAGCCCTCTGCTGACTGTCCCACCAGCTACATCCCAGGAGACTGGGCTGAGCTGGGCTCTGGCACAGGGAGGGGCTGGCTTCCTAGGAGTGGGCGGCTATGAATGGCTGCTCTGAGCCTCTGGAATCCTGAAGAGCCATGGGAGGCTGGTAACAGCCAGGCTGGCACTCAAAGCCACCTGTGGGGTGGTTCTCTGCAGCCTGCCCTCCCCAAATTTGCTCTGCCTCCCACAGACTCTGATGCCTGGGGCGTGAGTCTGCAGTAAAAACAGGGGTACTCCAAATATGGCTGCACTCTGGTGGTCCCAGCACCAATCTCTCTCTGGCTGTCCCTCTGGCTCTCCCTCTGTGCCATTCATGCCCTGTTCAGCTCTGCAACCCTCAGGCCATCTTGCCCACTCACCTGGTCTTTCCTCAAGTGTGCTAGAGTTCCTGGAGGCTAGAGCTCCTTCAACAACTATTCCCTGAGCCCCAGCTTGCTCCAGCCAGACCCTGTACCCAGCCCCTAAGGGTGTGAAGGGGACTCCTAAAGGGGTCCACTCCTGAGGGGACCACAAAGCCACCCAGCCTGGCTCTGGCAATGCAGACTCTTAGCAGCACCTGCCTGCTGATGGATGGGAGCCTTCTTCTGTGTTCCCACAGCCCCTGGCTGCTTCTGTCATAGCATTGGTGATAATAATCACGGTGTTGATAACAGCTACCATTTCCTGAGCACTTGCTCTGTGCCCAGCACCATGCCAGGGCTGGGCAGAGCTCACGGTCTGCTAGGAAGATGGGTATGTAAACAGATCCTATAGTACTATCCTCTACAGTGATGGTAGACATCCTCTGAGCACGCACCCTGAGTCAGGAACTAGGCTAAGCATTCTCCTGGCATCTCCTTTCATCTCCGCCTCTTCACCTGCTTTTTGCCGAGGAGGACATTGCAGCCCACACAACACTGGTTGTCTGGTCTGCTCTCCTGTGCATCTCTCTCTTTAGCGAGTGAGTTTCTTGAGCTGCGCTGTAGATAATGGAAATGTTCTATGTCTTTCAGCGATAATGGACATGTTCTATGTCTGTGCTGTCCAATACAGTAGCTGCTAGGCACAGATGGCTACCGATCACTTAAAATGTGGCTATAGTGACCAAGGCACTGGATTTTTAACTTTATTTTAATTTGTGGCTACCATATAAGACAGCTCACTTCTGTTTTGTTTGGTGGTTGTTATTGTTAGTTTTTTTTAACAAGGTTTCTTTTTTTCTTTTTTTTTGAGACAGAGTTTTGCTCTTGTCATCCAGGCTGGAGTGCAGTGGCACAATCTCAGCTCACTGCAACCTCTGCCTCCTGGGACCAAGCAATTCTCTTGTTTCAGCCTCCCAAGTAGCTGGAATTACAGGCGCCCGCCACCACGCCTGGCTAAGTTTTGTATTTTTGGTAGAGACAGGTTTTCACCATGTTGGCTGGTCTTGAACACCTGACCTCAGATGATCAGCCCGCCTTGGCCACCGAAAGTTTTGGGATTACAGGTGTGAGCCATGGTGCCCAGCTTGAACAAAATTTCACTCTGTTGCCCAGGCTGGAAGACAGTGGCACCATCATGTGATTCTCCCACTTCTGTCTCCAGAGTAGCTGGGACCACAGGCATGCACTAGCATGCCCCGCTAATTTTTTTTTTTTTTTTGTAGAGACGGGGGTGGGGGGCGGTCTCCCTATGTTGCCCAGCTGGTCTCAAACTCCTGAGCCCAAGCAGTACTCCTGCCTCCACCTCCCAAAGTGCTGGATTACAGTCATGAGTCACTGTGCCCAGCCAACAGCTCAATTCTGAAGAGCCGGGATCTTCTTCTCTGGGCCCCGGGGCCTGGCAAGTATCAACTTCAGTAAATTCCTTTTATTTGAGAATCTTACTGTATCACCCAGGCTGGAGTGCAGTGGCGCCATCTTGGCTCACTGCAACCTCCGCCTCCTGGGTTCAAGCCTTAGGATTCTCCCACCTCAGCCTCCTGAGTAGCTGGGATTATAGGCGTGTGCCACCACACCCAATTTTTGTATTTTTAGTAGAGATGGGGTTTCACCATGTTAGCCAGGCTGGTCTCAAACTCCTGACCTCAAGTGATCCACTTGCCTCATCCTTCCAAAGTGCTGGGATTACAGGCATGAGCCACCATGTCCGACCAGCAAGTTTCTTTGAAAGAAAGAAAGAATGAATAAATGAATGAATGAATGAATGTTAACTGTGTGGGCCTAGCATCCATCCCTCTTCTTATCCTTTCTTTCCCCTTGTAGCTTTAGGTTCTCAAACTTGGCTGGGCTCTGGTTACCAAGGCAACCTGCTGGGATCCCAGTGGACGGGGAAGGGGAGCTGTTTGAAGCTTCCTTGGTTTGAGGCCCTGAGGACTGGCCTGACTTAAGGAAGAACAGAGGGTGCTGGGAAGGAGAGGGCATAGCTCTGCCTGGACAGATTAAGGCAAGGGAGACTTTTCTGGGCCCAGCCCCATTGGATTACATAATCTCTGTGAGATAAGCAGCCTTAGACAGAAATCAGAAGTCCTGGGTTCTCTCCCCACTTTGGCCAGTGATTCACCAGATTCACTTGTGCTTCTGGGACTCCATTACCTTTTAAAATAGGGATCAGGCCGGGCCTAGTGGCTCATGCCTGTAATCCCAGCACTTTAGGAGGCTGAGGCAGGTGGATCACAAGATCAGGAGATCGAGACCATCCTGGTTAACACGATAAAGCTCTGTCTCTACTAAAAATACAAAAAATTAGCCCAGCACGGTGGTATGTGCCTGTAATCCCAGCTACTTGGGAGACTAAGGCAGAAGAATTGCTTGAACCAGGAAATGGAGGTTGCAGCGAGCTGAGATCATGCCACTGCACTCCAGCCTGGTGACAGAGTGAGACTCCGTCTCAAAAAAAAAATAATAATAAATTAAAAAATAAATAAATACATTAAATTAAATAGGGATCAGATGCCCTCATGTGGTCGGTCTCTTCTACTTCAAGATCTAGAATTCTTCCATCTTGCTCTCTGCCAGATTAGGGCCTTGAGAGCAAGGCCTGAGTCTGTTCATCTCTGCATCCTCCTGCCCATCTACCCTGCTTAGAGGCTTAGAGGAAGCTGCCTGTCCAGTAATTACAGGCCAAGGTTCAGCTGCCCTCTAGGGGACCAAAGTGACAGTGGCCATCTCCTATCTACACATATGGTGCTTTCCCATCAAAGGAAAGATCCATAGGCCTGGAATTGGCCTCAGAGGACAGAGGCCTCCACTCAACCACAAAACCATTGTGGTGGCCTCCCAGACAAGTGGCATAGGCTCGGGAGTCTTTCAAGCCTGGGTTTGTTACAATTATGTGATTTTAAACAAGTCCGTCTCCCTGAGTTCCCATGTCATTTGTAAAACAGAGATTATATCAGTCAGGATTAGTTAAATTATGCTGCAGTAACCACTCCCAAATCCCAGTGGCTGATTAACAACACATTGATTTTTTTTTTTTTTTTTTTTGAGACAGGGTCTCACTCTGTCACCTAAGCTGGAGTGTAGTGGCACAATCACAGTTTACTGTAGCCCCGACCTACCCAGGCTCGGGTGATCCTCCCACCTCAGCTTTCTGAGTAGCTGGGACTACAGGCATGTGCCACCATGCCCACCTAATTTTTCTTTTTCTTTTTTTTTTTTTTTTTGGAGATGGAGTTTTGTTCTTGTTGCCCAGGCTGGAGTGCAATGGCATGATATCGGCTCACCACAACCTCCACCTTCCAGGTTCAAGTGATTCTCCTGCCTCAGTCTCCCAAGTAGCTGGGATTATAGGCATGCACCACCACGCCCGACTAATTTTGCATTTTTAGTAGAGACGGGGTTTCACCATGTTGGGCAGGCTGGTCTCAAACTTCTGATCTCAAGTTATCCACCTTCCTCGGCCTCCAAAGTGCTAGGATTACAGGCGTGAGCCACTGTGCCTGGCCTAACTTCTCTAAGTTTTGTAGAGACAGGGTTTTGCCATGTTACCCAGGCTGGTCTCTAACTCCTGGTTTCAAGCAATCCTCCCACCTCAGCCTCCCAAAGTACGGGGACTATAGGCTTGAGCCACCATGTCCGGCTGTAACAATACATTGATTCTCATCCATGTCTTGTGTCCACAGTAATTTGAGTCAACTAAGGCTTTGCTCTGTGCCCTCTTCCCTCTGGGACCAGGCGGCCTTCTAGTGCATAGCTAGTCATGGCAGAGAGAAGGAGGGAATGACAAATTGTGGGCTAGTCATTAAATGCTTCAGTCTGTACTCACTTCTAATTACAACTAATTGGCCAGAACTAGTCCTAAGGCCTCACCCATCACAAGGAAGCAGGGAAGTTTAATCCTACCATGTGCTGACAGTGGGAGAGCCAGAAACTTTTGGTGAACAGTAGTGAGGACCCACTTGCACAGTTGCTATAAGAATGCAATAGGACAGGGCACAGTGGCTCACGCCTGTAATCCCAGCACTTTGGGAGGTTGAGGTGGGTGGAACACCTGAGGTCAGGAGTTCCAGGCAGCCTGACCAACAACATGGCAAAACCGTGTCTCTACTAAAAATACAAAAATTAGCCGGACATGGTGGTGGGCACCTATAATCGCAGCTACTCAGGAGACTGAGGCAGGAGAATCACTTGAACAGAATTGGGGAGGTTGCAGTGAGCTGAAATCATGCCATTGTACTCCAGCCTGGGCGACAAGAGCTAAATTGTCTCACACACACATACACACACACACACACACACACACACACACACACACACACAAAATACAGCGGGGGCCAGGCATGGTGGTTCACACCTGTAATCCTAGCACTTTGGAAGGCTGAGGCAGGCAGATCACCTGAAGTCAGCAGTTCGAGACCAGCCTAGGCAACATGGCAAAAACCCATCTCTACTAAAAATACAAAAACTGCCTGGGCATGGTGGTAGGTGCCTATAATCCCAGCTACTCGGGAGGCTGATGCAGAAGAGTTGCTTGAACCGAGGTGGGGAGGTTGCAGTGAGCCAAGATTGCACCACTTCACTCCAGCGTGGGCGAAAGAGTGAAACTCCGTCTCAAAACAACAAACAAAAAATGCAATGGGGAATAGCTAGTCCATGAGCTCAGTCCATGTTAGCCATTCAAATTGTTGCCTTGGCACTCCGATTTCCTTTTTTATGTACCCTCCATGATTTCCTCGGACTTCCTCATCAGTTCCAGCTGTTTATAGCTGCAGAAATAGAAGGAAGTGGACTTGCCAAGATTCACACAGTCAATCAGTACCTGGACACCCAGGTCACCAGACTCCAAATACTGAGCCCCTCACACCTTATAAGGGTGGGAGAAAAAAACTCTGTCTGCCAGGGGTTCTCTATAAGGGTGGTTGACTGAGACTGTCATAGTCTTTTGAGGGAGCCTGAAGTCTTTGCCCTTTTCCCAAAGCTGGTCTCTCGGCCTTCTGTAGCCCTTCCAGCTCAGCCAGTGTGGAGAACTGAGGGGGCAGAACAATGACGAGCCTGTGCCACCCTCCAGGCCTGGAGTCCGAACATTGCAGCCATTCCTACTCAGGGACCCTGCACATTCCCGCCTCCTGTCCTCCTGTTCTGGGTCAAACCCTGACACACCTGCCCTTCCCCATCCTGACAGCTCCCAGATGGTGGGAAAGCTCCCAGGACTATGCAAAACCTCTCAAAGCATTTTAAAAACCTGCACACAGCCTGACGCCCAAGAAATTTCCAAGCCTTTCTGAAGTCATGGTCTCTAAGCAGACAGGCAGCCCCTGGCAGGACTTCCAAAGAAACTAACCCCATTCTTGCAATAAGCAAGCTTTCAAGGAGGCCCTGCCTAGTGCCAGGCAGGCTGCAAGCCAAGATAAGAAGATGTGGTCACTGCTCTCCACTGATGTGAACAAAATCACAAGATTAGCGTTGTAATGGGGAAAGCTTCTGGTGGGGCCAGGGAAGGCTTCCTGGAGGAGGTGGTAATGGGAAGGTCATCAGGTTCTCTGCCTGGGTCTAAGCCTTCCTTGAAAAGCCACCTTCTGGTTGCTCAATCCCCCTGCCCTCCTGCCACTGGCTCACTTGCATTCTGTGTTTCAGCCACACCACTCACAATCCTCAAAAAGGACTAGGTTGTCTCTGGCCTCCATGGCTTAACACTTGCAGCCCTCTTTTCCCTTTGCAGAGAAAACTCTTATTCCACCTCCAGAACCCAGATTAATAGTCGTATCCTCCAGGAAGCCTTCCTTGACAACCCCCTTCCCCAAGAGTTAGGTACTTCTTCCGTTCCATTTTTAGTTCTGCACTTCTCTTGCTGCAGTACAGTTTTATGATGTGTCTTTTGGCCTGGCACAGTGGCTCACACCTGTAATACCAGAGGCCTAGGCGGACAGATTGCTTGAGGTCAGGAGTTCGAGACCAGCCTGAACCACATGGTAAAACCCTGTCTCTATTAAAAATACAAAAATGAGCTGGGCATGGTGACACATGCTTGTAGTCCTAGCTTCTTGGGAGGCTGAGGCGTGAGAATCACTTGAACCTGGGAGGTGGAGGTTGTAGTGAGCTGAGATCATACCACTACACTCTAGCCTGGGCAACAGAGTAAGACTCCTTCTCAAAAAAAATAAATAGGCTGGGTGAGGTGGCTCACGCCTGTAATCCCAGCACTTTGGGAGGCTGAGGTGGGTGGATCCTGAGGTCAGGAGATCAAGACCATTCTGGCCAATTTGGTGGAACCCCGTCTCTACTGAAAATACAAAATTAGCCGGGCTAATTTTTGTATTTTTAGTGGAGACGGAGTTTCAGTGCACCTGTAGTCCTAGCTACTCGGGAGGCTGAGGTAGGAGAATCGCTTGAACCCAGGAGGCAGATGTTGCAGTGAGCTGAGATCCCGCCACTGCACTCAGTCCCTGAGCAACAGAGTGAGACTCCATCTCAAAATAAAAATAAATAAATGTTTGTCTATTTATACCTCTGTAACCTCCAATTTGTGAGCTCTTCTGATGCAGGGACATCTTCTTTGCCATTACATTCTTGGTGCCAGGCCTAGGTATGTGACATGTCTCTGCAGGGTTCAAGAGGACAGCTACGTGATACATGGCGTTTATACTATGCTTTCTTCCCCACTGTCTCCTTCAACATTCGCCACCACCCAGTGATGGTAGTAGGGCAGGAATGATATGAAAATGAACAAGGCTCTATGGAGAATCTGACAGGAGCTGAGTGCAAGGCCAGACACTGGCAGGGACATTTGTGTGGGATTTAATCATCTGAGATTCTCCGTGCCTGACATAGAAATGTTTGGCGAATCAGTTGTGTTTCTTAGAGCTCAAGAAACTTGCTCAAGGATGTGCAATTTAAATCAACGTTTTTTTTAGGATTTACTATTATCAGGGCCTGACCTTGAATTGCTCCCAGCCCAGTCCTCTGGCATGCCCTGGCAGATGGAAAAAAAATCCTGCCTCTACAGGCAATGGCCTGTTTCTGTAGGCTCTGCCATCTGGGTCAAACCTTCCCTCCCCTCCCCTGTGTTGCTTTTACTATCCCATCTGAGACACTTCTTTTTCATATTTAGAACCAGAAAAAGGCTGGGTGCCATGGCTCATGCCTGGAATCCCAGCACCTTGGGAGGCCAAGGCGAGTGGACTACCCGAGGTCAGGAGTTCGAGACCAGTCTGACCAACATGACAAAACTTCGTCTCTACTAAAAATACTAAATTAGTTGGGCATGGTGGTGCATGCCTGTAATCCCAGCTACTGGCAGGAGAATCGCTTGAACCTGCGAGGTGGAAGTTGCAGTGAGTTGAGATCACAAATTGAACTCCAGCCTGGGCAACAAGAGCAAAACTGTGTCTTAAAAAAAAACAAAAACAGAAAAAAATTGTCTTTTGTGAAGAGTGAATCTCTTCCATCACATAACAAGAAAAAAATGGGCTGGGCTTAGTGGCTTACACCTATAATCCCTTGGGAGGGGGGAGGATTGCTTGAGCTCAGGAGTTCAGGATCAGCCTGGGCAACATAGTGAGACCCCATTTCTAAAACAGAAAAAAAAAAAACCATCTCTTTGTGTTTCCCCTTTCCCTCTGGCTGCCAGGAGGCTTAGAGACAAGTAATAATAATAGCATTACAGTAGGAGTCAGAGTTAAAATATTTCCTCCCTACTTCCATGCTATGTGACTCCTTCAACTGAAACCTTCTTGAATCTTTTAGGTGAAGAACAGGTGTAAATAAACATTTATATAATGAGCCCAGGGGAGAAGTCTGGGAAAGGATCCAGGTTGGAGAGCAGAGGGCTTAGATGAATCTCTCACCCTCCCTGAGACCCAGCTCTGTCAGCAGCCTAGGGTGAGAAATCTTGTTGCAGCCCTTGAATAGAGGCAAGTCCTCAAGGCCAGGGAGGGGGTCACAGTCGACACCCTCCCTGCCTAGGCTGTGAAGCTCATTTACACTTCAGACTCTGTGTGGCTAGAATTTTTATTTTTAAGGAGGAGTCAGAAAAGGAGTGTCTAGTGTGAAATCTCCT
Organism: Cebus imitator; assembly: GCF_001604975.1. Classification (NCBI taxonomy): domain Eukaryota; kingdom Metazoa; phylum Chordata; class Mammalia; order Primates; family Cebidae; genus Cebus; species Cebus imitator. Next base: position 671,449 of record NW_016107750.1, read on the forward strand.
GGCTGGTGAATGTTGGCAACTAATTTGCATTTTTTCAAAACACTATGTAGGACAAATCAAACTTGGCTGCAGGCCAGATTGCACAGAGGCCCTCCCTTGCTCAGCCAGTCGAGACTAATCTACCTCCAAAACACTCCGTTGAGGTCAGGCCGGGGGTGGGGGAGTTTACATCATTTCTCCTGAAACCTGCCTTTTCCTCTCCCTACATCCCAAGGGATCTGCCTTGTTCTGAGATGACCCACACTGGACCATTCACAGGACACTGCCTCAGCCCTGGATGACTGCCCTAATATGGACACTTGACCTAAAATGAGACAAGGAATCCCACTCCTGAGATATTTGCACTGGGGACAGAGCGAGGGACTGTCCCATGTGAGATAATTCCCATGGCTGGAGCTGTGAGATACAGAACTTGCCAGCAGTTGGCCGCTATGTTTTCCATGCTGAGGGTGTGATAGTGGTGACTAACAAGAGAAAGAATCCTACAGGGTCAGCATGCCTGGCTCTAGTTGTCCTAAGTCCACTACTACTTTCCTGTCCTAAAGGGCCAGAACACCCCAGTGTCCTCATGGTATCTGGCCTAGTTGTCCAAGCTAAGTGAGTCAGGTTTCTGTTCCTTGCAATGATCACTCCTAACTAGATCTGCTTGGGCCCTTTCCAGTCCTGCCTCTGACCATGGCTGGGAAACAGTTTCCTGAGGAATGGGAGCTGCAATGAGCTTCTAATCCCAGCCTCACACCCCTAACTCTCTGAGAAATTAAGGCAGTTTGGCCGGGCATAGTGGCTCATGCCTGTAATCCCAGCACTTTGAGAGGCCAAGACAGACAGATCACTTGAGGTTAGGAGTTTGAGACCAGCCTGGCCATCATGTTGAAACTCCACCTCCATTAAAATTTAAAAAAATAGCTGGGTTTGGTGACAGGTGCCTGTAATCTCAGCTACTTGGGAGGCTGAGGCAGGAGATCCCTTGAACCTGGGAGGCAGAGGTTGCAGTGAGCCGAGCTCATGCCATTGCATTCCAGCTGAAAAGAATTGGACTCTTTTCATTTTCATGTTGGTCAGGCTGGTCTTGAACTCCTGACCTCAGGTGATCCACCCACCTTGGTCTCCCAAAGTGCTGGGAATACAGGCGTTAACCACCACGCCCAGCCCCGTTAACATTTTTAATTGTCCTAACAGAAGAGGGGGCAAGTGCAACTGGCATCTACTGGGTAGAGATCAGGGGTGATAAACATCCTCCAATGGGCAGCACAGCCCTCTACAAACAAGAGTGATCTGGTCCAAAATGTCAATACTGCTGCTCTTAGGAAGCCCCAGCCTACCTTCCCTGAGATTTGGTGTTCCCATCCCTAACATGGGGACTATGGAGCTGTCACATTTTTCATGAGAACCCAGTGAGTTGACAGACATGATCCTCCTTTCAGGAAAAGACACAGTTCTGCAGAGATCATCATGGAGGGTTTATTACTGGGAATAAATTAAGATGGAAGCCCCAGCAAAGTGGGGCGGGGTGAGGTGAGACAGGTTGCCAATCTGTGTCCAAAGTGGGACGACACAGGCTCCACACAGGAGGAGGGCTCCAGGGTGAGCATGGCATCTGGCAGGGCCTCGCTCAAGGGGGCTGGGCTTGGCCCCAGAAGTGTGGCACAGGATGGGGAGGGAGTGCAGGGGTTCCTGCCAGCTACCTCGGTCTTGGGGAGGAGGAAGGGCTAGGAAAGTCCAGCAGAGGGAGAGGGTTAGGACCCATATGGATAGTCCTCACACGGCCCACAGAGCTCGCCCTGTTTCTACCACCTCTTACCCTGCCTGGAGCCCCCACGCTCTCTCACATGTACACATCTCATCACCTCCCCACGCTTGCCCACTCCCCCAGACTTTTTTTCTCTCTCTTTCCTCTCCAACCCTCTCTTCCCCCACGGTCTTACCCCTCTGCATGTCCCCACCACACAGCCTCACCAGTTCCAAGCCTGAGCCCTGTGGAGTGGGACTGGGCTGGCCCAAGCTGGCATCCCTTCAAGCGAGGTTCTTAGGTTCTCTCCCGGGGTTAGCTTCCACGCCTGCTGCCTAAAGCTGCAGCGCTGGTGCTATTGAGTGGAGGCAGGGGAGCTGAGTGGGGAAACTAGGTATTCCACGAAGAAATGAGGGCTTGGGAGGCTCACGACAGGCAACTATTGTCATGCCTGACTCTAGTCGGGGGCAGAGTGCTGCGCAGCGCAAAGGCACTGGGGTCCAGCAGAGGATGCCCCAGAGCTGGGGAGAGTGGGCTCGAGTGAGTTGGCTTGACACGGAGAGCAAGCCCTGGGCCGGCAGCAGCAACTCGTCCAGGCACCCGGGTGCCCCAACTCCACTGCCAGCGTCCTCCCAGAGCACCTGGGGCCTCAGTTGGGAAGTCCCAGGCTGCAGAGGGATGGCCCAGAGGGCCAAGAGGCCGGCCTCCCTCTGCCTTGGGGGTCTCCCGGCTGGGCGGGCTGGGAGGGCTGGGAGAAGGCACCCAGTGCTGCCCGCCGGTCCCGTTCGCGAGTCGGCTCAGACCTCGGGGCCGCCGAAGGCCAGGTTGTCGCGCACCATCAGCGTCTTGCGGAGGTCGCGGTCCACCAGGGGGCGCTGCATGCGCCACTTGTGCGCCTCCTGCAGACCCGGCTCGAAGTAGTAAATGCAGGCGCCGAAGCCCACCAGAATGAGGACGGAGATGACCAAATAGACCGGCACGAACCAGTCCAGGAAGTGCGGCATCGCGGCGGCCTTGGCTGCGGAGACACAGGGTGGGTGAGGGCCAGCAGAGGTGCCCCTTGTCCCGCCCACCCAGAGGGAGACCTGCAGGCTTCACAGAACCAGAGGCCCAAGCATCACTTTACAGATGGGAAGACTGACGTCCAGAAGAGCAAGGGTGGGTGAATGGCTGATCAAGAGCACGTGGTGACTCCTGGGCAAGCACAGAGCTGTCCCCACACCATGGGGACACCCAGCTCCTATTCACCCTTTAAGAAGGAGACTTAGGCCGGGCGTGGTGGCTCAAGCCTGTAATCCCAGCACTTTGGGAGGCCGAGGCGGGTGGATCACGAGGTCAAGAGATCGAGACCATCCTGGTCAACAAGGTGAAACCCCGTCTCTACTAAAAATACAAAAAATTAGCTGGGCATGGTGGC
>NW_016107750.1:676052-681125 GCF_001604975.1 Cebus imitator
AAAAAAAAAAAAAAAAAAAAAAAGAGTGACTGGCGTAACCAAGGCAGGGGAGCTTGTAGGACCCAGCACCTCTTAACCAGCTGCCTTTCTGGGGAGGCGGAGAGAGTACAGGATTGCCTGGTGCTGCCAGCGTTGGCGAAGTTAGGGAAGGAGCTCCCAGGCAGGGAAGCTGCTCCAGTCTGACCTGACTGTGTCCAAGGTGACTCATGCCCCCTGCCCAGGCCCAGCCAGGCCCCCAAACATGCAAATGGGGGACTGGGGCAGAACAGAAGCCATTTCAGCTGCAATGCTAGGGGCTGTGGAATAGAGACCAAGGGCCCTCAACCTCTCCAGCCCCGTGCACAAAATCCCAGGCATTCTGAGGACCCCTTGATCTCTTTCTGATTTTTCAGGGAACTGGCCTAGGTGGAAAAGCAACACACTCACTGGCCTCCTGTGTGACCTTGGCCCCTTCTTCACCCTCTCTGGGCCTCAGGGTTCCCTGTGCACAGTGACAGGGTGGAGAGGGGGTTGCCAGATGATCTACATGGAATTTTACAGACTCATTTCAGCCAAAATCCTGAGACATTATGAGTTTGCAGAGCCCCTCTCCCTACCTCCCAAGCCATTGGCAACATTTGGTGCCCTCTGTGTGCCCAAAGACCCACCTCACGCCCTGCAGATGCCAGTTCCGGGGGCTCTGCGCTGAGCACACCGCCTCAGCCTGAGCAGCTCAGTGTCGGCCCGTGGACTCATTCGCAGCTGCTGTCCCCAGAGACACTGCCATCTGCGGCCGCCCTGGATGCTGGAGGCAGAGATAGGGCAAGGCCAATGCCCCCCACAGGAGATGGAGCTTCTCACACCCGGGAACTCTGAGTGGGCCAGGAGGGGGCAGTCCTGGACTAGCTCAGCATCCTGGGACCTCTCCCTGCCCATCAGAGACCCTTCCCACTAGTCCCCACTCTCAGGATCGCAGGAGGTGGGACCTGTCTCAGCCAATCAGCAGCCTGGCAGAGCAACGGCTTTATCCTCCGTTGTCCTGGCAACCAGCCTTCTCTCTGGATCCCTGGTACTGTGCACGTGGTACAGCAGATGACAGGGCGGCAGGACGGGGGAATGTGGGGAGGACAAGTCATCCAGCAGGCTGCTGCACCCCAAGCCTAGTGGGCCTAGAGAGGAGAGGATCGTGGCTGATAACTCTAAGGGATTGAGCATTTGGGAGCAGGGAGAGACTGGGGTCCTTAGCAAGTGGGTAGGGACACAGAATTGTGACTAGCAGAGCAGAGCCAAGGGGATTATATGTTATAGAAAAAAGAACCAAGACCAAGACTGAGCGTTCAGACACATTGGCTCAAACATTTACTATGTCCCAGACACTGTTTTCAATGCTTTGATTATATTAACTCATTTGATTCTCATTCACTGATACATAGCAAGAAAGTAGCAATGCCAGGGTCAGAGCCCTAGCCTGGCTTCATGACCCTCCCAAGTAGCTGCCCCTCCCCATTCTGCCTCATCTACCCCACAGCACCCCCAGCTGGTGTGGAGCCAACATAGGCACTGAGCCCTCCCATCTGCCAGGCTAGCCCCAGACATCACTTCCTGCAGTACTCCCAGCTCAACTGGTGTTGAGACCCCATTTTGGGATGAGGCAGAGAGGTGAAGCTGCTGGCCTTCCCCTTCTCCCAGAGCCCTCAGCTTATCAGTGACTAAGCTGGAATTCAAAGCCAAGGGCTGACCTTGGGGGTGGGGTCCACCTCCCCAAGCATGGATCCCCCCTACCTGCCTGCGCCATAGACAAGGTATCTGCAATGTATTGAGGGCTATTGTCTCAGGAGGAGAGCGCAGCCCAAGGGCCCGTGGGGTGAGGCGGGGAAGAGGCTTCCAGGAGCCACCTCCCTCAGGAATCTGTTCCCAGAAACCTGGGGATTGGGAGTGGGGAAAGGCTTTGGGTGAGATGGCTTCAGGACCTGGGTCCCCCACCACAGACACCTCTGGGGAACATCTAGGGGCTCTTCAAATATGACAGGTCATTTCCAGCATATGTGGGGTAAGGGGGGTGATTGTGAGTTCAAAGAGGGTTTGTTTTGTTTTGTTTTTTGAGACAAGGTCTTGCTCTTTCACTCAGGCTGGAGCACAGTGGCGTGATCATGGCTCATTGCAGCCTCTGCCTCTTGGGCTCAGATGATACTCCCACTTCAGACTCCCGAGTAGCTAGGACCACAAATGCATGCCACTATGCCCAGCTGAGTTTTGTACTTTTTGTAGAGACAAGATTTTGCCAGGTTGCCCAAGCTGGTCTTGAACTCCTGGCCTCAAGCTAGCCTCCTGCCTCAGCCTCCCAAAGTACTGGGATTACAGACGTGAGCCACCACCTGGCCAAAGTGTTTTTAACATTTTGGGGTGGAAGAGCAGAGGAGCTGGGGGAAGAATTACAAAGGGGCTGGCCGGGCACCATGGCTCACACCTGTAATCCTAGCTTTTTTTTTTTTTTTGAGACTGAGTTTTGCTTATGTGCAATGGTGCAATCTCAGCTCACCACAACTTCCACCTCCTGGGTTCAAGCGATTCTCCGCCTCAGCCTCCCGATCCCAGCATTTTGGGAGGCTGAAGTGGGCGGATCATGAGGTCAAGAGATTGATACCATCCTGGCCAACATGGTGAAACCTCATCTATACTAAAAATACAAAAATTAGCTGGGCGTGGTGGTGTTGTGCCTGTAATCCCAGCTACTTGGGAGGCTGAGGCAGGAGAATCAGTTGAACCCCAGAGGCAGAGGTTGCAGTAAGCCAAGATCACACCACTGCACTCCAGCCTGGGCGACAGAGCAAGACTGCATCCCAAAAAAAAAAAAAAAGGGCCGGGCGCGGTGGCTCAAGCCTGTAATCCCAGCACTGTGGGAGGCCGAGGCGGGTGGATCACGAGGTCAAGAGATCGAGACCATCCTGGTCAACATGGTGAAACCCCGTCTCTACTAAAAATACAAAAAATCAGCTGGGCATGGTGGCGCGTGCCTGTAATCCCAGCTACTCAGGAGGCTGAGGCAGGAGAATTGCTTGAACCCAGGAGGCGGAGGTTGCGGTGAGCCGAGATCGTGCCATTGCACTCCAGCCTGGGTAACAAGAGCGAAACTCCGTCTCAGAAAAAACAACAACAAAAAAGGCAGGAGTAAAGTTTTTGGGATACGTTCAGTGTCTTAATGGTGATGGTGGCTTTTTAGGTATATACATGTGTCAAACTTATCAAATTGTATCCTTGAAATATGTGTAGTTGATTACATATGTCCCTTATACCTCAATCTGTAAAAAATGTGATCCGTGGCCTGTGGGTATTGTTTTAGCCACTGATTCCTTATTCAGACAAAAGCTTATGGGAAGCTCAATACATAATAGAGATAAAGCTGAGGTTGCTTCTGTTCAATGATGGGGTAGGGGTGGGGGTTCTGGACCCCATCCACTCAGAATCCCCCTGTCCCTCACAGGGCCCCAAGTTATCTCCCTAGGGCTCCACAGAAGCCGATTTTAAAAACACTGGCCCAGAGGACTCTGATGACCCTGCCAGCTTGGGTGTTTAGGGTATAAGAACCTTCAGGCCTCAGTCTGGTCTCCTGCCCATCGCTAACTTTCATCACATATGGATCCTACACACAGCTACTTTCTGTCTCACTGCTCATGTCTCAGCCAATGATCAGATCCTGGTGAAGTGGAGTACGGGCTCCCCAAGGACATAGCTCACCTTCCCCGGGGCTGCTGCTGCTCCTGATGGCCACTCTAACTGCGGTGCCTCGTTTGTTGTTACCACTGGTAACTCCCTGAAGCAAATGGCCCCTCTGGGACCAGGTCTCCAGGGCAGGCACTCAGCACATGCTGCCCGAATGGGTCTCAGCCCAGCGCCCCCTGGAAAGTCCGTACCAGAGTCCAAAGTCTTTTCCCAGCCCACCCTTCTCTAAGGGCCTCAGTCTCTGGGAGCTGAATCACCTCCATGACCTCACCTCCTCCCCTGTTCTCCTCACTTCATCTGCTACCGCCACCGGCCTCCTTGCTACACCTCGGAAGTGCCAGGAGTGCTTCCCACTCAGGGCTCTGCACATGTACTGCCTTCTTCCTAAGGCCTCTTCTTCATCATACCTAATGGGCTCCTCTCTCACTGAATTCAAGCATCTGCTCAAACGTCACCTTAGGGAGGCCTCCCTGACCTAAAGTAGCCTCCTTCCACCCATCACTTCCCCTGTCAGCTTTAGTTTATTATTATTATTATTATTATTATTATTATTTTGAGATGGGGTCTTGCTCTCTTGCCCAGGCTGGAGTGCAGTGGCATGATCTCGGCTCACTGCAACACAGGTTTAAGTAATTCTCCTGCCTCAGCCTCCCAAGTAGTTGGGATTACAGGTGCCCACCACCACGCCCAGCTAATTTGTTTGTTTGTTTGTTTTTTGGTTTTGAGACAGTTTCATTCTTGTTGCCAAGCCTGGAGTGCAGTGGTGAGATCTCAGCTCACTGCAACCTCTACCTCCCAGGTTCAAGTGATTCTCCTGCCTCAGCCTCCTGAGTAGCTGGGATTACAAGCATGTGCCACCACATCTGGCTAATTTTGTATTTTTAGTAGAGACAGTCGTTGGTCAGGCTGGTCTCAAACTCCTGACCTCAGGTGATCCACCTTCCTTGGGCTCCGAAAGTGCTAGGATTACAGGCGTGAGCCACCGTGCCGGCATTTTTTTTTTTTTTTTTTTTTTGAGATAGGGCCTCACTCCATCACCCAGGCTGGAGTGCAGTGGCATGGTCTAGGCTCACTGCAACTTTTACCTCTAGGGTTCAAGTGATTCTCCCACCTCAGCCTTCTGAGTAGCTGCACACCACCATGCTCAGCTAATTAAACAAATTTTTTTGTAGAGACAAGGTCTCACTATATTGCCTAGGCTGGCCTCAAACTCCTGGCCTCAAGTGATCCACCCACCTCAGCCTCCCAAGTGCTGAGTTACAGGCATGAGCCATCGTGCCCAGCTTGCTTTACTTTCTTGTCATAGTGCCTACAGCTAGTTAACTTTTTTTTTTTTTTTTTTTTTTGAGACGGAGTTTCGCTCTTGTTAACCCA
>NW_016107750.1:681340-683537 GCF_001604975.1 Cebus imitator
TGCCACCACGCCCAGCTAATGTTTTGTATTTTTAGTAGAGACGGGGTTTCACCATGTTGACCAGGATGGTCTCAGTCTCTTGACCTCGTGATCCACCTGCCTCGACCTCCCAAAGTGCTGGGATTACAGGCATGAGCCACCGCGCCCGGCGACTAGTTAACTTTTAAGGCCAAGCAATGGCTCACACCTGTAATCCCAGCACTTTGGGAGGCCGAAGTGGGCAGATCACCTGAGGTCGGGAGTTCGAGACCAGCCTGACCAACATGGAGAAACCCCATCTCTGCTAAGAATACAAAGCCATGAGTGGTGGTGCATACCTGTAATCCCAGCTACTCCGGAGGCTGAGGCAGGAGAAATCACTTAAACCCGGGAGGCAGAGGTTATGGTGAGCTGAGATCACGCCATTGCACTCCAATCTGGGCAACAAGAGTGAAACTGTCTCAAAAAAATAACAAAACAAACAACAAAAAGGACTGTTAGGAAGTCCTCTCCACACCCCATGCCATGAGGAATCAAAGCCCCATCTGTGCTGAGAGCAGGGGCTCTATGGGGCTATTTACTTCCTGATCTTTCTGAGCAAGACATACTTAGTTTAGTCTGCAATAAGGACTTAGGCTAGACAGTGTCTCTGCTCTCCCCAATATTACAACAACGAGCACTCTAGCATCATTGTCTATCCTGCCCCCATCACACTAAGTTGATCAATAATGTCTGATTCATCTGTCTTCCCAGGGTGGGGCATTGGGTCTGGCATAGGAAATGATAAATGAATGACTACTGAGAATGAATGGATGAATGAAATTAATAAATAGATAATCAATTTATTAATTACCTACCATGTACCAGGTACTTTTTTGAGTGCTGGACATACAAAGTGACTGTAAGTTCTTTTTTTTTTTTACCAAGTAAGATTTTTCTATTCTACAAGACCTAAACAATTTTTGTCAATTAATGGGCAAATGGTCTGAGGTGCCGGACATCCAGGCATCATACAGAGGCCAGACTGGTTTACATAAAAAAAACATTCTTCATTTAGGAATAGGCAAAGACCTCTGTAAGGTCTTTTAGGCTGACTGATGGGCCCATGGACACCATGTTAACCTCTATGACCTACACAGACACTCCAGATGAGTTCCTGGAAAATCTGAAGTAGGTAGAAGACCAGGCTGAGATATCGCTAAGGTATGGGACACCACCTCCCCATCCATTGCTACAAGTCACTCACCCTCATCACCCACTTAAAACCTAACCACCCTTAGCCCACCCAGCGCCAGTACCCCATCCCACAACAGGCTTTAAAAGGCCTAAAGCCTGTTATCACCTGTCTATTGCAACATGGCCTTTAATTCCTACAAACTCTCCTTACAATTCCCCTATCGTAGCTGTCCAAAAACCAGACAAATTCTACAGACTAGTCCAAGACCACCGCCTCATTAATCAGACTGTAATTCCTATCCACCCGGTTGTACCAACCCCTATACCCTCCTATCTTCCACACCCCCTTCCAGAGAAATCATTAGAGAGGCTACGGAAGGTGACAAAGTGGTAACGCCTGCTATGCCTGTGCTGAGTACAATAGTAATTCCTAACCCTACAAATAAGGGGTTCAATGAAATGACCCACTTGTGTCATGTCAGGATCTCAAGGGGAACAGAGAGGTTTTCATCTCCATTGGCAAACTGAATTTTGGAAGTAAGGAAAACTAGGGTACAAGTGCCTGTCCAGTTAGTAGGAAGGCAGATGTAAGAGGAAGAACCACAGAGGAAAAAAAGTCCTTGGCTTATTCTGGGGGTTATTCTGGACCTGGCTGGACTGGCTCGACACTCTCTAATGGAGTCATGGCTTCTTCCAACCCTCAGTCCTTGATACCTTTCTCCTTCTCTTATTTGTACCCTGTATTTTCCGATTAATCTCTCAATCCTACAAAATCGTATACAAGCGATAACCAATCAGTCAATATGACAAATGCTCCTTCTAACAACCCCACAATATCACCCCTTGCCCCAAGAGCTCCCAGCAGTCTAAATGGCTTAGACAGAACTGGAAGTGTAAACTGAAAAGATGAGAAAGTGTTCTGGGAGGGCTGGGGTCTTGTAGTTAGATACCAAAGGAACCAGTAAGGGCTGCAGCTGTTAAAGGTTGTAGCGGGGTTTGGTGGGGTAACTGTGTGGAGGGAGAGCTTTTGTTTTCATGGTGT
>NW_016107750.1:683782-687487 GCF_001604975.1 Cebus imitator
TTGTATTTTTAGTAGAGAAAGGGTTTCACCATGTTGGCCAGGATGATTCTCTATCTCCTCACCTTGTGATCCACCCACCTTGGCTTCCCAAAGTGCTGGGATTACAGGCGTGAGCCCCTGTAACCAGCCACCATTTACTTTCATTAATAAGACTGGGTATGAGCAGACAGGAAGAGGGGTCTGAAGGAGAGTCTGAGCAGCAAGAGGAGGGTACCCAAGGGTAAAGTGAAAGACAAGGCAATTGCCTGTCTAGGCAAGACCTGCTATTGATGTTTTTAAGCCTGCTAGTAATAAGGGAGGCTTTTCTATAACGTGCAGTTCATATGCTCCTATTTTTTGGTTAACGTGGGTAGCAGGGCTCTTGAGGTGAAGTGTAAAGGAGCACAAAGCGGGTGGGAGATTTCCTAGGGGGTTATTCTGGACCTGGCTGGACTGGCTGGACACTCTCTAATGGAGTCATGGCTTCTTCCAACCCTTAGTCCTTGATACCTTTCTCCTTCTCTTATTTGGACCCTGTGTTTTCTGATTAATCTCTCAATCCTACAAAATCGTATACAAGCGATAACCAATCAGTCAATATGACCAATGTTCCTTCTAACAACACCACAATATCACCCCTTGCCCCAAGATCTCCCAGCAGTCTAAATTCTTTCCCATTTTTAGGTTTCCACACCGATCCCAATCCCATTCAAAGAAGCCCTGAGAAACATCGCCCCATCACCCCTCTGTGCTGGCCTTCCTGATATTCCACTGCCCCCCACTCTTCTTTTCCCTTTATATTACTGATATAAAAAGACAGGAATGTAAGGTCTTTTAGGCTGACTGACAGCCCCATTGCCATCATGTTAATCTCTGTGACCTGCACAGACACTCCAGATGAGTTCCTGGAAAATCTGAAGTAACTGGAAGACCATGAAAAGAGGAAGAAATGATCAACTCCTGGAGCACCTACTCAACTTTGAGACATTCTCTATTGTTCCTTATTTCCACCCCAATTGTTAATGCCACTGGCCTTTGTCAACCTTGTGACTCCACACCCTATGACCCCCTCCCAGTTTGCACAAAACCACCCTAAACGGTAAGTTCTGTAACTTTTCACTGCCCACCCCAAACCTATAAAACCAACTCCTATCCCACCACCCTCAGTTGACTCTCTTTTTGGACTCAGCCCACCCGCACCCAGGTGAATAAACAGCCATGTTGATTACACAAAGCCTGTTTGGGAGGGTGTCTTCATTCAGAGCGCACGTTTTAATAGTGACAAAGTCTCTAACCTCTTGTTTCTTACATTCTAGATGGAGAGACAATAAACGTAATTACACAGCTGTTGGGAGAACCAGTTCGCTATGGGCCCTGAGTGCCCCTGCACATTCTTGCTGGGTATGCCAAGAAAGCAAGACCCTGGCAGCTCTGTACTCAGGCTGGGTTTGTCTTTCAAGGAACCTTGAAAGACAAGGTAAAGTCTCCGACTGGACAAAGAACAGCATGCTTACCACTCACTATTAAAGCAGTCAACTGGCAGGGCCTGCTGGTGTGCACCGGGAGTCCCAGTTACTCAGGAGGCTGAGGCAGGAAATACTTGAGCCCAGGAGTTCGAAGCTGTAGTGAGCTATGATAGTGTCACTATACTCCAGCCTGGGCAACACGGTGACACTTGAAAAAAAAAAAAAGGCCAGGCACGGTGGCTCACGCCTGTACTCCCAGCACTTTGGGAGGCCGAGGCGGGTAGATTACTTGAGGCCAGGAGTTTGAGACCAGCTTGGACAACTTAGAGAAACCCCGTCTCTATTAAAAATACAAAAATTAGCCAGGCCTGGTGGCGCGCGCCTGTAATCCCAGCTCCTCGGGAGGCTGAGACAGAAGAATCGCTTGAACCCGGGAGGCAAAGGTTGCAGTGAGCCCAGGTGGCGCCATTGCACTGCTGCCTGGGGAACAGAGGGGGACTCCTTCTCAAAAAAAAAGCACTGTGAGCATGAATGAACGAAAGTGCCCAAAGAAATCACTAAAAACCTGCTTACTGTGGAGCGTGGAACAAAAGACCTGTCCACCAGGTGCTCCACGGGTGAGGCTGGAACGCCCCTCAGAAAAGGAGACAGCTGTTCGGGTCCTTTAAGAGGAGGCCCCGTCCCGCCCCGCGAAGCCCCGCCCGTAAGGAGGCACGTGCCCCCAGGCCACGCTCTAGGGGCGGGACTCAGGGCGGTTTGAAAGGTCGGCGCGCAACCCAAGAGCGGCGGTCGGCCTTGCTGCTGAGATGTCGGTATTGAGGCCACTGGATAAGCTGCCCAGCCTGAACACGGCCACCATTTTGGTAGGTGCCGGCGGACCAGCTTCCCCAGCCGGCCTTTCCTCCCTGGCGGAGCTTCAGCCCCACACGTCTACTGAGCTCCCTGAAGCTCCAAGCCAGCGCGCGCCACAGTGGTGGGGGCGGGGAATAGGCGGAGAGCCACGATATGAACCAATCGGAGTAGCCATTCTCCGAGGCTGAGAGACGTACCCACCAATAGATGCGCGGCGGGCCCTTTTCCAGCTTCTGATTGGCAGGTTTCCACGCCCGGACTTGCTTGTTCCGCGTCTGGGGGCCTGGACTCCTGGTGAGGCCAGCTGTCGGAGGTGGGGTCAGGGGGAGTAAGGTGCGGTGCCAACAGGCCTGCAGCGGGTCCATACCTCAGCCACCAGCCAGTGCCGCCTCGCGGGGTCCGCTTCTCGGGGAATGCCCTCCGAGCCGCCTGCGCGCGGCGGCCCGATCCCCCCGGGAGTGGGTCGAAGGGCCAGGCCCTCCCCAGGGGATACTGTGTCCGGGGCTCTAATGGTCTCTCTGTCTCCCTGCGCAGCTGGTGGGCACGGAGGATGCTCTTCTGCAGCAGCTGGTGGACTCGATGCTCAAGGAGGACTGCACCTCCGAGCTGAAGGTGTAAGTAGGCTGTGGCTTGGCCCACGTGTCTCTCACCCTAGAGGGATTCAGTCCTAGCTGCTAAACCCAGAGGCCCAGCGACCTCTCCTCTGACCCTGGGCCTTCTCCCGGCATGTAGCGTAGCTGGCAAGTCCCAACCTCCCCTTGCCGAGGTGGTGACTCAACAGAGCCCCTTTCTGGTAGAGGGAATCAGACAGGAGTGATCTGAATAGGACTGGCCCTGTCCTGCCTCTGTGCTGGCCCAAGGAGTCATGGCCACAAGAGCGTCGGGTGGCTAGGGTGAGGTCGGGAGCCCTTGACAGACCCTACCCCATGAAGGGCAGCATTTAAACGGTCGCTGTGAGGTGGGTATGGATATCTTGAGTCCTGCAATTTCCTGTTTTTCAGCCACTTGGCAAAGTCCCTCCCTTTGCCCTCCAGTGTGAATCCGCCCCGAATTGACCTGATCGTGTTTGTGGTTAATCTTCACAGCAAATACAGGTGAGACCAAGAGGACAGGACTCAGGCAGGCCTGGCTCAGGAGTGTGCTGGGACAGTGACCTAACTTGTGATGGGAAGTGGGGAGGATGAGAGAGGTCAGGAGTTCAAAACCAGCCTGGCCAATATGGTGAAACCTCGTCTCGACTAAATATACAAAAATTAGCTGGGTGTGGTGGCACATGCCTGTAATCCCAGCCAGCTACTAGGGAGGCTGAGGCACGAGAATCACTTGAACCCAGGAGGCGGAGGTTGCAGTGAGCTGAGATCGCACCACTGCACTCCAGCCGGGTGACAGAGTGAGACTTTATCTAAAA
>NW_016107750.1:687562-700388 GCF_001604975.1 Cebus imitator
GCTAATGCATTCCAGCCTGGGTGACAGGGAAACTCCATCTCAAAAAAAAAAAAAAATTAATATAAAAATTAGCTGGGTGTGGTGGCACATGCTTGTAATTTCAGCTACTCGGGAGACTGAGGCAGGAGAATCAGTTGAACCTGGAAGGTGGAGGTTGTGGTGAGCTGAGATTGTGCCATTGCACTCCAGCCTGGGCAACAAGAGTGAAATTTCATCTCAAAAAATTAATTAATTAGTTAATTAAAGGACAAAGTATTTCTCCAGAGAATGTCACCCTTTTGTCATTCTCTGGCCTCTAGGATCAGAGAAGCAAGGGCTTCTGCTTTCTCTGTGGTAAAGTTTTGTTCTCTGGTTTGTTTTCTTCCCCTGGCCTGGCCACCACAGCCTCCAGAACACAGAGGAGTCCCTGCACCATGTGGATGCCAGCTTCTTCTTGGGGAAGGTGTGTTTCCTCGCCACAGGCGGTAAGTACTTCCCTCACCTGCTACTGCCGACCCCCAGCCAAGGGAAAGCTGGGGCAGTAGACTCCTTGCCAAGGCAGCCTGGGTGATGGAAAGAACGTGTATTTTACACACTCAGGCCTGTCAGAGGGTGGAGGGCAGGAGGAGGGTGAAGATCAGGAAAAATAACTAATGGGTGCTAGGCTTAATACCTGGGTGACAATAATCTGTACAACAAACCCCATGACAGAAGTTTACCTATATAACAAATCTGCATATGTATCCCTGAACCTAAAATAAAAGTTAAATTTAAAAAACAAAAGAACACATACTTTGGAATCTGTCTGTCTAAGAGTGAATCTGAGCAGATAATTCTTCTGTTGCATGGAGCTGCCTAGTGATTGCCTATGGCTTTCAGTAAAATCCAAACTCCTCTAAAAACACAAAGTACTTTGCAGTTGGGCCTCTGCCTTCTGGGCTGGTCTCATCTCCTATTACTCTGTTTCTTTGGGTCAGCTTATCGTTCTCAGAAAAAGTCCTGCTGTTCTTGAGAGTTTGTAATATTAACAGTGAAAATAATAATGGCGAGCCTCTTTTGAGCTCTCACTGTGAGGCAGATACTGTAATTGCTTTGTTTTTGTATCTATTAATGTTTGAGGTAGGTATTACAACCTCAGTTTTATAGTCATGAGGTTAATTTGCCCAAGGCCCCTAGATAAAAAGTGGTAGAGCTGAGGTTCACACCTGGGGAGGTCCTGTTTCAGGGCCCATCCTCTTTTTTTTTTTTTTTTTTTTTGTTTTTTTTTTTTGAGACAGAGTCTCACTCAGCCACCCAGGCTGGAGTGCAATGGCGTGATCTCCACTCACTGCAACCACTATCTCCCAGGTTCCAGCAATTCTTCCATCTCAGCCTCCTGAGTAGCTGGGATTACAGGCACCCATCATTGTGACCGGCTAATTTTTGTATTTTAGTAGAGACGGGGTTTCACCATGTTGTCCAGGCTGGTCTTGAACTCCTGACCTCAGGTGATCCACCCGCCTCAGCCTGCCAAAGTGCTGGGATTACAGGGGTGGGCCACCGCGCCCGTACTCTTTATGATTACTCTAGGCTTCTCTCAAATACATTTCCTTTTGTTTGTCTTGTAACCCCTACATATACCTCAAAACTCAGCCCTGGTGTCACTCTAGCATGCATGAGGTGTCTGACCTGTCTGCCTTCCCTGCTGAACTGTTAGCTCCTTGAGCAGAGCACCTGGCACAGATAATTCTCAAGAAGCATTGGTGGGCAAATGAAGGCCAGATAATTTCTAGATGTCAACTCACTGACTCCAGAGTGACTCAGTGGGTAGGCACTATTATTATCTTCATTGTCTAGTTTGATATTCTTAACTACCTAGAAAAGAAAGTAGAATAGGACTGTCACCCTCGCAACTAGAAAGAAACTGAGCCCCTGAGCGGGGGAGTGAGTTACTCTGCCCAGCACTTCCTGGATTCCATCCAGGAAGGCAGAGATTGCAGCTGTAGCACTCATGGCTTCTTTGCAGCTGGACGGGAGAGCCACTGCAGCATTCACCAGCACACAGTGGTGAAGCTGGTCCACACCTACCAAAGCCCCCTGCTCTACTGTGACCTGGAGGTAAGCATGCTGATCACAGGGACCAACACTGCACTCGGGTAAGGGAAACGGGGTGGTCAGCACACAGGGGTCACATCGGGAATGCTTAGCGAAGCACTGAGTATCCAAGCAAGGCAGCTCCTGAGGTAGAGAGAGACACAGGATCCTGGCATTTCTGCTCACTGACTGTGACCTGGGCAGGTCACCCTGCGCCTTGGGGTACACAGGTGTAAAGCGGAGGTGCTGTACATTCATCTGGAGTGCATCTTATATGCCAGGCTCTAGCACGTGCTGCCCTGCTTTTCCTTTCGCTGCGTTTCTGCGAACTTAGTTATAACTAAGTCTTATGTGTTTGTATTTGTGAGTCCACTCTCCTGCTAGAGTGTAAATGATTGTGAGGCCGGGCATATGTCTGTCTCCAGTAACTGATGCATCCTCATGTCCGTTGGCAGTCAGAATGCCTGATTTGCCCTTACCTCTCTGGATTGCAGACCTGGTCTAGTCCTAGCCCAAGTCAGGGTACCTAGCAGGCAGTAGGGACGTTTGTTGGGTAAGTGAGTAGATGGTTGGATAGATACCTAGGGTGTTGGTTCTGCCCTGACAGGCTTCTGTTGGTGTCTCTCACAAGGTGAAACTAACCATGGGGGGTAGGAAAGTAGCCTTGTTGTTGTTGTTGTTGTTTTAGGTAAGGTCCTGCTCCATTGCCCAGGCTGGAGTGCAGTGGTGTGGTCATGGCTTATTGCAGACTCAAACTCCTGGGCTCAAATGAATCTCCCACCTCTGCCTACTGAGTAGCTAGGACTACAAGCATGCACCACTGCACCTAACTATTTATTTATTTACTTTTTAATGTACAGATGAAGTCTTGCTATGTTTCCCACATTGGTCTCAAACTCCTGGCCTCAAGTGATCCTCCCACTTTAGCTTCCCAAAGTGCTGGGATTACAGGCGTGAGCCACCACGCCTGGCCTTCAGCCACTTTTTACGCAGGATAAATCCTGATGACTTTTTTTTTTTTTTTTGAGACAGTGTCTCATTCTGTCGCCGGGCGCCAGGCTGGAGTGCAGTGGCTCGACCGCCACTCACTGCAACCTCCGCCTCCTGGGTTCAAGCAGTTCTTCTGCCTCAGCCTCCCGAGTAGCTGGGACTACAGACGCGCGCCACCATGTACAGCTAATGACTTTTTGCTAAAGAGGCATCCGCAGGAGTTGATGTGTTCCCCACCACCCCCAGGGGTCTACTGAGGGGTCTCAGGGCCTATGCTGCCCCACCTATGCACCAGGCCTGCTCCATTCCTTTGGAAACCTGTTTATTGGTTTTGAGATATATTTTGAAGAGTTGTGTTTCTGCTCTATTCTGGGTCTTGTGCCTGTTACCAAAGGCGAAGTGATGCAATGGAGGGAGAACCGAGTGAGCACGTGATCTGTCACCGCCATCTAGACCAGGGGCCCTTATCTTGGTGTCCGGGCACTCCTCTGGTGATAGCAGTCTGTGACTGTAACCAGTAGAAATGGGGATGTTTTCTTTTCTTTCTTTTTTTTTTTTTTTTTGAGACAGAGTCTCACTCTGTTGCCCAGGGTGGAGTGCAGTGGCATGATCTCGGCTCACTGCAACCTCTGCCTCCCAGGTTCAAGTGATTCTCCTGCCTCAGCCTCCCGAGTGGCTGGGATTACAGGCGCCTGCCACTGCACCTAGTTAATTTTTGTATTTTTGGTAGAGATGGGATTTCACCATATTGGCCAGGCTGGTCTCGAACTCCTGACCTTGTGATCCAGCCTCTGCGGCCTCCCAAAGTGCTGGGATTATAGACGTGAGGCACTGTGCCAGGACTAAATGGGGATGTTTTCATATCACATTAGGATTGGGCAGATCTTATCACTGCCTCACGTGGCAGCAGCTGTCAGACCTGCCCCTCTGTTGATGCATCCATCACGATACACGCTTGACTCTGTCACACATTTGTTTTCCTATTTGATGACTACCTTTAGAGCCCCCAACCAGATCAGCGCCCTGATCTCACAGATGAGACCCTGAGGCCTGGGCACATCTCAAGTGCCTGTCCCTGCCAGGCCTTCCTCCCAGAGAGAAGAGGTGACTTTCTCAGCGTCATACAGCTAGTGAGTGAGGGGTAGAGCCAGCTGGTGGGTATGCAGCTGTCTCTCCCGTCCTAACCTGCTGACTGTGTGACTTTGAGTAGGTCACTTTCCCTGCCGCAAAGCGTTAGTTTTCTCATCTCTAAAGGGGAATCACAATCTTTGCTCCATAGCTTAGGTGCTGGTGGGGGACAGCAGTGCCTGCTCGCCTTGTGACAAGTGGTGCAATTCTGTCTGTGGTCATGAGGTGGCAGGCCAGGCCAGGTCCTGGGTTCTCTCATGGCCTAGGCAGGAAGCAAGAGGCCCCTGCCTGGTTCCAGCCAGCAGCAAGAGCTGCAGAAATGCCTGCTCGGAACATATACCTGCATCCTTCAGATGAAGGACCCAGGGTTTGAACTGGCCTCGCTCTTAATGCTGGTGTTGTCCTCTTCAAACACTTCTCTGCATAATTGAGTTTGAGCCCTACCATATATCTTGAGGCCTTTGCGTGGCAGGAATTATCGGCCCTGTTTCATTGATGAGGAAACACAGGAAGGTATGTGATTGACCCAGTGAAATAATTTCCTAGATCTGCTGATAGGGCTCTATGCCGGACCCTGGGAACACAAATGAGTTAGATATGGGCCCTGCCCTCTCAGAATCTCAAGAAATAAACACACATGTAACATACGCAACAGCAGAAGGAGCTTTGGGAGCCTGGTGGTGGAATTAGGTCATTTCTTCCTGGATGTCATGGGCAAAGTCATGATTGTAGTCAGACGTGGGCTTTTGGGTCACGTCTCTGGAGTGACGTGGATTGGAGGAGGCCTGGCCAGAGGCAGGAGGCTGGGTTGAGCTGCTGCAGGAGGCAGGTTGTAGAACCCAAGCCTCAGCAGCTTAGAGATAGATTTCAGGGACAAAGCCCACCAAACTTAGAGTGAATTTATTCAAAAAATACTTCCTGAGTTTCTTTTTTTTTTTTTTTTTTGAGATGGAGTTTCGCTCTTGTTACCCAGGCTGGAGTGCAATGACGTGATCTCGGCTCACCGCAACCTCCGCCTCAATTCTCCTGCCTCAGCCTCCTGAGTAGCTGGGATTACAGGCACACGCCACCATGCCCAACTAATTTTTTGTATTTTTAGTAGAGACGGGGTTTCACCATGTTGACCAGGATGGTCTCGATCTCTTGACCTCGTGATCCACCTGCCTCGGCCTCCCAAAGTGCTGGGATTACAGGCGTGAGCCACTGCGCCCAGCACTTCCTGAGTTTCTATAGTGCCAAGCACTGTTCTAGGTTCCTGGGACACAGCACAGAGGAAAACAGTATATTGAAAAAAAAATCCAGCTTCCTGCTGGGCACAGTGGCTCATGCCTTACTGTAATCCCAGCACTTTAGGAGGCCGAGGCGGATGCAAAATGAGATCAGGAGTTTGAGACCAGCCTGGCCAACATGGTGAAACCTCACCTCTACTGAAAATACAAAAATTAGCGGGGCATGGTGGCTGGTGCCTGTAATCTCAGCTAATCAGAAGGCTGAGGCAGGAGAATTGCTTCAACCTGGGAGGCGGAGGTTGCAGTGAACCGAGATCGTGCCACTGCACTCCAGCCTAGACAACAGAGCAAGACTCCGTTTTGGGAGGAAAGAAAAACCCAGTTTCCTGCTGGGTGTGGTGGCTCACACCTATAATCCCAGGGAGGCCGAGGTGGCAGGATCACCTGAGGTCAGGAGTTTGAGACTAGCTTGGCCAACATGGTGAAACCCAGTCTCTACTAAAAATACAAAAGTTAGGCAGGGTGGCACATGCCTGTTATCCCAGTTACTCTGGAGGCTAAGGCTGAACCCGGGAGGCGGAGGTTGCAGTCAGCCAAGGTTGCGCCACTGCACTCCAGCCTGGGCAACAGAGTGAGACTCTGTCTCAAGAAAAAAAAAGTCCCAGCTTCGTTCTAGTCAAGGAAACAAACAGAGTAAATGATGTACTAGAAAGTGGAGGCGTGGCATGTCAGGTGGTAGTAAACAGGCAAGAGTTAGGCAGGGTGACCAGGAAGCACCCTTGCAAATAGGACTTTTAAATAAATAAAGACCTGAAGGAAGTAGGAGGGCAGGCCACGGAGATACCCGGTGGCAGGAGGAACAGCAGGTGCATGGGCCGTGCGTGGAACTTGCCTCATGTGCTCGAGGTCCTGAAGGGAGGCCTGGTTGGCTAGAGCACAGCAGAAAAGGGCGGATGGGGGAAGAATCAGGAACAGTGGGGCTGGATCAGTAGGGCCTGGTGGGGAGCTCCTGGAGGGCTTGGGGCCAGGGAGGGATGTGGCCTGCCTTGGGGTTTTTTTCCCTCCAGATGGAGTCTTGCTCTTTCGCCAGGCTGGAGTGCAGTGGCGCAATTTTGGCTCACTGCAACCTCCACTTCCCAGGTTCAAGTGATTCTCCTGCCTCAGCCTCCCAAGTAGCTGAGACTACAGGTGTGCGCCACCATGCCTGGCTAATTTTTGTATTTTTGTTTTATTTTAAGAGACAGAGTCTCACTCTGTTGCCAGGCTGGAACACAGTGGTGTGACCTCAGCTTACTGAAACCTCCATCTCCTGGGTTCAAGTGATTCTCCCGCCTCAGCCTCCTGAGTAGCTGGGATTACAGGCGGGTTCCACCATACCTGGCCAATTTTTTTGTATTTTTAGTAGAGACGGGGTTTCACCACATTAGCCAGGATGGTCTCTATCTCCTGACCTTGTGATGTGCCTGCCTTGGCCTCCGAAAGTGCTGGGACTACAGGCATGAACCACTGCACCCGGCCAATTTTTGTATTTTTAGTAGAGATGGGGTTTCACCATGTTGGCAAGGATGATCTCAAACTCTTGACCTCATGATCCGCCCACCTCAGCCTCCCAAAGTGCTGGGATTACAAGCATGAACCACTGTGCCTGGTCCTGACTTGGGTTTTAAATGGACCCCTCTAGCTGCTGGGAGGAGAGCAGACTGAAGGGAAACTAAGGCAAAAGTAGACAGGTCGGGAAGTTCTTTCTAGGGGAGTGAAGTGTGGATTCAGTGCTGGCCAGGGAAGGGGATGATGGAATGGTCTATGACACCGCTGTTTCCAGGATGGAGCCAGCAGACCCTGCTGTGGCCAACCCATGAGGCATGAGAGAAAGAAGAGTCCTCCCTGACTCTGAAGGTTTTGGTGCTGACTGGAAGGACAGAGTTGTCTTTGGCTGAGATGGGGAAACCTGCAGGAGGAGCAGGTTTTACGGGGCTTCAGGGGCTGTTTTGGGCATGCTAAAATTAAGGGGTCTGTTAGCCACCTAGGTGGAGAAATCAAGTAAACAGCTGCATACATGTTTGCATTCACAGGGGAGACCTGGAGGTGTACTTTGGGTGTTAATAGCAACTAGGTGGTTTTAAAGCCACAGAACTGGAGGAGGTCACCTGAGGACTGAGTGTGGGAGAAGAGACTGAAGGACCAAGCTCTCGAGCCCCAGCCTATAGATGTTGGGAAAAGGCGAGGGAGCCCCCTGTTTGGGGGAGGAACCCTGGGTGAGCATGGGGGTCTGGGAGCTAGGCAGAAAAAGCGTTTCAAGGAGGGAGTAAACAGCAGTGTTCGACTCTGCCAATGGCACCAGCGTGGTGAGGACTGAAATGCTGCCGCTGGGTCTCATACCAAGAAGGTCATGCTGACAAGTGGTAGGAGTAAGAGCAGGGTAGTTGAGGATGCCTTGGTCTCTAGTGCTCCAGTTTCAGTGGGTGGCGACACCCCAGCCTGCCCCCAGCTATAGAGGAAACAGAGGTGAGATGCTTCTGCGGCTGCCTGTTGGCCAGGGGAAGGCACTGAGCAGCGTCATGTTCTTCAAACGAACGCGTCCAGAGCATCTGTGCCCAGGCCTTGGGCAATCTTGTCCCCCTCTGGCCCCACAGCTCCCCTAAGGCCATTCCTTTTTGATGGCACCTTCTTATCCAGGGTGAGGGCCACCTGCTGTCCCTCCCTCCTTCCCATCCCTGTGAGCATCTTATGCTCCCTGGTCTTGAGCCTTTGGGGCTCCTGCTGCCCAGGTGTTGGTTGGAAGCAGCCCTGGTTCAGAGCTCAGCTCTGCAGTCACTGTGTGACCCTAGAAAGTTCAGTCGACCTAGCCAGCCTGAGCCTTCATTTCCTCTTGAACAGGAGGTCGGGCTCTGGATGTCTCAGGAGGTGGTTTGAAGGATTGGGGAAGCCGAAGCAGTTGGAAGCTACTCTGAGGTGTGGCATGAATGGGGGTGTGGCCATGATGGGCAGTGGTGCCCTGAGCTGCCCCTGAGTCTCTGCCCCCAGCCCTGCTCTGGCAGCCCCTGCAGCTGCTCTGGGCAAGGGAGCAGGGCCAGCTGCTGAGTTCTGTCTCACCGCTGTTCTTTGCTCTCCCCGCAGGTGGAAGGCTTTCAGGCCACCATGGCACAGCGCCTGGTGCGCATGCTGCAGATGTGCGACGGCCACGTGCCTGGTGTCTCAGCTCTGAACCTGCTGTCCCTGCTGAGAAGCTCTGAGGGCCCCTCCCTGGAGGACATGTGAGGGGAGCTGGCCCTGGGCTGCCCCTCCCCATGGCCACTTGCTGACTCCATACACATTCTCTGTTGAGGATGTTGAGGGCTTGACAGGCCCCAGCTCAGCCCTCAGTGGTTGGGAAGGTTCCCTGCAGTGCCCATGCTCTAGCAGGGAGAGCTGGGCAGAAGCAGCAAGGGTCCCAGCTGATGGGACTCCTCCCACTCCCACGCTCACTCTTGCAGATTCTTGTGTCTTTAAGTAGCTGGCGTGTTACATCTCCATTTAAGGTTTCCTTTGAACAAAAGGTCTGTGGCTAAAAAAAGTTTAAAAATCACTGGTCTAATTCACCACTTTGACTTTGCAGATGAGGAAACTGACTCAGAACAATTAAGAGTAGGGTGGGGTGGGCCTGGCGCAGCGGCTCATGCCTGTAATCCCAGCACATAGGGAGGCCAAGGCAAGCAGATCACTTGAGGTCAGGAGTTTGAGACCAGCCTGGCCAACATGGTGAAACCCCATCTCTACAAAAATACAAAAATTAGCCGGACACGGTGGTGGGTCCCTGTAGTCCCAGCCACTCGGGAGGCTGAGGCAGGAGAATCACTTCAACCTGGGAGACAGAGGTTGCAGTAAGCTGAGATTATGCCACTGCACTCCAGCCTGGGCAACAGAGTGAGACTGTCTTCAAAAAAAAAAAGAAATCACACAGCAGAGTTCAAAAACTGGTACAAATTAGGAATTGCACCACGTTGGAAGTTTGCAAGAAGTGAGAGAAGCTGGCTAGAGGTCTTGTTTTTGGTTTGATGGTGAGAGATTGTGCAGTGACCGTTACGTTCCTTCTTCCTTGGGTCTAATTGGAAATGTGTAGAGGCACCAACTAGACTCTAGAAGTCCCATAGCCAGGTCAAGACTCCTGCCGCTGCGTGGAACAGGCTTGGCACATGGGAACTTGGGGGTGAAGGGAGTGTCTAGAAGGAGAAACCTCAGGAAGAGAGCCGGGTCCTGACTCCCTTGAAACATGACAGTGCCCTCCCCACCTTCACCCTGCACATGCCACAGCCTGCCCTCAGGCCTCAGGATGGACCCCGCTTGAAACCCTGGGCAGTACCTCGGACCTCAGGGCCTCTGCACTTTTTTTTTTGGTTGGTGGGGTTGGAGTGCAGTGACGTGATCTCAGATCACTACAACCTCTGCTTGCTGGTTCAAGCGATTCTCCTGCCTCAGCCTCTGCAGCAGCTGAGATTACAGGCATGTGCCACCATGCCTGGCTAATTTTTGTATTTTTAGTAAAGACAGGGTTTCACCATGTTGGCCAGGCTGGTCTTCTACTCCTGACCTCAGGTGATCTGCCTGCCTCAGCCTCCCAAAGTGCTGGGATTACAGGTGTGTACCACTATGCCCAGCTAATTTTTGTATTTTTAGTAGAGATGGGGTTTTGCCATGTTGGCCTGGCTGGTCTCCAACTCCTGACCTCAGGTGATCTACCCACCGTGGCTTCCTGGAGTGCTGGGATTACAGACGTGAGCCACCGAGGCCGACCTGAGGCCTGTTTCTGTTTTGATGTCACCATCACAGCTGGACCCATGCCCTTCACTAAGGGGTGGGCTACTTCCTAACTCCTTGTAGGTGTCAGGGATGTGGCCCTGCCTGCCCCTTTCTGTAGATTCCTTCTGGAACTTAGCCCAGGCCCCACCCCTAGTGCTCAGTAAAGGGTTGTAGACACCTGGCTGACTTCCTGGCAGACCCTTGGGCTCTGCTGAGGACCTCAGTCGTGTAGATTCCAGTCAAGGTCCCACATGTCACCCGACATTTGCAGGGCCTGTCATGCTTCACAGAGCTCTTCTCACACAGCAGAGCTATGAGGTAGATCATGTTTCCCCAATTCACAGTTCATGAAACCCACCGTTGTCATGGGAGGTGTCACAGTCACACAGCTAACCAGCAGCAGAGCCAGTCCCAGTCCCCTGCTTCTTCCCTCCAGTTTTCCTGTGTGCCTAATCCTTGAATAAAGGTTTGGAGGCCGGGCATGATGGATCATGCCTATAATCCCAGTACTTTGGGAGGCCAAGGCGGGCAGATCACTTGAGGTTAGGAGTTGAAGACCAGCCTGGCCAACATGGTGAAACTCTGTCTCTACTAAAAATGCAAAATTAGCTGGGCATAGTGGCGCACATCTAATCCCAGCTACTTAGGAGGCTGAGGCAGGAGAATCGCTTGAACCCGGGAAGCGGAGATTACAGTGAGTCAAGATCACACCACTGCACTCCAGCCTGAGTGACAGAGCGAGGCTCTATGTCAAAAGAAAAAGGGTTTTGGGCATCTCCACTGGTCAGGCCCTAAGCTGGAATACAGAGAGTGGAGACAGCCCATGCCCCCTAAAAAGCAGCAGTCAGCAAGCCACAGTTGCTGCTTCAGGATGGGACCACTAGTACACTAAGCATCAAGGGAGGGGGCAGGATAGGCCAAGGGCAGAGTCCCTTAGTGTGAGAACAGCACAGTGCAGGCACTGGGCCCGAGCAGGCCTTCGCCAGCAGCGATAAACCCCTTGGGCACTTGGTTGGGGAAGCCAGCCTCTGTGCTGGAGGAGGGGTGGCTCCAAGGCTGAAGGAAGAGGCTGGAGGTGAAGCTTCACATTGGTCCCTGAATGGGCAGTAACAGCAGAGGCCTGGAAGGCCAGCCTTCCCAGAGAGTGACATTGTCTTGAGCCCCTCTGTCCTGGGCCAAAAAGGGCAGCTTTGCAGTGTGACTGGGCAATAAAGTAGTCTTTGGGGGGCTGGTGGAGTCAGGGGTCCAAGCAGGGGAGGAAGGCAGCATAGACGCAGACTGCCTGCTCTTCTGGGATGTCACTTTTTGCTGGAGACAAAGAGAGGCCTTCCCCACACCCCCTCCCCCGCCCCCCAGCCCGCATGGGGCACCTCTCTCAGGTCCCTGTGCCACATTTTCCTTGCCACCTGGTACCATTTAACAAGAGAAGTGGCATTGCATTCTCCAGCCAAGGGGTTGGGAACCTTCCAAGCACTGGGGAACACAGTGCTGTCACTGCCGCCAGCTCCCAGCCGAGCTTGGCAGGGGCCCTGGAACCAACAGGCCTCCCCTCTGGAGTTGGGGGCTGGCCTGCCCCTGCCTCACAGGAGAGCCGAACCACGCTTAAATGGCAGGCAGGTGCCCTCAGACCTGCTGTCCCTGGAAGGTGGGGGATGGGTGGCCAGAGAGTGGGGTTGCTTCATGCCATCTGGAGACCATTGACATTGTCCAGGAGACAATTCGAGGGAAGTAATGGAAGATCAGTGTGTGCCCGGAATTGGTGCTTGGTACTGAGGGGAGGTGGAGGGAGATGGGAGAGGCTGGGCTTGGCTGCTTGCTTGGTGGCATGACCTCAGGCAGGTCACTCACCCTCAGCAAGCCTCAGTTCCTCAGCTGTAGCATGGCACCAGGCTTACTGATGCCTTTCTTCTTAGCTGTTTGAGGACTGGCAATGAAGAAGCCACATTTTATGTATATATTTAGAGATGGGGTCTTGCTTTGCTGCCCAGGCCGGTCTCAAACTCCTGGCCTCAAGCCCATTATTTTTATTTATTTTTGTTGAGACAGAGTCTTGCTCTGTTGCCAGGCTGGAGTTCAGTGGCGTGATCTCGGCTCACTACAACCTCCATCTCCCGGGTTCAAGTGATTCTCCTGCCTTAGCCTCCCGAGTGGCTGGGATTACAGGCCTGTGCCACTATGACTGGCTAATTTTTGTATTTTTAGTAGAGATGGTGTTTCACTATGTTGGTCAGGCTGGTCTCGAACTCCTGACCCCGTGATCCACCCGCCTTGGCCTCCCAAAGTGCTGGGATTACAGGCATGAGCCACCATGCCCAGACTTTTTTTGTTTTTGTTTTTTTGAGACGGAGTCTCACTCTGTCATCTAGGCTGGAGTGCAGTGGCACCATCTCAGCTCACTGCAGCATCCATCTCCTGGGTTCAAGCCATTCTCCTGCTTTAGCCTGCCTAGTAATTAGGACTATAGGTGTGCACCACCATGCCTTGCAATTTTTTTTTATTTTTAGTAGAGACGGGGTTTCACCATGTTGGCCGGGCTGGTCTTGAACGCCTGACCTCAAGTGATCCTCCCACCTTGGCCTCCCAAAGTGCTGGGATTACAAACGTCAGCCACCATGCCCGGCCTATTAAAGACTTCTATACCACTTTTTTTT
>NW_016107750.1:701368-709449 GCF_001604975.1 Cebus imitator
CAAAGGGCGTTTCCCCAAGGTCCCCAGAGGCAGCCTCTGTTTTCCCTTGAGAGTCTTTCTTTACTGCCTCGTTCTGTGCCTTTGCCCCCTTGTGTGGGTGCATATAGAAACAGCCTTTTTAGTATTCTGGGAATGGGGTCGTGAGTCGTCCGGTGGAGATTGCTCTGCTGGCTGGGCCGGGCTGGCAGGACTTCAAGTTGCCTCTCAGCTCTGGCTCCAGCTCCTCTCATGACACCACCAGGATCACCCCTTGTGGGGATTTCCTTTTTCCTTTTGTATTTAAAAGTTCCCGCAGGGTGCGGTGGCTCACGCCTGTAATCCCAGCACTTTGGAAGGCCGAGGTGGATGGAATTCCAGGTCAGGAGTTCAAGACCAGCCTGGGCAATATGGTAAAACCCAGGCTCTACTAAAAATACAAAAATTAGCCTGGCGTGGTGGTAGGTGCCTGTAATCTCAGCTACTCAGGAGGCTGAGACAGGTGAATTGCTTGAACCTGGGAGGTGAAGGTTGCAGTGAGCCAACATCACACCACTGCACTCCAGCCTGGGCAACAGAGCGAGACTCCATCTCAAAAGCTCCTACAAACAAGGACAGTGCTACAAAGGACCCCTCACTTGGGATAGGGGAAAGGATGCAGTGTCGTGGGCCTCTGGAAACTGGGAGAGGGGCCGGCATGGCCAGGAAATCAATACGAAGTCCTGGTGAGGCCAGAGCCGTGCAACTCAGAGTCAGAGGCCTGGGAGACCCCGATCCTGTTCCTCCCTGAACTCACGCCGGGGGAGGGCAGGTCACGCCCTTCCATGAAGCAGTCATCAATCTGCCTGGGTCTTCATGGGCGGGAGCTGCCTGTCCTCAAGCTCTCCGCTCCGTGCCTGCGCACACCAGCACTTCACGGGTACCAGCCAGGGAGCCCCAGCCACTCTCAGCATGGCCCTGGGATAGGGGGCATGGGCCCTCCATGTGACATTAGAGAGCAGACCACAGCCCCTTTACCACAGGGAGCGGAGCCCCCACCTCTTGGGGGCTGGGTGTGTGAAGTGGAGGGAGGCTGTAAAGCCAGGGTGGAGAATGGGGAGAGGAGGAGGGGTCCCCCAGGGCCAACCTCCCAGGCCTTATTCAGGATGCCACACAGGAAGGCCCTTGTGAATGCACAGGGCGACCCCTGAGCAGATGCCTCCAGTCATTCACCACTCACTGAGCACCTACCAGGCAGGCGCTGTTTGAGGTTCTGGGGAAATAGCAGGGAAGCAGAGAGGAAACCCAAATGGGACACAACATTGTGGGTGGGGAGGTGAGGAGTGCTGGAGAGAAAGTCAGAAGGGCGGGGTACCCGAGGGTTAGGGGTGTAATTTCAAACGGCGGGGTAGAGAAGGCCTGGTGGATGGAGACCTTGGAAGAGAGGACAGGGTGGAACGATTCCCCAAGGATGTATGGGGGAAGCAGACAGGGCCCAGTGACCAGGAAAAGATCACTGTGCAGCCGGGCGCGGTGGCTCAAGCCTGTAATCCCAGCACTTTGGGAGGCCGAGGCGGGTGGATCACGAGGTCAAGGGATCGAGACCATCCTGGTCAACACAGTGAAACCCCATCTCTACTAAAAATACAAAACATTAGCTGGGCATAGTGGTGCGTGCCTGTAATCCCAGCTACTCAGGAGGCTGAGGCAGGAGAATTGCCTGAACCCAGGAGGCGGAGGTTGCGGTGAGCCGAGATCGCGCCATTGCACTCCAGCCTGGGTAACATGAGCGAAACTCCGTCCCAAAAAAAAATCACTGTGCAAAGCATCTCCCTATCCAGCCTGCCCCTCCCACAGCCCTATGTGGAGCTGGCATGGCCAGTCACACTTTACAAAGAGGGAAAGCAGGCTAGAGAGGAGAGGGGCCCACCAGGCAGCCCCCAAGTCTGCCACACTACACACATCAGTGGAGTTCTTTTCCTGTGTGCGGACAGTGGCAGGGAGAGGGGTGGGGGTTAGGTCCAGGGATCTGTGTCCTCACAGG
Source organism: Cebus imitator (assembly GCF_001604975.1). Lineage (NCBI taxonomy): Eukaryota > Metazoa > Chordata > Mammalia > Primates > Cebidae > Cebus > Cebus imitator. Next base: position 703,368 of record NW_016107750.1, read on the forward strand.
GAGGCTGGCCAAGCATACTGGAGGAGTAGGGCTGTGGGAACCCCCTGGGCCTGGCCAGCTCGCAGGGGCCCCAGTGCCACAGGCATCCCCTCTGATAGAAGGTGGCGGCCCAGGGAAGGCTGGCTCCTGTGCAGGTCCGGGGCTCTAGGGAGCACCCACCCACCGTCCCCCTGGAGCTGCCCTCAGTGGCTCCTGGTCTACAGCACCAGACTCAGGTGTGACCCGCAGACTCAGGGTCCATGGCCTGGTAGCCCACTGCATTGTCTCCCTCGGCCCCCAAGTGTGAGACCTCCTTTCACAGTGACTCTCTGCCTGTATCCTTCTGGCTCCAGGGGACACTGGAGGGAAGGGGCTAAGTCTGCAGAACCTTCTGGAAAAGGTTTCTTTGTGCTGAAGCCCGGCCAGCAGGCCTGGCCCAGCACCCCTGGTGTGTGTGTGTTGGAGGGGGGGCAACTGTAACAGGGCTTTGTCTCAAGAAGCCCCCCACCTCTCCTCACCCACCAGCCCACTATAGCACAGCTGGCCAGCTGGCACTGGGCCACTGTCTGGGAGGGTGGGCGGGGCAGGCATGGGCAGGCTCTTGTTTCTGAGCCTCACAAGGCCTGAAAAGGGGGGCAGGTGGGGGGACTCAGAGAGGGAAGTGGGCCACCCCAGGTCACATTGCAGATTGGCCACAGACCCCAAGTCGGTGGGACTCAGAGGCTAGGTCTGTTCCCACTGCACCACTTCCCCTCTGCGGCTGGGCTGCTCCTGCCTCTGCTCACTGGGGTGCAGGAGACAGGGCGCAGGCTGCGGAGCCCCCCTCTTGCTAGGAAGCCCTGCCTCCTTGGTAGGGATGGGAAACACCATCAAATTGGAGCCTGGACCACTAGCCATGGAGAATATAAGCTTTCCAGGGGGCCCAAGGACTGCTCGTAGCCAGGTGGCCTGAGGTGGACAAATGAATGTGTGACTCCAAGCTCTACCTCTCTGAGAGTAGGACCCAAACACCACCTTCCTCCTAGCTTACAGGAGCAAGGACGAGGTAGCTGCCAGGCCCAGCTGAGGAGATGCTGCCTCCAGGAGCCTCGGCTCCCCATTCCCAGTCTGTAAGGCCAGGGGGCCTTGCCTGCCTTCAACAACAGCCTCCAATTTGTGACCACGTCATGACCATGGCCAGCCTGAGACATTTGACATTTGTTTAAAGCTGTTAAAAATAATAGGTTTGGCTGGGCCCAGTGGCTCATGCCTGTAATCCCAGCACTTTGGGAGGCTGAGGTGGGTGGATCACAGGGTCAGGAGATTGAGACCATCCTGGCTAACCCAATGAAGCCCTGTCTCTACTAAAAATACAAAAAAGTAGCCTGGTGTGATGGTACATACCTATAGACCCAGACACTCGGGTGGCTGAGGCAGGAGAACTGCTTGGACCCAGAAGGTGGAGGTTGCAGTGAGCCGAGATCAGGGCACTGAATTCCAGCCTGGGTGACAGAACTAGACCCTGTCTCAAAAAAAAAAAAAAAAAAAAAAAATTAATATACTTGATTTAAGAGCTATGGGGAAAAAAGAACACAAGGGATGAACTAACATTTCCCACATTGTTCCGATTGTGAATTCTTCTTAACTGTTGTGTCATCCATGCAGTGACACAGAGCTTGCTGCAGCCCACCCCCACCCCATTTAGGAGGCCCAAGTGGAAAGGTTCCTGTGAGGCCAGGCACCTGCACACACCATAGACACAGACCCTGCAGGCCTTTTGTCCCGGCACCTGCCCAACACGGGCACATAGGAAGCACCCGGCAAACATTTGTGTCACATGAATGGGTGTCTCATTTGTGTCTGCTACTCTTAGCAGCTGGCCTCTCTCTCTGGCCAAGGTGAGGGACCCTGGAACTCTGACAGTGGGTTCCAGCCCTCCCACTCTCTCTGTCCCCAAGAGCAACCTCCTCGAATCTCTGCTGGGGTCAGAGCAGCCAGCGCTTCTGCTGTGAAACGCAGACCTGGGGCAGATGGGCCCCCTCCTCCTAACTCCTGTAAATTCTCCCAACTCTGGCCTCACTGGGCCACCCTCTCCAGGGACAGGTTCCCTGTTCCTGGGTTCCCACAAGCCTCAGTCTGCTCACATGGCTGGCACAAGGGCTAAGTGAGTGGCCTGGGAGTCAGGCCTCTGCAGCCCTCACTGATGGGTAATAGCACCAACAGGAGTGGAGGTGTAGGTGTGGGTGTGGGTGTGGGTGTGGGTGTGGGTGTGGGTGGCAGGGTTGTGGCCCAGTCTTCTGGCTTTGTCCTCACTCCTCTGCCCCACAGAGAGGCTTTTCCTGCTCTGGCTCCCCTCCAGGCTCCTGCCCCCCATCTCCATACCATACACCCATGCTCACCCACACCTGCTCCCACCCCCACATCACCGTACACCCACACTCACCCACACCTGCCCCCGGCCCCACTTCTCCTTTACAGCTCCCCTCCGCCTACACCTTCCTGTGTGGGAGCTGCTGGCCCGTGTGCAGCGGATGGAAAGGGTGGGCCTGCGCCCACTAGTCAGGGCTGGCTGACTGGGGTTCTTTGTGAACCTTCAGGGTCTCCCAAACCAGAAACCCAGGGGCTGGCCTTGCTCCCCTCACTCCATGACCAGCCACTGCATCATCCCCTACCCTGGGGCACCTGCCCTGAACCTGGGCCACAGTGCCAGAGAGAGGGGCTTTTGCAGCTACAGCTAGGAATCTCTCCCCTACCCAGACGCCCCCAGGCTCTACAGGGCCCGGGGCCTGGTGCCCTGCCCACCCACAGTCCCAGTGCTCCCTCCCTCCCAGCATCCCCTGTGGCAGTGGCCATGCCTGTCCCCAGGGCAGCTCGGGCTTCCCCTTCACCTCTCCAAGCCTTAGCCCCTGTGGCATTCTGCCTGGAGTGCTTGCCTCCACCTTACCACTGCTCAGGGTCTCCCTCTGCCCCCAAGCTCCCTCACCTGCCTCCGAGTCTCTCCTCCCAACGTGCTCCCCCACCCCTGAGTGCTTAGGGGTCTGGGTGGCACACGTGGCACTTAACCCCATGCTCCCTGCTGAGCCCTGAGCTCCCTGAGGCGTCTCCAGCCCTGGCCCTGGGGAAGAAGTTGCATGTGACCAGGAGGGCGGAGGGGGCTTGTGTGTGCATCTGAGGCTCAGTCTGAGAGAGACATGGGTGACAGACACTTGGGGACCCCAAACACTGGGGAGCAGAGATAGACAGGAGGGGCCCGAAGTGAGACATGGAGGTCAGCAGAGGGGGACACATAGCCCTGGAGGAAAGGAGTCGGGGTGAGTGGACCTCCCTCCACCACAGTCATAGGCCCCTTGCTCATATGCAGATCTACCAGGGTGCTCCCTGCTCAAAGCCCCAGTTGCTCCCTCGTGTCCCCAAGCCACAGTCCAAGCTCCCTAATGTGCTAGATAAAGCCCCAGTCCAGCCCTTCAGTCCCAGCACTCCCTGGACCTCCTGTTTGGGTCTCCAAGCCTTTGCTCCCGCCTTTGGCCTTCACCCCCATCTGTGCCATAGACCTTACTCCATCTGGCAAACGCCTCACCATCACCTCTTCCATGAAGCCTTCCAGCCCACTTTGCAAGATGACATGAGCTAGTGCCCTTGCTGTGAGGCTGCCTTCCCCCATCAGCACAAGTGTGAGATTCTTTCAGGGCAGACCCCCTGCTACTTGGACCTGGTACAAGTGTCTGATGTCAGGCCAGTCATGGTGGCTCATGCCTATAATCCCAGCACTTTGGGAGGCCCAGGTGGCAGATCACCTAAAGGTCAGGAGTTCGAGACCAGCCTGGCCAAAATGGTGAAACCTCATCTCTTCTAAAAATACAAAAATTAGCCAGTGTGGTGGCGCACACCTGTAGTTCCAGCTATTCTGGAGGCTGAGGCAGGAGAATCACCTGAACCCAGGAGGCAGAAGTTGTAGTGAGCCAAGATCACCCACTGCACTCCAGCCTGGGTAATAGAGCCGTTTCCCAAAAAAAAAAAAAAAAAAAAAAAAGCAGGTGTCTGATGCCCCCAACCAGCTCTGTCCCAGAAGGGCACAAGGATTCTCTAGAGGAGGAGACAGGTAGGTGGTGGAGATGACTGGGGAGCACCCGGGGCCATGGAGCGGCCTTGGTGAGGCGGAGTGGAGGAGCCACTCAGAGGGGTGTCCTGGCTGCAGGGCCCATCCCCCTTCCTGCCCCAGAGGAGGCTGTGGTCTGGCCCCAGCCATGTCCCAGCACCTAGCAGAGGGCTCGTCCAGGCGGTGCTGGTTGAGTGGCTGAATGGGAGAGGCCTGGGGCTCAGGGCCCGAGGGAGCGCGGTCCCACCCAGCAGGCGGGGGCGGGGCAGGGCGGAGTACTCCGCTCTGCCCCGCCCCTCAATTCCACCCTGGGAGCCCCACTCATCTACAGTCCCCAAGGCTGGTGCGGCGGTGCTGGCACCATGAGGCGAGGGCCCCGGAGCCTGCGGGGCAGGGAAGCGCCGGTCCCCACGCCCTGCGTCCCAACCGAGTGCTACGACCTGCTGGTCCGTAAATGCGTGGACTGTAGGCTCCTACGCAAATCGCCGCCGAAAACAGGTAAGGGGGACCCACGGGGCGCGTGGCGCTGGCAGCGACGGGGAGGAGGAGGCCCCAGTCGCCGGGGGCTTAGAGGGCTGAGAGGACCCACCCAGGATCACCGCATAGCCCTCACCGCCCCCCTCCCCGCTGTCCCTCCCCTCCCCGGCCAACCTCGCACCTCCTCTACTGCAGCAGCTGGAGCCAGCAGCCCTGCGCCCGGGACGGCGCTGCAGCCGCAGGAGTCGGTGGGCGCGGGGGCTGGCGAGGTGGCGCTGCCCCTGCCCGGGCTGCTCTTCGGCGCCCCCGCGCTCCTGGGCCTGGTACTGGTCCTGGCGCTGGGCCTGGTGGGCCTGGTAAGCTGGAGGCGGCGACAGCAGCGGCTTCGCGGGACGGCCTCGACTGAGGCCACCGACGGAGACAAGGACGGTGAGTTCCGGGTGTGGGGGAACCAGTCCGAGCAGGGCGCAGGGGCTGGGGTTGCGGGGATGGCCTGGGGGATGATGCATGGTCCCTAGAGGGGGAGAGAAGGGCTTTAAGGGGGGACATGGACGGAGAACAGAAAAGTGTTTGCCCTTTGGCGCTCAGACTGGGCACCGAGACATAATCCTGCACCTGAACCCGCGGTTGGAGCCAGGAACAGCTCTGCCTTGCCAGACGCCAGTGTGAGGAAGAGACAGGTCTCGAGAAGGGGGTCCCTGTCTGAGGGAGGAGTCTGTCCTGCCCTCTTGGAGTCTAAGAAGCTTGGGTCCTGCAGGGTTTGCCAGACTGAGTCCCAGCTCCCCAACTCCTTGCCCTGCCAGCTCCCCACTGGCCAGGCCTCTGGACTCAGGGTCAGCCTTGTGCCACCCCCTCCCTGCCCTGCAGTGAGCTTCATTTGACAGAGGACTGCTCCTCCAGAGGAGGCTTCTAGAGAGGGAGGGAAGTCTGTGACCCAGTACTGAGCCTCTATCCCCTTGGCCAGCAGCCCCAGAGCCCCTGGACAAGGTCATCATTTTGTCTCCAGGAACCACTGATGCCACAGCTCCTGCCTGGCCTCCTCCTGGGGAAGACCCAGGAACCACCCCACCTGGCCACAGCATCCCTGTGCCAGCCACAGAGCTGGGGTCCACTGAACTGGTGACCACCAAGACAGCTGGCCCTGAGCAATAATAGCTGGCAGGAGGTGCCTCCTGGCCTCCCTCCCAACCCCAGCCAGGGGCTTGGAAATCAAATTCAGCTTTTCACTCCAGCATGCACCTGCTTTCTTTCTGGGACCAGGCTAAACCCTGCAGAAGCACAGACAGTACCGACCACAGCATTCAGCCAGCATGGACTTTGGTGTGCTCGCCTTTGGCTTCAGACCATACCATCTCTGACAGCCCTTGAAGGTGGTAGCCCAGCTCCTGTGCCTTCGAAAGGTTGGGGCGCTCTGAGTAAGAGACTTCTCTTTTAAAATGGGGACGGCACCATTAAGCCAAACTGAATCTGAAAAAAGACCAAGTGGGAGGATACTTAATTTGTAGTAGTTGGGTGTGGTTTTTTTTTGTTGTTGTTGTTTTTTTTTTTTTT
>NW_016107750.1:710329-712810 GCF_001604975.1 Cebus imitator
TACTCAGGAGGCTGAGGCAGGAGAATTGCCTGAACCCAGGAGGCGGAGGTTGCGGTGAGCCGAGATCGCGCCATTGCACTCCAGCCTGGGTAACAAGAGGGAAACTCTGTCCCAAAAAGAAAGAAAAAGAAATAACAAAGAATAAAAGATTGAGGTGAATTTTGCTAATTCTCAGGTAGCTGTATCCCAGGGTCAACCCTGAGACTGGCCCAATCTGCCAGAACCTAAGATGCCATTTTGACCCCAGTGGCAGCTTCCAGAGCCACAAGCCTGCACTTGGGAGGAAGTGTGCAGCCTCCAGGGCTGGGCTCCAAACTCGAGCTGAGGAGCATGCTGGCAGGCAGCTCTCTAAGGGTCCACTTGGGGTTCCAGCTGCTCCAAGGCACAGCACATTCAGCCATACACAGGGTATGGCCGGGACCTACAGGAGGCTCCTTTGTGCAGAGGCCAGGCAGGCCTGTGACCTTGAACTGTGTGGACATGAGGTTCCTTGAACTCCCTTCTCTCTCTGGCTTGTTCCTCTGAAGCACCGCCCCCCCTAGTGCTGGGGTCATTTGGCCAGTCTGTGCCAGCCCCCAGGTCACCTGTCACAGTGGAAGCTGCTCCCTCCTCTTACAAGAATGTACCTTGTTTTGGGGTCTGGGGACAAGGCCATCTCTTTCCAGTCCTGGACGACACTGCACAGCCTGCCTGCCCTCCTGCACAGGGTCAGACCTCCTGACCCAGATTCCACCCTGGGCAGCTTCCTTCGAACTTGTTGCAGGTTAGCATCTTTGGAAGGGAGCACCGGACTAGGAGTCAGAAGGTGGAGTTCTGGGTACTGTTTTCCCTCTGTTGGGCCCTGGGCATGTTCTGTTCCTGCAGCAGATGTTTTCTGCCTGCCTCTCCTGAGCAGCCACCGGAGTAGCCTGTAGACCCCTGCCAGGCCTCTGGACTCAGTGCTTACTGTCCCAAGGGCCTGTTTTGTGCCCAGCTCAGAAGACAGTGGCCATTAACATCCAGGTCTCTGCCTGGCTACTTGCTCTGTGAACCCATCTCAGATGCCCCTGCCCCCAGGGAGCCAGGTGACAGGGTGTGGTCAAATGGATAAGCAGTAGGTGTGGGAGAGGGCTGGTGGGGTCAGGCCCACATGGACCCAGCTGTCCACTCCCCTCCATCTGAGGCTGGGGGAGTCTGAGCTGCTCCTGGCCACTGTGTCTCCCACCCCATCTTCTGGACACCCCATCTCTCACCCCATTTTCTCCTGGACACCCCATCTCCCACCCCATCTTCTCCAGGACACCCCATCTCTCCCACATCATCTTCCTCTGCCCACCCCATCTCCTACCCCATTTTTGGCTATATCCGGGGTTAGCTCAGCAGGTGAAAACCCAGAGTGTGGGTGAAACCCCTCTGGGGCCCAGACATGCAAACCTTGGGGATCTCTCTGTCCCAGCTGGACCCTCTGGCCGATAGGAAGTTTCCCGAGTTCTCAGTTTTTTCTTCTGAAAAATGAGAGGTTGGATGTAAGGTTCTCCTCCCGGCCTGTGGCCCCCAGAGAAGGAAAGGAAGGAGCCTTAGATAATTCTCACATGGATTTCACAGATAAGGAGACTGAGACCCATAGCCGTCATATCGATACCTCATTTGATCTTCATAAGAGCACCTGGAGGAGGGGGGTGGGGTGTTTTTTTTTTTTTGTTTTTTGTTTTTTTGCATTCCAGGCTGGAATGCAGTGGTGTGATCTCAGCTCACTGCAACCTCGATCTCTTGACCTTGTGATCTGCCCACCTTGGCTTCCCAAAGTGCTGGGATTACAGGCCTGAGCCACTGCACTTGGCCCCTGCTTTAAAATTTTATGAAAAAAATGAAGATATGCATTTTGTAAACAATCTGCAAGTTTTGGATGGGAACCCATGATGTAGCCAGGAAAGAAATGACCCATGTCCAGTAACCCCAAGCCTGCAGTGTGTGTTTTTCTACATAATTGTAATCATTTCTATACATTAAATTCATGTCTTGACCATCATATTAATATTTGGTAAGTTTCTCTTTAAAGACTTTCCAATCACAATAAGCCTTTCAACATGGTAAGGTTTTCCACCTGGGCATTTGGCCATGTTGGTTTTGGCTGTTGAGGCTTCGAGTGCCTCCTTCCTTCCACATGGGCCTGTGCAGGAGTCCGAGTCCCAGCACAGTTGTTGCACCAAAGGCCTTGACTTTTTTTAGTGGGGAAGTCTTGCTCTGTTACTCAGGCTGGAATGCAGTGGCGCCACCTCTACCTCCCATATTCAAGCAATTCTCCTGCCTCAGCCACCCGAGTAGCTGGGACTACAGGTGCCCACCACCACCCCCAGCTAATTTTTCTATTTTTAGTAGAGAAGGGGTTTGGCCATGTTGGCCAGGCTGGTCTTAACTCCTGACCTTGGGTGATCCTTCTGCTTTGGCCTCCTAAAGTCCTGGGATTACAGGTGTGAGCCTCTGCACCTGGCCAGGCCTTGA
>NW_016107750.1:712820-744617 GCF_001604975.1 Cebus imitator
AAAAAAAAAAAAAAAAAAAAAAGGTCCCTGTTGGTCCAATTTTTCTCCTGAAAATCTGGACCATTTCACATCTATGAGCAGGGATTATATGATCCAGTTTGCAGATATGAAAAGGGAGGCCCTGTGAGGTAAAGGAATCCGGCCCAAGATAGAACAGGTAGGTGGTGGAGCTGGGCAAACCCTGGGTTCCTGCCCCTGCCCGGCATGCCTGCCCAGCAGGTCATGGGCACACCCTCCTTGGGAGTGGAGGACTCCAGATGGATGCCAGGCCCCACCCCTTGGTTTCATCACCACTCAAGTATTTTCTCCCCAACCAGTCTCTTTTCCGTAAGAGGGATCCCCAGGTAGGCTCTGGAAGGACTGTTTTTTTGGGGTGGGAACTAAAGGGAAAAGCTCCCCCCCCACCCCGAGCCTGTGTTTCAGGCCAGCTTTTCCTTAAGGAGGGTCTAATTCCAACCAGGTCCCTAGGGCCCTGGCTGGTGGGGGCAGGGCTGGCTTAAGTATCGCTTCCTCTTGGGGCTTCCTGCAGGCCCCTTTCACTTCCTGCCTGGTAGCCAGAGGCTGGGGGCTCCAGGAGGGGTTGGGGAGGCCCAGCTGGTGAGGCCAGGGAGAAAGGCCTGACCCCTCACCTCCCTCTGTCTCAGAAGGGACAGCATTACCCCTACAAGCTGGTAGCATCTCCCTGGGCCTCAGGTCTCTGGACCCTCTTCCCCATCTGCAAAATGGACTCTTGAGGCCCACCAAGCTGTCCTTGGAGATTGAAGAGGTCATGTGATATGTAGGGACAGAGGGGCCCCTGCCATGGCCAGGGAACGCTCCCAGCAGGGAGGTGGAGCAGGCCTGGTCCTGCCCTCATGACCTGGGAGTGGGGAGGAGATGGGGGTACAGCAGAAATGACAGCCCCCAATCTCTGGCAGAGTGGGGCACAATTGTGAGGAAAGAGATGCCAGTTCCCCGCCCCTGCGCTTTCCTCCTGGGACTCCGAGGGGCGCTCAGTGGTTGGCGCTGGGCAGGGGAGGGAGGCTACTGGGGTCCCGGGAACCGGAGGAAACTTGGGCATCTCTCCCCCATCCCCTAGGCTGCAGAAAATCTGGGATCCGGGCTCGAATCCAGCGACTTTGGGGCAGGAGTCTCTGCGCAGTTCCTGCCGTCAGCCCAGCCACCACTGGCCCAGGGCTATTTGGGCGTGGGGCTTGGGAAGAGAGGTACCGCTGAAGGGTGAGGTCAAGAAGAGAGGCGGGGCTGAAGGACCCCAAGCCTCAAGGTGGCTAGAAAGGGGTGGGGTCAAGGCCCAGGAGCCAGGAAAACGCGTGAGACCGGATAATGCGCGGGACCAAGGCCTAGGGCACCTACTTCGGGCTCCCTACTTCTGCACCCTCGGAGTCTGTGTCCTCACGTGCATCCCGAGCCAGGGGGCCCTGAATGCGGCCCATGGCCCCGACTCAAGGGTGAGGCGCAGGTGCAGGACTTCTCTGCACGAAACTGCGCCCCAGGAACTGGGGGCCTGGCGGGGAGGTCGCACCTGTCCTCATGCACGTGCTGTGGCCTCCGTGGAGCTCCATCCACTCTTGGTTCCCACTATGGTCTCGGTGTCCACTCCAGATTCAGATTCGCACATTCACTCAGGGCTTTGGAGGGTCCTGGAGGAGGAGCTCGTGGGGGCGTTCAGGCAGAGGGACTACCTGTGTCAGCTGGAGTGCGACTCCCTGAGACAGGGCAGGGTGCGGGTTGGGGAGAGTGTTCGGGGGCAACGGGACGGAGAGCTAAACCCCAGCTTCCAGCCTGAGCCCGGTCGCCCCCTGCCTCCCACAGGCAGCTGGAGCCTGAGTCAGAGTTGCCTCTTGGGAGAAAAAGACAGCCATGCGCCCTCCCTCCAGACCCCCTCCTGGTACCGGCATTTGCACCAGCAGGGAGCCCAGAGTCCCCAAGAACCTTTGTTTCTTGAGTAACTCCATCACTGAACAAACAGAGGTGAAATTAGCTTAGTAATGAAGGCTTGGAGGCTTGTGGGTGGCATCCAAGGTCACCGTCTTCTCAGTCGGGCTTCAGTGGGTGCTCCCGCAAAGCCACATGTACCTGGCTGTTTCTTGTCTGGGGTGCACTGCTTCTCCCTGTAACCCGGTGGAGATACCGGCAGCCCATTTTGCAGATGACAAAACTGAGACCTGGAAAGGCTGAATGGACCTGGAGAGTGGGAATTCCAACCCGGTCAGCCTGGCTCCAAAGTAAAGGATTAAAAGCTGGGTGCAGTGGCTAGCACCTGTAATCCCAGCATTTTGGGAGGCCTAAGCAGGCTGATCACTTGAGGTCAGGAGTTGGAGATCAGCCCTGCCAACATGGTGAAACCCCGTCTCTACTAAAAATACAAAAATTAAGCCAGGCATGATGGCTCACACCTGTAATCCCAGAGCTTTGGGAGGCCAAGGCAGGCGAATGACCTGACGTCAGGAGTTCCCTACCAATATGGTGAAACGCTGTCTCTACTAAAATATGGAAATTAGCTGGGTGTGGTGGCAGGCGCCTGTAATCCCAGCTACTCGGGAGGTTAAGGCAGGAGAATCTCGAACCCGGGAAGAGGAGATTGCAGTGAGCCCAGATTGTGCCATTGCACTCCAGCCTAAGTGATAGAGTGAGCCTCCATCTCAAAGCAATAAAATAAAATAAATAATACGTAAAAGCTCTAGGCATGTGAGGCTGGAAACGGCATTCAAGGAAGGGAGGGCAGCCTGTGTGTCCAGGCAGGGGGCAGGTGTGCCTGGGTCAGGCGTTGGTGAGGACCCTGTCGAGGGGTAGAAGTGCTTCCCGGGTGTGCTGAACTGGCCAGAATGTGGATTCAGGGCTCAGAGTGCAGGTTCCAGGCCAAACCCTGCCCTTCCTGGCTGTGTGCTGGTCACAGCAAGTCACTGCCCCTCTCTGAGTCTTGAGTTTCTCTCTAGGAAATCCCAAACCTCCTTTCTCAGAACTCAGCAGAGCTGGCAGACTGGGCACTACCGACACCCACCCAGGCAGTGCTGAAGGCATTGAGAAATAGACAACCAGACAGAACAGCAAAGTGCTGGCAGACTGGGCACTACCGACACCCACCCAGGCAGTGCTGAAGGCATTGAGAAATAGACACCCAGACAGAACAGCAAAGTGGGACTATCTGGGGGCCAACAGCCTTCCAAGCTGAGAGCCTCAGGGGCTGACAGCATTCCAGGCTGAGGGCCTCAAGCAGCTGCTGACCCAGGTATTTATTCTCTCTGAACAGGTGATTATTATGAACCAACAGGTGTTCTGTGTTTTCTCATAGAACCAAGATAAACTAGGTAGGCAGCTGGTGCCTGCTTAACACTGATCAAGGACAAACTAGAAAGTGTTCTCCACGAAGGAGCCACGGGGGGGGGGGGGTCACATATCCTGTGCTGAAAGAATTGTTTTCACCAGTGTATGATACACATACCCTGCTTTGCTACTTTAGAATACCCCAAGCAGTTTTCCACTTGAGAGGGCCGACATTTTCCTTGCCATTGTTCTCAGCAAACAATATAATTTATCATACACGTTAGGACTTGTCCCAAGAGGTCACCCACCATCTAAAATGAGGACACTGATTCCCAGCACAGGATGTTCATCTTGTCCACACCTCTCAGGGCCCCCAGCCTTCCACAGCCAGAACTGGGCACGAGGTGAGGGCCCAACATGGAGGAAGGCCGTGTGCACACAGGAGCATGTATGCTGACACATGTGTGCACACATGCCTACTGTGCACGGAGGGCCCTCATAGTCATGCTAGCCCTGGACACGCACACTCTTGCTTTCACTCAAGCACGCTCAGACACCCGCACACTGGAGCTGCCAGCACTGGGAGCTGGGGGCGGGGCAGGTGCCCTTCAGGAGCAGGGATTCGGCTCCTCTGCCCGCCCCGCGGGGCTCGCTGCAGATGCCAGGGGTTATTTTAAGCCTGGATCAATGGATGAGTTTTGGTGACACAGGCTTGGTGGTAGTGGAGGGGGGTAGGCAGAAGAGATAAGGGGTGGGTGCCCTGGAGCCTTGATGTGGTGAGAGACCATGGGGTCCAGGGCAAAGGGGTCACTCCTCGGCCAGGCTGCTCCATCTCCATATCCCCTCACGAGGCACATGGCCAGGCACCTGGGGCAGTGTCAGCTGAATGGGCAATCAGATCCCAGGACTCAGCCAGTCAGGGTCAGCTGGGCTCTGTGTCCGCAGTTGCCCTCTCCTGCTGCCCTCACTCCCTGCGGCCAGGTGTTCCCATGGAGAGGAGAGGGTATCCAGTGCCTGGCACAGACTCAGTAGTTGTGGGTACTTATGGCTGCTGGCTGACCACTGAATTGAATTGAGATGGGGAGGAAGCCGTGTGTGCATGTGCGTGTGTGTGTTTGAGGGGCATTGGGGGTTGCACATCAGTCCCTGGGAGGGACTGTAATCCACTTTCTTCATTGGACAAGTGACTGTCACTATGTATATGTATTTGAAGGCCTGATGGGGTCAACATGAGGAAAGTACCCAGTGCCAGGACAATGGGGGCAGGAGGGGGCCCAGGAAGGGACAGCATTGGGACACTTGCTCTGACCCAGCAGGGTCACCCTAACTTGGAAGAGGCCCCAGTTCCAAGGGGGCAGAGACAAGCTTCTTTCAACTGAGTGCCCAGCAATGGGTGGGAAAGTTGGGAGAAGTGGCCACCCTCAGAGCCACTGCAGCCTCCAGGGCAGAGGGTGGTGGGGACTTAAATACCAGCGGTGCGGGTTGTGCCACAGATTCCATTTCTAGCAGTGCCAAGGAAGCAGGAAAGGATGTTCCAGAAAGGAAAGCTCTGAAGCTCTGAGAAGAATCACAAACAAAAAGTTTAAGGATGGCAAAAAGTAAACTACAAACCAGTTACAAGCCAGCATGGAAAGTATGACATATTTTAGTGTGGTGGTCTCTGGTGATGGGATTAAAGCAATTTCATTTAATTCCTTTGTTCATCTGTGTTTCCTTCTAAACTGGTAATAAGGCATCCTTTAATGAGGGTGAGGTCTTCAGGGCTGGATGGTAAGTGTGTGTATGTGTGTATGTAGGTATGTGAGCAGGCTGTCTTTGGCCAAGGCACAAGGAGAAGCTGTGCAGGGGATGGGGTGGGGGTGGGTGGGGAAGTCACCTCCTCTTCCTGTCTGAACCCACTAATACTTGAAATCAGCCTGACAGGCCCTCATGTCAGGCAACAGACTTGATCCTCCTTAAAATGTAAATCCTTCCTCTTCTTCTCCCCCACCTCCTCCACTTTCATAAGCTCTTCCCAGTTGCTGAGTGAAGGACGAATGGAAAGGGATCCAGGAGGGACCCTAGGGAGTCCCACTGCTTCATCTCACAGAAGCTAGATGCTGGAGCCCTTTCGTTCAGTTATTCATTCAGCAAATGCCGGCAGGGGCCCGAGCTGTGCTGCACACTGGGTGAATTGCATGCCCAGTCCTTGCCCTCCTGCTGTTTCCATCTGGATAGGGGGAAGTTCCATATCGACCCCTACCTTCTGAAAGGGGCAGATTATGAGTGTGCCCTCCAGGAAGAGTTTTTGATGTTAAGATGAGCTACTGAGGCAGGGAGAAGCCAGGCACAGCGGCACCACCACATTCTCCAGTTCAGCTAAACTCGGAAAACACCACTGGGCCGTGCTGGGACCAGGTCCGAGCTCCTTACAGCCCCCACACCCTTCCCCTTCCCCTCGGTTTGTGAAATGACCTGCGGTTCGCGCAGTGCAGAGGTCTTCCTCTTCCAAGCCTTCCGTTTCCAGGGCGGGGGAGAACCCAATCTCCCCCTCCACACACCTGGGGAGGAAGCAGATCGCGGGAATGCATCAGCCTGGCCGTGCCCGTCGACGCGGGGATGGAGACATCCCGGGACCCCAGCCCAGTGTTCGGGAGGTTCTGCAACTGAACTCGCGCCCTGGGATAAATCCTTGGCCCTCTGAAGCCGCGCTGCCAGCGGGACAGATGAGAAAATCGAGGCGCCGAGAGGGGAAGGGGTCCTTCTCATGTTATGATCAGAAGGAATAGAGGGGACAGAAGGAGATGGGAGGGTGGTTCTGCCGTCCCGGGGCAATTCCGAGCTGCTTTGACCTCCGCGCCTCGGTCCCTGCACCTGTTAAGACAGGGACGCTCCAGTCGCAGGCCCTAGAGTTGATCCCCGCTGAGCGCCCAGTTCAGAGGAATGTTTCTGGGCAGCCTTTGGGGAGGGTCCCCTGTGGGGCGCCCTGGCTGCGCGGTCCCTGCTGCCCCCTCTCGCCCCTCGCGGTGGCCGCGCTCCTCCCCCCGGCTCTGCCTCCCTCCCGCCCTCCCTTCTCTCTCCCTCCCCCGCCCGCCCGAGCCCGCGCCGAGCCCGAGCGGGAGCCGGAGCTGGAGCAGGAGCCAGAGTGCGGGCTGCACTGAGCGGGCGGCGGGAAGGCAGCGGAGTCAGGCGGCCCGCGCCCCCTGCTAGGGCCAAGACACGCACACCTACTGGACCGGGAAGAAGCCGGGGACCGCGCGCGGGCGAGGATCCGCCGTCCAGCCCGGGGGAGATCCCAGGACGCTGACCGAGCAGCTCGGGTCCGAGGTGAGCCCTGGCGGAGGACGCGCCCACCGGAGGTACGGCCTCGGAGCTCTAGATCCAGCCCTCCCGGCGCTGGGGTCCCCAGAGGAGGCCGACGGCCGAGGCGGCGTGCGCTGGAAGCCGGCGCGATCCCTGCGGGAGCGGAGAAGCCGAGCCGCAGGGAACTGCAGCGCCCGGCCATGCACCGGGCGCAGTAGCGAGAGGCGCGGGCCCGATGGCGCGGGCCGGGGCGCTGGGACTGCTCGGCGGCCGCCGTCCGCCCAGGCTCCGGCTCGCGCTCGCGCTTCGGATAGCGTTTCTGCTGGCGCGGCCGCCGTCGGGTCGCGCGGGGGCTCCCGAGGCGCAGGGGCCCGCGGCGCCCGGCACGACAGCCCCGGCGGGGGGCGACCGCTGCCGGGGCTACTACGACGTGATGGGCCAATGGGACCCGCCCTTCAACTGCAGCTCGGGCGCCTACAGCTTCTGCTGCGGCACGTGCGGCTACCGCTTCTGCTGCCACGACGGGCCGCGGCGCCTCGATCAGAGCCGCTGCTCAAACTACGACACGCCGGCCTGGGTCCAGACCGGCCGCCCGCCCGCCCGCGCCCGCGACACCGCGGCGCCCCGGGACCCGGGCCGCGAGCGCAGCCACACGGCCGTCTACGCGGTGTGCGGCGTCGCCGCGCTGCTGGTGCTGGCCGGCATCGGGGCGCGCCTGGGCCTGGAGAGGGCGCACAGCCCGCGCGCACGGCGCACGGTGACCAGGTGAGCGCGCGCCGCCGGGGACCACCCCCCGCCCGCTCCTCGAACCGCTCTCCCTGCCCGCTAGTTCTCCCAGTAGGCCCCTTCTCTGTTTTTTTTCTGTCTCTGTCTCCCCCCCGCCCCACTTCATCAGCGAGACACCTGACACCGCCCTGACTCCCCTTGACCTTCCGCCTGTGCTGGGCGCTGCATCGCCTTCCCTCGCTCTAGTATCTTCTGGAGGGAGTGGGGGGCTGGGTAGCTTTGGACAGAGGGCACAGGGTCACCGTCCACGGGGCCACTGGCCAGGAGGGAGACCAGGCTGATGTAGTTAGTATTGGGTGTCTTGGGCACAGGGAAGGGAAGGGGCCCTTGGCTCTCTGGTTGCTCCTCTCCTGCTTCTCCCCACTCTTCCCTCCCCTCTTCCTGCCCACCTCCTGCCTCTCCCCTGCACCCCCTCTCCCCCACCCCCCCCATAGCTGTGACTCAGGGCTGCCCTTCCCTCCTTGGGTTTCAGAGGCCTACCCCCACTCACCCCATGCCACAGCTTCCAGATGAAGGTCAGGGCTCCCTCTCCGTAGAAGGACTCTGGAACACAGTCGTGTGTTGCTGAGGCCAGGACAGGTGCTTGCTGCATTCTGAGCTTGGTGTGAAGTGGGCTACAGGGTCCAGGTCCTCTTTCTCGGTTGTAATGAGGACTCTGGGACTCTATGTGTGTGGATCCTGGAACTCTCACCCACATGCCGCAGGTGGCACTCACGTGCCCCCAGCAACCCCCATGCCTTAGATCCTGTACCTTCCTCATCCACGTGGTCCCAGCACCCTATGGGCCTGTGAGCTGCTGACACTGCATGCGACAGGCTGGCATTTAGAAGTGACCATAGAGAAGCCCCCATGCCCTGGTGGGACAGATGTGGACACTTCCCCCTCCTCGGCCTCAGAGGCAGGGGGTGAGGGCTTCCTTGGCACTCCAGCACCCCTCACTCCTGAAACCATGTAGCCCACTTTCTCCCAGGGAGCTGCAGGGTGGAGCTTGGGCTGGCACCCTGGCCTCCACCCTCAGCTCCTGCACTGCAAGGAGGTGGAGCCTCCTGGCTTGGCTTCTGGATACCACAGGGGTAGGGATTGAGTTGCCCAAATTTGGGGGTCCCTCATGCTGCTTGAGGGTAGCATGGAGGAGGCCCAGGTATGTCTTTGACAGGGGCAGGGCAAAAGGAGCTGAAGGCCATGGGGGTGGCTGCGGCAGCCCAGCTGACATGTTCACCCCAAACTCCCTGTGCCTGCTGGGGAAGGGGCAGCAGGTTTGGTGATGCCTCAGGAAGGCTGCACCCACCCTTGCTGTGCTGCATGGCCTAGGCCAGTCCCTTCTTTCTGGGCTTCAGGCTCCCATGGACCCTGACTCCGTTTTTTCTGCTGGAGAAACCTGGAACGGGGCTTGGGCTCATGTGTGGGTGTGTCCTGAGTCCCTGCCCTCCTCACAAGTCTTACCCTTAATTCTGCTGTGTTGGGGCTTTGAAGGCCAGGGAAGGCTTCTCAGAGGGCTTGAGGCGGGCATCCAGAGTGAGTTTGTGCAAAGGCCCAGAGGCATGGTGATTACTCAGCTGTCCAGGAGAGAGGAGCTGGCGGTGCTTGCCTAGAGATGAGGCCACAGAAGTGAGCCTCTGGGCAGTGGGCAGGGCAGGAAGGGCAGTCCAGACAGGTACTAGGATGCTTTCAGACCCTGTCACCAAACCTGAAGACAAACCTTGGCCATCCCCGGTGTCCTGCCTCCTGAATGCCCTTCACGAATCAGCCTTTTGAGGCCCCAGCCCCAGAAGGAGGGTCAGGCTGAGTAGGAGAGAATCATGGATTCTGGGTTCTGAAGGCAGCTGGGCTGCACAGACACTGTCACATTACAGCTGGGTGGGGGCTGGGTGTTGGGTCCAGGGAGGTGGCTGCCCAAGGTCACACAGCTTCTGGGTCCTGGGCTGCCACGGAAGTCTCCCAGCATCCCCTTACCTTCATCCATCTGTCCTTCTTGCCCGTGCTGGCAGCTTCATCCCAGGTCCCAGCAGAAGCCGCAGCTGCAGGGGCATTTGGGCAGGCAGGTAAATAAGGCTTCTTGCACGGGGTAAAGTGGCTCACATCTGTAATCCCAGCACTTTGGGGAGGCCGAGACAGGCGGAGTTTGAGACCAGCCTGGCCAACACAGTGAAACCCCATCTCTACTAAAAATACAAAAATTAGCTGGGTGTGGTGGTGGGCACCTTGAACCCAGCAGGTGAAGGTTGTAGTGAGCAGAGATGGCGCCATTGCACTCCAGCATGGGCAACACAGCAAGACTCAGTTTCAAAAAAAAAGGATTCCTGGAGGAGGCAGCTGGTGGAGTCTGAAGAATGAGTAGCAGTTTTATGGGAGGAGGGGCAGGAAAGCAGAGAAAGTTGCATTAGGAGGGGAGGCTCAACCAAGGAGGGTCCTGGAGAGTGGGCTCCAGGGAGGGGTGGGAAGGGGAGCCCCATGAGAGTTTCCTGGCCTGCTCTGGGAAGCAGCTGTGTTGGGGCTACATGTGAGGCTGGCAGGGAGCTTGTGTGTGAGTTAGAGCACCAGAAAGGACTCCTGGAGAGGCTGGAAGAACTGCCCAGGGCCACAGGGTGAGGCGGTGGTGGCCTGGGCAGGCTCTTGATGAGGTGGGAGGCAGAAAGGGCCACCCCTGACCGCTCTGTCCCTGCAGGACGCTGACGGAGCTTCTGAAGCAGCCAGGCCCCCAGGAGCCATTACCTCCCACCCTGGGCCCGCCTCTGGGTGGCTGTGTCCAGGTGCAGATGGGGGACGGCTTCCCCCAGGGCTCCCCCCACAACAGCGCAGGTGAGTCGGTGGCGGGCGGGCCTGAGAGGCAGCGGAGCACACAGAAGGGCGTGAGAGGGAGAGAGGGGGTCCCTCGGCTGGGGTGTGGAGGCTTCCCCAGTGGAAATGAGCTGCCACCTCTGCGGGTGTGAGGGGCCCGACCAGCCAGCCAGCTCCACAGGGTGGAGAGGGACCCCTTATGGGTCCTGCGGCCTCGAGTCTGGGGGGCTGTGATGTGTGAGGAAGGTTCCAGATGCAGGATTTGCTGGCTGGGGCTGTGGTCTGAGGCTCGGGCTCCGGAGCCTCCCCCTGGGTCTCTCGAGAGCAGGCAGGCTTGGCAGCCCCCACGCCCCGTCTGGGTTCTGTTCCTCAGACATCCCCCATCTCGGCGGGAGCAGGTCCCAGGACTCCGCGCCTGGCTCGAGCGTCGCCTCCGGGCGAGCCGTTCATGAGGGTGGCACCCCCCGGGCTGGCTGCCGTCGCCGCTGCCCGTGATTTGGAGCCAGGCCCTGTTCCAGGAGCTGGAGGCTGCCGCGAACACAGGCTCGGCTTGCAGCCGCGCCTGGAGAACGGTCCCCCAGGTTCTCACCGAACAGCCTCGGGGAGAGGGCTGCGGAGAGGTGACAGCGCGGACGCAGTGATCCGGGGCATCGGGCCGAGCCGCGTCTCAGTCCCAGCTGCAGACAAGAAGCGCCTCAACAACGCGCCCCTGGGGTCGGTCGCCCCCGGGCCCCTGCGCCGCCCGCGGCTGCAAGTCGGCCGCAGCCTGACGCTGCAGCCCGACTACGCCAAGTACGCCACATTTAAGGCCGCCGCGCTCAAGGCCTCAGGTGAGTGGTGGGTGCGGGCGGCGCGAGGGAACCCGGGTTCGCGGGCTCCGGAACTGCGAGGCGCGGGGCCCAGTCTCCCGGCGCCAAGTTCTCAGTCCCGCGCGCCCGCCGCTCGGCCAATCGGCTCCCGCGCCCCGGCCGGCCCCGCCTCCGGCCCGCCCCGGCCCCGCCCCCGCCCCCTACCGGGACCCTTCGTCGCGTCCGGGGCTCCAGGCGCCGAGCTCCCAACGAGGCGCGGCTTGACCCTTCCCTGCCCTCTCCCTGCAGAGGCCGCCCCGCGGGACTTCTGCCAGCGTTTCCCGGTCGCCGAGCCGTCCCCACGTCCCGCTCCATCGCAGGCCCCGCGGCCCCCCCCGGACTTGCCTGCGCCGCGGGACGCCTGCCCCTGGGCCCCGCCGGGCTACGCGCCCCCTGCCGCGCCGGGTCCCTATGCCGCCTGGACCGCCGGTCGCCCGGTCCGACCTGCCCCGCTCGGCCACCCGGCGGCTCAGGCCTTCCAGGTACCCCGGCGGCCCGGCCATGCCGCCCGGCGCCAGTTCAGCGCGGAGAAAATGCCCGAGGCCTTCAGCCCGCAGCCCCTCGGCTTTTACCGCAGTGCGGGCCGCGGGTCTCGGTACCTAAGGACCAACAGCAAGACCGAGGTTACCGTGTGAAGCGGGGCCGCGGTCCCCTTGAGGCGCCATAGGCTGGGACCCTCGTCTGTCCGTCGGAGCCCCAGGCCACAGGGAGAGGAGCGCCGGCCCGGAAGACCAGCTCTTCCGTCTGCCTCAAGGGCACTGGGGTCTTGGAGCCCGTAGGCCGCGGGTTGGTCTTGTAAATAAGCCCTTTTACGTGGTTCCCGCCCCTGAGAATAAAGAGGCCCCAGTGTGGATGCGAGGCAGCATTGGTCATTGACTGCACGGACGGCAGTGCAGGCCTTAAAGGGCACGGCATGTGCAAGGGTGGAGGACTGCTCCAGGGCGAGGGGGCAATGGCTGGAGAGGGTAGTCAGGGTTGAATGTCAGGGTTAATGCCCACGCCAGTGGGAGCCCTGGGAGAAGGGACAGTTAGATTTCTGCCACTGCAGCTTGAGGCGGGTGAACCTGGCTGATGCTCGCTGACCATTGGCTGTGGGCCGGCCCCTGGCCGGCAGGTCGCTTGGCCAGATTGGCCCGGGGCTACCCCCCTTAATGGGTGTGGGCTGTGGGGACATCTGGTGCTCAGGATGGGGGCACCTCCTCCCAGTAGCTTCTTTGAAGCAAAGTGGGGGAAAGCTGGAGCAGGGTCCCTGGCAGTGCCGCTCCGGGAGGGCTCCCGGTACGTGGCTGTGGCTGGCTGAAGGGTGTGACCTCAACAAAGCAACCAAGGTGGGTCCGTTTCCCTCCTGAGTACCTGAGGTGTGGTGTACTATGTTAAGAACAATGGCCATTTGTTGGCCTTTCTCAAGAAATCTGCAAGAACCTCATGGGGGTGCGTCTTTACAGAGGAGGAAATTTGGGTTTTGAGACCTAAGTAGCTTGCCCAAGGTCACCCAGTGGATTCCCAGGTTAGGACCCTCCTGGATTGCTGTGAATCAGCTAGAATGGCAAGCAACAGGCAGTCTGGCAGGGAGAGAGGGTTCTGAGTGTTGGTAGGGAGGGCTCCCTGTTCCCAGGGTATATATAAACAGTCTGGAGCTTTCCTTCTGCTGGCTGGGCTGTCCTGAAGCCCCAGAAGCCAGCAGGCCTGGTCTTTGCTCCTGCCAGGTGAAGTGTGCCCCTCCCTGTCCCTTTAGAGTGTTAAGGCAACCAAAGCCTAGAAACCCCAGGACAGAGCCCTGGGCCCACAGTCCTGCCCTTGTCCCACAGCTGTGCAGAGTTGGAGGAGGGGGGTGGGGGCTGAGTCTTGGAGGCTGCACAGACTCACAAAGGGATCTGGTTCCTTCCTTCTCGGTCCACCTCCCACCCCCTTCCCCCTCAACACACGACGAAGACCGTGGCTGAGCTATGCCAGGAGTGGGCAATTCCCCCTGCTCATTCTCAGTCCCAAGGGCCCTGGATCTCCATCCCAGTGGAACCAGGCTGAGGCTGTGGACAGTGGCCATCCTTGAAAATGATGGAACCGTGCATGGGACCAGCTGCAACTGGGCCTCACCAGGCTGCTCTGGTCCTCAGGACAGTGTAGCCTGCTGTGACTACCTTTCAGAGGAAGTGTCTCAGAGTGGAAGGGATTCAGCCCCATGCTCAGTCCCATCCTGACTTCTCTTGCAACAAGGCCCAGCACTCCTATCCCAGACTATGGTCCTGCCCCTGGTGTGTCTCAACAGCCTCACAAGGCACTCACTCTGGGCACACAAGCCTGTGGAACTACAGTCCATGGCTGGGCTTAGCATCCCGATTCTGCACACGTGGAAGTGGAGACAAGCACAGGACCTGGACTTGGGTCTGACTTGCCTCCTGGCTCAGAGAGTCACTGCCTTCAGGGAAGGGAAACTAGGGAGCAGCTTACTCAGCAGGGGAGAGGTCAGCCAGTCGCATTACATCCAGGGAACAAGCTGGAACCTGGATAGCGCAACCTCTGACCCCCGAAGCACCACCCACAGCCCGTGGCCCACTGCCTGCCAAGTCATGCAGCCCCTTGGCTGGACACCACAGCAGTCGAATTACAGACCCTCACACACCTTGTGCTAATCTGTGTTTATTGAATAACCTAGGTCTGGGACACGGTGACTGATTGAACATCAAGGAAGCCATAGATGTATCCCCTTTTTCAGTGAAAAACCATCCCCTCCCACCCCCAAAGAACAGTGAGAAAAGGCACAGGACATACACACGACACCCGAGCGGGCAGGGTCCATAAATTACAGTAAGTGGGGGAGGGGCAGGAGAGAAAGAAAGCAGGTGGGGTCCAAGCACACCCCAGGGACAACACAAGCTGACGCATTCCAGCCTGCATCAAGGGGCCCTGCTGTGAGCAGCCCCCAGTCTGTGTTGGGGCTCCTGCCTACCCTCTGCCCCAACCAGCTTGAGGATGAGCCACAGGGAGTCCAGAAAAGTGGGACTTTTTCTCCTAGGACCCGCATCAAGGCAGGGACCTCGCTCCTAGTGTCCACCAAAGGCAACCTTCTGCCCACTCTGTAAAGAGGGGCTTGCTGATGGGGAGGGGTTGGGTCACCCTGGTTTATTTTCAGGTCAAGAATTAGTGATAAAAAGGCCAGGCATGGTGGCTCACGCCTGTAAACCCAGCGCTTTGGGAGACCGTGGCGGGCGGATCACAAGGTTGAGAGATCAAGACCATCCTGGCCAACATGGTGAAACTCCATCTCTAATAAAAAATACAAAAACTAGCTGGGCATGGTGGCATGCGCCTGTAGTCCCAGCTATTCAGGAAGCTGAGGTAGGAGAATCGCTTGAATCTGCGAGGTGGAGGTTGCAGTGAGCCGGGATCATGCCACTGCACTCCAGCCTGGCAACAGAGCGAGACTCCGTCTTAAGAAAAAAAAGAATTAGGGATAAAAATACACAGCCTCAACTTACATAGGGTTACTTCCTGATAAATCCATCATAAATGAAAATATCATAATTCAAAAATTCATTTAATACACCAACAGACCAATTGTAAAGTTGAAACACGGTTGAAGCTGAACCACTGTAAAGTCGGGGCCAGTCTGCACTGTGGTGGTAGGTGTTGGGGTCAGGGAAGAGGGAACCTGGACGCCATGCTGAAGGCCCCTGGTTCCCAGTCCCAATGGGTGGCTTAATTTCTCCCAGCCCCCTGGGCCTACCCTAAGCTTGGGCTGACATCCTAGGAGGTGGGGAGTGGGAAGGAACAGGACAATTAAATAAGATACCATTTATTTCTTAAAAAATTAAAAAATAATGCCGACATAATTTCATCCATCCGCAGGCATGCCCCCTGCCTCCCACCAGCCTCCCAGAGCTTGGGTCCCCTCCTCCTCTGGCTGTCCTATGTAATAAAGGGAAAAACAATGAGTGGGCTCAGTCAGGCACAGGGGAGGGAACGCAGACCCAGGGAGAGAATCAAGATGCCACAGCAACTCAGCCTCGCATCATGGCAAACCCAAGCACACTGATAGAAAACATTCGTATAAAAAGGGGGGAGGGCATGCCGGGAACAGGCCTGAGGGCTGCTGCTCCCTGGTGCTGAGAGACTACTATCTCCCAGAGAAAGCCTGATAAAAACTGAGGAAGCAAAAAGGAGAGTGTGAGGTTCAGGAGAAAGTCAGGAAGGCTGGAGGCAGGGGCTTGGCAGCTTGGGAGCTCCCCCTGCTGCTTTCAAGAACCAGTTTCTGCCCTGCCACCTTTCCTCTCATGCCCACCAGACCCTGGACCATGGGAATCTAGTGACAACAGCTTTAAGGGGCTCTGCCGAGGGGCCCACTTGCCTGAGGTGGCCCAGAAGCCTCGGCAGGTGACAGCTAGGAAGACAAGGCTCCTTCCTACCACTCTCAGTGGGAAGATGCTGGGGGGGAGGAACCGAGAAAGAGGTGGAGGGGCGGGCTGAGCCTGGTGGTCAGGAGGCTGCAATGGCAGTGCCACCACCCAACTTGACAATCATCTGCTGGCAGTCATTGCAGGAGCGCCGGTCGCCCACCTTCTCCAGGGTGCGGGCAGCCTCGGCCAGCAGCACTGCCCGCTGGCCCGGGGAGGAGAGAAAGGAGAGGGGAAGGTGGCGGCAGGCCAGCAGGATAGCAGTGGCCCGCTCTCGCTGGCCGGGCCAGGCATCCACCTCTCCTGTGGAAAGGAGATATATGTCAGAACTGAGAGTCTGCCACGTAGCCGGTGCTGTCCCTCAGCGTTACCTGGACTCATTCACTCAACACTGACACCCATCCTGGGAGGTGGGGTCTGTTGCCCCCCCACCAGTCCACGGAAAAGAAGTGAACTTGTCCAGTGTCCCACAGCCAGCCTGTGGTGGGGTTGGGGCTGAGATGGAGCCACATGGTCTGGTTGGAGCCTCTGCTTCTACACCTGCACCTGTGCTCGGACCCCACCCCAACCCTCCTTCCCTGATCACAGCATGACCCATGACCACTCCCACCTCTGCAACCCACCAAGAGCGGTCTCAGGCTTCTTTCATTCTCAGAGAGGTGTGTTGGGCACAGCTGCTAGATGTGGGAGCTGGGCTGGCCCCTCCCCTCCTCTCTTCCCAGGGGGCAGGGCCAGCCCCAGCCTTCGAGCTGGAGAGTGGTGGACTCACCGTGCTTGGCGCTCTGTGTGGTGCGGCGCCGCAGACTGTGTTCCAGCAGCTGGTGGGTGCGGGTGGGGCTGGCTCCTGCCATCAGGCGCACGGTCGCTTCATGCAGGAAGACCTGGGGAGGTACAGGGTGACATCCATCATACTCCTGGTCCCCACTTGTCTATGCTCAGGGTAGCTCTCCCTAAGCCATCTTGCCTGCCACTTGATGACATCCCTTCCCATACCAACCTGCCTTGCTCAACCCTGAAAGTAACCTCTGTTGTCCCCTATTCTGACCCTGAGCCAGGCGGGAAACCTGGCTGAGCTGCAGGAACGGGAGGAGAGGAGAGAGAGGCAAAGTGCCTGCTTTTCTCAACGCCCTGGAGGCTGCCGCCAGTTTGACAAAAGGACAGGTGTGGCAGGGACAGAGGGGTGAGGGGGACAGCTGGGCTGGTACCAGAGAGGTTCGGTACCCTCTTTCCTTCTGTATCTTTAGAAAGGAACAGAGTCTAGAGGCGTGCAGGTAAAAGTCTGCAGTGCTGAGGTATGAGCCACTGGTAGGTGAAGGGCAAGGCCGAAGTCTGTCATTTTTTAAGTTCTCAAGCTCTTTTTGATGCCTTTGTATCTCAGTCTTCAGGGAGGGTCTTCAGTGCTGCCAGGTAGATTCTGGTCCTGGTAGGCAACAGGGAGCCACTGCAGGGCTCTCAGCAGGGAGAAGCAGGATGGAAACAGTATTTAAGAGGCGGCCTTTGGGCCTAGATGAGGTGGCTCACAACTGTAAAACCAGCACTTTGGGAGGCCAAAGCAGGGGCTTGAGGTTAGGGGTTTCAGACCAGCCAGGGCCACATAGCAAGACCACCCTCTTTACAAAAATAAAAATAAAAATAAAAAGCCATTGATGCCAGCCATGCTGTGAGCAGATCAGAGGGCTGACCAGAGTGGGTTCTAGGAAGCAGGGGTGCCGTCCCAGGCCTTGGGGCACATGCCCTCTTTCCACAGTAAGGAATGGCTCTCTGATGACATTGTCTGCTGTGTCCATCTTGGCTTGCTGCACACAGTGGCCACAGTGCAACCCTGTGTGGGTCCTGCAGCACCTCAGGGTGATGGATGTGGGGGCCAAATACCAGGCTCTGTGGCAGCAGCCTTGCTCTGAGGCCTCCTCCTTCCAGCCCAGGCCGTACCCCCCAATGACACTTCTGAGTCATCTTACTCAAATTCTTAGAAAAAAATACAGGTACAAATATGTTGAATACATTAAGTAACAACAAAAATAAACAACAATGGCTGGAGCCTGGCAAGCCCAGTCATAGAACTTTCCTCCAAGACTCAGTTCAGACAGTGTGGTCACTGCCAAGGGGATGTTACCCAGCAGAAAAACTGACGCCCCTAGCTGCTGTGAAAAAGAATAAACGTCAATTTCCCTTTACTGCGGTTCTAGAGAAATTCTGTCACTTTGCCAACAGTTATAAAAGTCAAAGTGGAGCTCAGGACCAGGCCAGGAGCCCTGATTTGCTGCCACTGCCCTCAGTGTCCTCCCACCCAGCATGTGCCTGGGGAGGTGTGGCTCCCTGCTGGCCCGTCTGTGGCGGCAAAGTATGACCTGCTCCCTGCCGAGCTCCAGGGCCAGGCACACAGCAGGCACTCAACCAATGTGTGCTGAACACAGGGACACATGGCGCCCAGCCCAGTGTTGGGCACAAGCCAAGCAGGTGCTCCACAGGTCACCAGGCTGACCTCAGAGGGCCAACTCCACAACCACATGCTGGTGTCCATGCTGGGTTCTGGGCTCAGGCCCCACAAACTCCAATCTGCCCTGCCCCACCAGCCAGCTGGGCCTCACCTTGCGGTACGCTGGGCGGAAGCTGTGTGCCAGCCTGCGCAGGCTGCCCAGGTCCCGCTGGAAGCCCGCCAGTTCAGCGCCTGATGCATGGTAGGTCTCCCCAATGGCCTGGCTGGCACTGGCCTGCTTTTGCCAGAGCGCTGTCCGCAGTGACAGTAACAGGTCACAGGTGAGTAGTTGGACCACCTGTGGGGTCAGCCATGAGAGAGGGGGGACAGGTGACTGGCCCATCCCTGAGGCAAGGATCCCAGCACCTACCAGGCTTCCCCCAGACCAACACCAGGCAGCTCTGGGAGGAAGTGGAGAGCCCCAGAGTCTGGCAAACTACTGAGGACATGAGAACAGCTCAAGGGAGAACCAATCCCTTCCATGGACCCAGGAGGTGGGAGACAGGCCCTCCCCATTCTGCAGGTGAGAAAGCAAGGCTCTGACAGGGACCATAGATTGTATAGGGGACACAGCACAGGCAGGTGGCAAGGGCAGAAATAAAACCCTTGTGGGTTGAAGGCACAGGTTCTTTCACTTCAGGGGAGCCCGACCATGGCTACCTAGGAGACTGCGATGCCCACAAGATGCCAAGGAAAAGCCTGAAATGGCAGCAGAGCCTGGAGCTGGGGCTGAGGGAAGGAGGAAGAGGAGGGGGAGAGGGAGACAGGCGTCTCAGAAGGCAGAACCGCAGAGTGGTTTGGTGCTTGGGGATTAGGCTGATGGACCTAACTTTGCCACTTACTAGCTATGTGATCCTGGCGCAGGACTTAATTTCTCTGAGCCTCAGTTTCTTTATCCAAAAAAAAATGGAAATGGCACCACCACAGGGCTGCTGTGTCATATGATAAGACACTGCGTGTGTGCCACACGCTTATGAGGCTGGGCTGCCCGCCCAGCTCCCAGTGGCATACCCACACGACACTGAGCAGTGAGGAGCAGCAAGTCCATCTTGAGATGGGCCGCAAGCAGCCTCTGGTCCAGATGAACTCTCTCAAGCTGAGCCTCACCTCACCCAGCCCTGGCTTTCCTCATTCCCAAGACACTGGGCCTGGGGAATTAAGTCCCTATGCTGATCCAGACCCTGCCCTGTCCCTGCACGAGGCCTAGATCCTTGCCTACAATTTTCCGGCTCTTGTCTGCTTCAGGAGGATGTGGATAAGGATGCCTCTCCTCAAACAAAACCTGGTGCTTCTAAGCTGTGTGTGCTGCAGGAGTGCCTGTGGGCATGGGGGCAGCAGGCCTATGGCTGGATTCTGCCCTCCAAGGGCCACCAGGCTGCGTGGGGTCGTCTTCTAGGCTCACTTTCCTACCTCAGAGCTGCTACCAAAGAACCCCAAACTGAGCCTGTGCTGTTTGGTTCTCTCATGAAGACAAAAATGGAAGACTAATGGAAAGCCCAAAAGAGAAGCTGAGATGTGGCTCGCCATCTGCCTTTGGTCTTGGCAGCCCAGGAGAATTTGGGACTTTGGTCCCCTGCTCCCAGGAGGTCACCATATTGATGCCTAACTTAGTGCAGATACCTGATCAGTAGAGCGCACTACAGCCCAGAACACCTGGACTCAAGTGATCCTCCAGCCTCAGCCTCCCGAGTAGCTGGGACTATAGGCACACACCACTGCACCTGGCAGGACTTTTTTTTTTTTTTAAGATGGAGTCTTGTTCTACTGCTCAAGCTGGAGTGCATTGGCATGATCTTGGCTCACTGCAACCACCACCTCCCGGGTTCAAGCGATTCTCTTGCTTCAGCCTCCTGAGTAGCTAGGATTATAGGCACATAACACCACACCTGGCTAATTTTTGTATTTTTAGTACAAACGGGGTTTCACCATGTTGGCCAGGCTGGTCTCAAAACTCCTGACCTCAGGTGATCTGGCCACCTCGGCTTCCCAAAATGCTGGGTTTACAGGTGTGAGCCACCATGCCCAGCTGGTTTGGGCCTTTTCTGCACATTGCCTGTCCCTGTAGGGGTTGGCATGCTGTCCTGGGTTCATCCCAGTGCCAAGGCCCACTGACAACATCTAGCATGAAGTACTAGCCTAGCTACCTGAGATCAAACCCCAGGGAGTGGCTGAGAATCTGAACCTCCAGGACTCTGCCTGCCCTTCCCTCTCTGGAGATAAGGACACGTTCCCCAGGAGACCAGGTGAAGCTCCACTTTCAGCTGGGTGCCCTCCCCTTTTACCTGGGATGGCTGTGATTTAGTCCCCAACAGAGGCAGCAGTGCCCTCTATTAGAATCACCTCCCCAAGTAATGGGGCCTTCTGTGAGGACATGGTGGGTGTCTCGAGGGCCAGGCAGGCCTCTGTGATGCACTGTGGAAACATTGCATGGATACCACCAGAACATGCAATGCAACTACAATGCACCACAGCTGCCCGCCAGGAGGTGTGCAGTCAGCCAGACAGGCGCCCAGAGCAGTCTTCAACTCCGTTCATGTGCCAGGGGCAGGGGGCAGGGGCCCACTCCAAGGCTGCCTACAGAGGCCTAGAAAGTCATGCAAGCCGCTGGAACAAATGCAGGGTGAAGCCCTGGCCAGCGGGGGTGCACCTGGGCTTACAGAGCGTATGGGCCAGCAGGACCTGGGACTCTGGGAGCCTAAGAAAGGTGCAGGTAGCAACATGCCTGCCTCAGAGACTGACAAGGGAGTCCACCTTTTTTTGAAAGGGGGCTGCTGTCTTGGTTTATCTGTCTCTTGGACAACCCCACCTGCAAGGTCAGCACGAAGTGGGTGGGAGTGTTCTCGTGAACCAGGGCAGAGCACCTCCCCCAGGGGCCAGCTCAGCCCCCACTCACGTGGTTGAGGGCAGGGTCAGAGGTGGCGCCGCTGACGTTGAGGCTGCTCCATAAGTGGCCACTGGCCCTCTCGCAATGGCAGAAGGAACCCTGCTGCCCATCTGCTTTCCCAGAGAGTGAGGCGTGCATGGCTCTGCAGGCATGGAAGACGGCCTTCACCAGGGGGCTCCTGCAGCAGTGACAAGGGAGGCGAGAAGCAGGTCACTATGTATCACCTGTGTGACAGGTAGAGGAGCCCAAGCCAGTGACCACCACACCCCACACTGACATGACATGTGGGTCTGTCAACTGCAGTGCTACCATGATGGCTCCAGGCCACCAGCTCCAGATCTGAAATGCCAGCCCTGAGCTAGGGTTGGCTTCCAACCCTGTAACACCTTCACTCAATGCTGGAAGAAGTACAGGCTTCACCACTACGTCTGCTGCTAAGAAGCCATCTAAGATAGGCATTCCAACATGTGTGCCTCAGTTTCCTTACCTATAAAGTGGCCACAATAAGGTGTTGTACCCGTTCTTTAAGAGACTATTCCCCCAAATATATAGTGGTAAACTCTGTGGAGAAACTTGGTTAGTTTCTTTCTGTAGAGCAGTCTGGGGAGTAAAAGGGGAGGCTAGGGTTGGGGAAGTTCTCATAGCATCCTAGTTCCTGAAGAGCAGAGGGACCCAGGGATAAGTGAATCCAGCAGGCAGCAGTGCCTGCAGGGGTGTCTTGGCTGTCCATGGCAGCTCTGCTGCTCAGGAGTGAGATGACTTTGGGACAACCTACCTGCTGAGCCTCAATGTCCTCAGGCACACTGACTGGGAGACACATACATACACGTGGAATGCTACACAGGGCTGGGGCAGAGTAGGTGCTTACTAGTCAGAGGGCCTAAAAATGAAGCTATTTCAATGAATTAGGGTGTCATATCTACTTCAGGGAGCACAGGGCTTCAAGCCTGTGTATACTCACTCTTCTCAGCTCCTTCCTATGCTCCTGGTTAAGAGTCTCCTTGACAGGAAATGTTACAGACTTGGCTCTAAGGATAGGACCTTGTGGGGCCTTTCGTCTTGGGCATTTTACAGTTTCTCTTAGAACACTCAGATCCAATTAGAAACAGCCAGGGAGTCAGCAGGCAGGGCTGCCCATCACTATGTGCCGAATGTCCCCAAGATGCAGACATAAATCTCCAAAGAGGAATGTCAAAAGCTCTCTGGTTATGCCATGTGCCAAAGGCTATTTTAGTTACAGGACAAGGTTGCTAGGGTTGATGGTGCAGCTGGAGGTGGCTGGAAGGAAAGTGGATAAAATGCTGGCACACAGGGGCAGGATGCTCCAGTACACGTGAGTTTTGGGGGCAACTGTGGCCTCTCTGCACTGACTGTGAGCCACCAGCACCCTGCCTGCCTCCACCACGAAGCTTCTGAAGGTGCTGGGAGCCACGCTGCTCTGTCTCTTCCTGCGCCATGAAGGCTGCAGGGAGGAGGCAGTGCTGACAGCTGCTAAGACAACTGTCGTGTTGTGCAGAGCAGGACACTTGCACATAGGACCTGCAGGCCCAACTTGAGTTCTCCATGGTGCCTTCACCCCTGACTTTTCTAGCTCCCCAACTGTCATGCAGTCCTGACCCTTAACCCCAACATGCCCACCCAGTGCAGCTTGCTCCCACTAACTCAGACAAGATTCCCCTAGAGAGAAGCGAGTGGCCAAGAAGGCTTACGCACTCTGTCGCTTCCAGGGCCTTGGGGACGCGTTCTACTTTGGTAAAATAAGAGCGCACAGCTGCATCATCTCCCTGGAGCCAGCTGATGGCCACAGTGATTGCAGACGTCCACCACCGACAGATGATGTCTGGACCTAGAGGGGAACAGCACCAAATGTACTCCAGCACCCACAGAGATGAGACCTGTAGCGCTCAGAGGCTGCTACACTTTCTTCCTCGGAGGTGGGTAACATCTTTGCCTGCTGGCAATAGGCCAGCAGCCTCTGGGCTCCCACGCCCAGGATTCTGGTGTGAACAGATCTTGGAAAGCATTTGGCAATATGTATCAGGAGCCTTAAAAATGTTCATTCCTGGTTGGCTGTGGTGGCTCATACCTACAATCCCAGTACTTTGGGAGGCCAAGACAGGCGGATCACCTGAAGTCAGGAGTTCGAGACCAGACTGGCCAACATGATGAAACCCTGCCTCTACTAAAAACACATGAAAAAATTAGCCAGGTGTGGTGGTGGGCACATGTAATCCCAGCTACTCGGAAGGCTGAGGCAGGAGAGGAGAATTGCTTAAAACCCTGGGAGGTGGAGGTTGCATTAAGCCAAGATCGTGCCATTGCACTCCAGCCTGGGCAACAAGAGCAAGACTCCATCTCAAAAAAATAAAAAAAGAAAAGTTCACTCCCGTTAAGCTAGTAATCCCATTTTTGGCAGTCTATCATAATGAAACTGGCTTAAAGAGAGAAAAAAGTTTAACACAGATGTTCACTGTAGTGTTGTTTTTAAGTAAAAAGATGGATACACCCTAAGCTTTCAATGGCCATAAAGAATATCTTCAAAGACTCTGGAACAGGCTCCTGTTAGAATATTTTAAGTCTCCTCTCACAGCCTTAGTTTTCTCAGCTGCAAAACGATGACAGTAGTGATCCCACAAAACCAGCAGGGATGGTCATGCTTCCCTCAACTTGAAAACAGAGAGGCCACAGGTCAGGGATCATGATGGGGTGGCTGATTTTCTGGGATCCCTCCCTCCCTAGGGAGAGCGACCAGAGGTAGCTTGGTAGCCCCAACATCCCCAGTGGCCCCAGAAACCCAAGAGTTGGCAGCTGATGTACTATCATCCTGATGGCAGTTTAGGGACAGAAGCAAAGAAATGTCCTGGTGTCAACTTAGTGAGTGGACTATGCTGTGACCCTGAGGCGATCAGGGGCTGGGGGTGGCAGAGACGCCCAGATGAAAAGTCTCTTCTGCAAAGAGCATAAGGCCCAAGAGCTGCCTTGGGAGTCACTGTGCATCTGAAAAGTGACCCCCTCGCCTGGCCTGGTGCATGGGTCACTCTTTGCTTTTTCTTCTGGGCATTAAGAAGGATTGTCTCCTGGGCCACATAGCCAGCACTTGAGGAAGGCATTCAATCACTCTTTGCCCTACTTCTCTGAAAACCATTGTTTCCTGCCTGTGAGTGCTGTTTGGGAGGGGGTGACTGTGATTTGGGGCCATATGAGGTTCATAGGTATAAACCTGGGATCCAGAGAAGGGGCTGGCATCTACGCTCCTAACACCCTGGACCCCTGGGGCAAAAGCACTGTGAAGACCTGAATTAAGCATCCCGAGACTGTGGGCCAACTGCAGATGCTTACCCAGGGCAGATTTGAGCACGGAGCTGCTGGAGAGTGGGGGGCTCACAATCCCCACAGAGTCCACAAAAGAATGAAGTAATTTCAGGTACTCCAGAGCACTGGAGAATTCACTAGGAAGAAAAGAAAGGGTCTCGTGTACCTCATACATCAAAACATATACAAGGCCCACCTCATGGCCTGGCTGTTCAGCTCTCCAGCTCTAAGACCCAATGGCCATTTCGGCCCCTTCCCCGTCATCCCAGGCACACGCAAGCGCTGTCTATGTGCACCCTTTGTACTCCCCAGGCATCCTTCCTCCGTGTCTCTGGGCTGTCATGACACTCTTCCCTCTACTGGAGGCCTTTCCCTAACATCCCCCACAGCCTACCCTCACTCCTCCCCTGAAGCTCCAAGTCGGGAGTTATCTCCTCCCAGAAGTTTTCTTATCTCCCAAGCAGGACTGCTCCTTGTATGAAAGTGACTTTGGGGCCAGGCATGGTAACTCACACCTGTAATCCCAATGCTCTGAGAGGCTGAGGCAGGTGGATCATTTGAGGTCAGGAGTTTGAGACCAGCCTGAACAATGGTGAAACTCCACCTCTACCAAGAAATACAAAAATTAGCCAGGCATGGTGGCGCGTGCCTGTAATCCCAATTACTTGGGAGGCTGAGGCAGGAGAATCACTTGAACCCAAGAAGTGGAGGTTGCAGTGAGCCGAGATTGTGCCCCTACACTTTGGCCTAGGCGACAGAGTGAGACACTATCTCAACCCCTGCCCCCACCCCCCCTAAAAAAAACAAAAAACAAAAATAAAAAAAGAAAGTGACTTTGGCACCCATCTGCCCCTCAGGTCTTACTCTGTGAGAGAAGGACTATGCTGAGTAACTATGTCAGAGACAAAAATTGCCTGGCACATTCCATGAGGGACTGGGTCCCCAAGATGTCCGGGCCAGATGTGTCTCCCTTCTGCTGAACTTGCCGCATTTTATTCCCATCCCCTTTCAACAGGTCACTGCTCCCTACCCCAAACAGCAAAGCAAACAAATGAAATTCCTGATTTGGTCCAAGTACTGACTCTGCTTGGTAAAGGGATACATAAAAATGGATGCACTTGGTCTAGGAGGAAAGGCCAGGTGAGAGTTCATGTAGGGCTCTCATTTTTGAGAAGTTAAATACAAAGGAACCATTTGATTGCCCTGCCAACCCGATGCCAGGGCTGTTTCCCTCTAGGAGTGCAGGCCTTCAGGTGGTCCTGGAATTGCCTGGCTGGACAAGCCCTGAGGCAGGGGGACTGGTCTGGGGACGCTACCAGCTTTCCTCTTCCTGGTCTCCAGCCTTCTTCTTGGCCTGAGGTTTTACCAAGGACTCTATAGCTCGCTCCAGCAGGTTCTTGCAGAAGGCCTGGTGGACCTGGGCAATGGGATCGGCTGGAAAAGAGACAGGAAAGGAGGGTTAAATGGGGCTCATTTATAAATCCACTTTGTCTTTATGGAGAGAAACTCAAAACACAGCCATGCCTGTGAATGGGGATCAGATCCCCCTTCTCAACCAAAGCCCAGAATGACTGCGGTGAATAGTTGGAGGCTGGGGGAGAGTGTTCACTCCCAGGCTGAAGAGACCAGGTTAGTTCTGTATGAGCTCTGGTAGGGATGGGGCATGGGGGAGGCTGCTGTGCCTCCTGGCACAGTGCTCAGTACTCCAAGGTTGGGAGCTGTCAGGTGGAGATGGATCAGAAAACAGAAAATGGAATGTCTCAGAGGATGTCTCTTCTCCATGTGGCTCAGGAGAACCACCGGGCAAGGAGAAAAAGGTGGTGGCTGCTCCCATGCTCATGACAACAAAGAACATGCTCCTGTTTTCCCAGAGCCTCGTCACGGAACGTGCTATCAGCAGTGACCTGTCTGAACTACTTAGACACAGGGCTTTGCAATGCTTGGACGCTGACAGTTACCAGCAAGTTTATTTACTGGCAGGCCTGAAATCACTAGCCCCTTCTCTCTCCTCTCATGTGGCGAGGTATGTGGGATACATATGTGGCAGATATGTGGGCCTTGATCTAATGACCAGGAGAAGAAGGGACACTTATGAATGCATTCCAGGTAAAAAGACCTGGAAGCACAGACTGCCAGAAATGACAAAGCTACTGGGAAGTCCATGTCTAGCCAGCAGGGGTGGGGTAGAAAGACTGAGGATTGCTTTTGCTTTCATCCTTTATATTTTGGTGTAGCACATAATTCCTCATGTTGAGCAATAAAGTTATTTAAAAAAGAAAAGAAGGCCGGGTGCAGTGGCTCATGCCTGTAATCCTAGCACTTTGGGAGGCCACAGTGTGTGGATCATGAGGTCAGGAGTTCAAGACCAGCCTGGCCAATACGGTGAAACCCCATCTCCACTAAAAATACAAAAATTAGCTGGTCGTGGTGGTTGCATGCCTATAATCCCAGCTACTCGGGAGGCTAAGGCAGGAGAATCGCTTGAACCCAGGTGGCAGAGGTTGCAGTGAGCTGAGATCATGCCATTGCACTTCAGCCTGGGCAACAGAGTAAGACTCCACCTCAAAAAAAAAAAAAAAAGGATAGTGAACCCCCACGATGCTTGAAACACACCCCTGAACCTGCAGAACCTCACTCTTTCCACAGACTCCCAATTCGGAGAGGGGAAGAAAATTACAGCAGAAAGCTGAGAGCCACTGAGCACTCAAGGTCTAAGTCAATCCCGACCCGCCTCTACTGCTCCAAGGCCAGGCAAGTCAACTCCAATCACTATCAAATGCCAGGGACAGAAAGCCAGCACCTCCTTCCAATGCCTGGAGCCTCGTCCCTGTCACCACTCTCAGCAGTTGATGACCGCCTGCCACCTATTGTTCCCGAACTCTGGAGGCCAGGGAGAGCAGGGCTCACACATCCTTTGTGTCTCCAAAGCCCCAAAACAAGGGCTAAGAGTGACACTTGGTGCTTAATCACAATGTATCGCTGTGTGACGTAAGGACTATGGGCTCTGAATGTCAGAGAGAGCAGAGCTGCACACCCAGCTTAGCCACTGACAATTTCTGATCAGGCTTGTGACCTTAGGCAAGTTATGTGACCTCCCTGAGCTTCAGTTGAAACAAACAAACGGACTCAACAATACTGAGAGACAACCTGTGTCACCACATGTCTGCTGCACAGTAGCTCTGTAGTACAGCTGGCATGGCTTTCTCCAATTCTGAACAGCTTCGAGCTGTTCTCACCTGGGTTCCTCTGGGCACAGTACAGACTCTCCTTGGCAGCTGACTTCACAGACCAGCTCCGCTCCATGAAAAACTTCTGGCCCAGGGGGTGGCAGAGCCAACGCAGGGAGTCAGGAACAGCGCTGGGCTCGGGGCCGCACAGGCTCTGGGCTCGGCTGAGGAAGTAGCTCTGTGGAAGGACAAGGACCGTAACACCAAGGTGGCAGAATGCTGGTTGCAGCCACGGTGGGGCCATCAGAAAGCACCACGGTGGAGATGGGCTTGCGGGGAGACTGGGAAAGATCAGTGCAGGGCTAGGACTCTCACAGGTACCTGGAAGTAAACCCCACCATGGAAACTAGGGCAAGCCCACCAGCGGAGTGTGTTGGACTTGGTGACTGGGTCGAAATCCCGGCAGGAGGGCAGGGAGCAGCCATGAGGCACGTGTGAAGCCCCTGCAGGATCCTGTCCTGCTGGGGCTGCCTGATCCTACTGCCATTCAACCTGCAGGGTAAACTGGGAGGGGTGTTTCCCAAGAAGGGGGCTCAGAGGCCCCCTGGCTGCTGTATTTCACCCTCGGCCTGTGAGTGCCAAGCCAGGCAGCCCCTTCTATTCTGGAACTTTTCACCATGTTGTTTTAATTATATATCTTTTAGACTATTTTAGGCAAAACTATTCTGCTTTCACTAATATTTCTTTTACTTTTACTTTGTGTGTAAAGTTTAGAAGAGTGCATGGCACATGGCCAGCAGTCAGGATCATATTAGATGGCACTGGAGTGAAGGGGCAGCTGGGAGGCCAGCCCAGGCCCCATGCAGGCAAGTATCTGTGTGCAGGTAGGTGAGAGACTCTCCCCGCAGGGCCAGCTTTGCAGCCCCCTACAGAAACTCCACAGCACCCCTGCATGAGCCCCTGATATGAACACCAGCCTTCGAGAAAGAACGGGGGGATCTTGGAAAGCCTCTTTGTGGGACAATTCAAAGAGCCAGGGCCTCCTGTCTCCGGGCCCCTCCTCCACTTGCGGTGATAACATCATTCCAGGACCCCAGTGACAAGAACTGTAGGGACAATACTATCTATCACGTTTTCAGTTCTGTCATTTTTGAGAGAGGATATCTTCACAGTAACACTCACAACTTCCAACCCATAACCATTCCCTGAAACAGGCCAGGGTGAGTGAGGAGCTGAGGAGAGAAAGACAGGAGGGAGGGAGACGCATAAGATAGAAAGTCCAGGGAGCCGAGGGGCGAGGCTGCCAGGCCAAGGCCCGCAGACATCAGCCTCTACACCCAGCTCTTGCCCCCACAGGAGGGGAGCTGTTTCATGGTCTGGTTCAGTCTGATGGTTCTGACCTTTACTGGGCACTAAGTAGCTATCAGCAAATGTAGCAGCTTCAGAAGACTTGAATGCCAGGGTCAGAAATAGCACTGTCAGAGTGCCACTCAAGGACACAGACAGAGAAGTCTGTCTCTCTTCAAGGGGGAACCTGGAGATACTGCCTGAATCTGAGAGAAAATAACCTGTTCTATAGACATATAATCTCATGGCAGCTTGTGGCATGAGGTGGGGCATTTCACTTACATTTCTAATCATGGGATCAGTGGCACTAATAGTCCTTTCTCCTCTTTGCTAACCAGTGTTGATACTGTATATTGGAGAACAAATGTAGAGGAACCTTGTGACCCTCCGCCAACCTTCCACAAAACACTCACTGAATCTGAGCTGGTAAGTGCAGTGGTGGGAGAACAGTAGCTGAGGAGCTGAGCCGGGATGGAGGCTGGCGAGGGTGATGTGATTCCAGGGCTTCTGAGGTCCCAGAACATTTAAATGGTTGGCTCCAACTCTCTTTCCAGAACAGCCGACTCCACATGTCCAATCAGCAAGGGAGCCTGGTGGCTGCTCCAGGAGAAACTGAGGACCAACTAGTCCCTCAGAAGGGCCCAAATGTCACAAACAGAAGCAGAAACAAAGCCTGGTCTAGGTCATATGGCAAGAGGAACCAGAAAGGGCCAGTGTGGAAATTACGAAGCTAAAATATATTTTAAGCTTAATTCTTTTGTGACAGGGTCTCACTTTGTCACCTGGGCTGGAGTGCAGTGGGCCATCATGGCTCACTGCAGCCTCAACCTCTGGGATCAGATGATCATCCCACCTTAGCCTCCCAAGTAGCTGGAGCTACAGGGCACATGCCACCATGCCTGGCTAATTTTTTGTACAAATGGGTTTTTGCTATGTTGCCCAGGCTAGTCCTGGGCTCAAGCTTGAACCCAGGAGGCAGAAGTTGTGGTGAGCCGAGATTGCACCATTGTACTCAAGGATGACAGAGCGAGACTCCATATCAAAAAAAAAAAAAAAAAAGCTGCCGGGTGTGGTGGCTCACACCTATAATCCCAGAACTTTGGGAGGCTGAGGCAGGTGGATCACCTGAGGTCAGGACTTCCAGACCAGTCTGGCCAACATGACAAAACCCTGTCTCTACTAACTATACAAAAATTAGCTGGGCACAGTGGCGGGTACCTGTAATCCCAGCTGCTTGGGAGGCTGAGGTAAGAGAATCACTTGAACCTGGGAGGTGGAGGTTGCAAATGAGCTGAGGTTGTGCCACTGCACTCCAACCTGGCCAACAAGAATGAAACTGCATCTCAAAAAGTATACATACATACACACACACACACACACACACACACACACACACACACACGTGGATGGCTTCTGTAAGGGAAATTGTGAAAATGGCTTTTATTTTCTTGGCATTTTAGTCCTATAATAATTTTCCTTAAATTTTTTTATCTTTTTTCTTTTTGAGACATGGTCTTGCTCCGTCATCCAGGCTATAGTGCAGTTGCACAATCAAGGCTCACTGCAGTCTTGACCTCCTGGGTTCAAAGCAATCCTCCCACCTCAGTCACCTGAGTAGTTCAGACCATACAAAAGTTAGCTGGGTACACCACCATGCCAGGCTAATTTTTGTATTTTTGGTAGAGATGGGGTTTGACCACGTTGCCCAGGCTGGTCTTAAACTCCTGAGATCAAGTGATCCTCTCACCTCAGTCTCCCCAAGTGCTGGCAATATAATATAGCCACAAGCCACCACGGCTGGCCTAAAAAAAAATTTTTTTTTTTTTAGTTTTCCTAAATTTTATAGACACCAGGATTCTCCCCAACCGGGGCCTAGGAGCCTCTGCCCTGTAACTCATCTGCTAATTGCCTGATGTGAAAGAGGCTGTGGCGAGAACCCCACAACTGCCTAGATCCTGAGAGCCACTCAGTACCCCTGGGCCAGTCCCAACTCCAGTTGTGTCCCCTAACATCAGTCTAACCCCATGGCTCTCAAATCAG
Source organism: Cebus imitator (assembly GCF_001604975.1). Lineage (NCBI taxonomy): Eukaryota > Metazoa > Chordata > Mammalia > Primates > Cebidae > Cebus > Cebus imitator. The sequence continues at coordinate 743,396 of NW_016107750.1, forward strand.
GTGCCAAGGCAGTCTGAGGTCCCAAAGCAAGTGATCAGGCAACCATAGGCTATTTTAAACTTTGGAGGAAAACAGTGACATTCAACATCAGCTGGGCACTGTAAGTGACTAGATGGCGAGAGGCTACAGCCTCAGCATTGAAATCACACTACCTTCCTTTGGATGATGTCATATCTGTCATAGTACTGTGTGAAAATTGATGTGGAAAAGAGAGAGTGGTGGTGGCTAGTCTGATCCCAAAGCTTGAAAAGGTGTGCACTGCTTGACAGCTGCATGTATTGGTAAGAAACACAGTGAGACCATGCTTGTGAATAGCTATTCCACTCCAGCCTGGGTAACAGAGTGAGACCGTCTCTATTTAAAAAAAAAAAAAAAAAAAGGCCGGGCCAGGCCCAGTGGCTCACGCATGTAATCTCAGAACTTTGGGAGGCAGAGGCAGGCAGATCATGAGGACAAGAGTTTGAGACCAGCCAGGCACAAAGACCCCTGTGTATGCCCCAGCCCGCCCCTGCCCAGCACCAGGTGGATGCACAGAGGGCCGGCCGACCACCGTGCTGAGCACCGTCGGGGAGGCCCCATCATGCCCCCCTCCACAGAGGACCCCGAGGCTCGGAGAGGGGTGAGGGTCCCCCCAGCCCACTCACCCCGAGACACCCAACTCAAACATTGCAAGGTGACCACAGGGATGGAGGGACATGGTGAAACCCTGTCTCTAAAATATTAGCTAGGTGTGGTGGTGTATGCCTGTAAGCCCAGCTACTCAGGAGGCTGAGGAAGGAGAATGGCTTGAACCTGGAAGGTGGAGGTTGTGGTAAGCTGACATCGTGCCATTGCACTCCAGCCTGGGTGACTCTCTGCCTCAAACAAATAAAATAGATATGTATATATAATATATTTATATTTTGGATTCTTAATAACCATGATTTCTAAGAAATTACTAAGAATCCAAAATATCAGCTGGGCGCGATGGCTCACGCCTATAATCCCAGCACTTTGGGAGGCCAAGGTGGGTGGATCATGAGGTCTGAAGATCAAGACCATCCTGGCCAACATGGTGAAACCCTGTCTCTACTAAAATATAAAAAATTAGCCGGGCATGGTGGTGTGTGCCTGTAGTCCCAGCTACTTGGGAGGCCAAGGCAGGGGAATAGCTTGAACCGGGAGGCAGAGATTGCAGTAAGTCAAGATTGCACCACTACACTCCAGCCTGGTGACATAGCAA
>NW_016107750.1:744712-745930 GCF_001604975.1 Cebus imitator
AAAAAATTTTTTTTTTTTTTTTTTTTTTTTTTTTCCTGAAATGGAGTCTCGCTCTGTCACCCAGGCTAGAATGCAGTGGCACGATCTCAGCTCACTGCAACCTCTGCCTTCTGGGTTCAAGCGATTCTGTCTCAGCCTCCCAAGTAGGTGGGATTACAGGTTCGTGTCACCTGGCTAAGTTTTGTATTTTTAGTCGAGACGGGGTTTCACCATGTTGGCCAGGCTGGTCTTGAACACCTAACATCAGGTGATCCACCCACCATGGCTTCCCAACGTGCTGGGACTACAGGTGTGAGCCTTTTTTTTCTTTTTTTTTCATAGAGATACGGTCTCACTACGCTGCCCAAGCTGGAGTGGAGTGGCTCTATTCACAGGCATGACCATAGCTAGCTGCAGCCTCAAACTTGTGGCTTCAGGAAATCTTCCTGCCTCAATCTCCTGAGGAGCTGGGACTACAGGTATGTGCTACGACTCCTAGCAAAAAGTATTATTTCTTCTTTAAACTTCATGTTAAGACAATTTAAATACCTATTAGGATGTTCAAACTTAACTGCTTAACAGAGGCCAGGTGCAGTAGTGCATGCCTATAATCCCAGGAGTTCGAGACCAGCCTGAGCAACATAGCAAAATCCTGACTCTACAAAAAATAGAAAAAAATTAGCTCAGTGTGGTGGTATATACCTGCAGTTCCAGCTACTCAGGAAGCTACGGGGGGAGGATCATCTGAGCCCAGGGGGATTGAAGCTGCAGTGAGCCATGATCACGCCACTGCACTCCAGCCTGGGCAGCAGAGCAAGACCCTGTCTCAACAAACAAACAAAAAACAGAACTGTTAGGTATTTCTTTTGACTAAGGGACACCATGAAAAATCTGCAGAGACATAGTGAGTCGAGCAAGTTTGGGAACCTCTAGTCTAAACCATACTTACCGAGGCCAGCCCTCCTCTTGCCCCCAACACCTGGCTCATTTGCTAGCTAAATATATCTCACCAAATTCAAAGCTTCTTCCTTTATAAGAAAGTACTGTCTGAGTCTCTTTATTCTCTCTCAAGAGAAGTAAACAGAGAAGAGCAGCTGCTTTAGGGATGACAGTTCTCCTTTTTCCATCTTACTGAATATGCAAATTTGGAAATACTATTAAGTTTCAAATATTTATATCCTTTGACACAGCATCACCATCTCTAGAGATTTAATCTGAGGAAGCTCTTACAGAGGTGTG
>NW_016107750.1:746114-756534 GCF_001604975.1 Cebus imitator
AAAAAAAAAAAAAAAAAAAAAAAGTCAGGGTTTATGGTATAATCACAATAAATTATATGCATGTTAGTATGTCCATGAAAAAATCTGAGGAAATACAGCACTGCTCACTGCTTGTCAGGCATACCAAATGTGTTCTGGGGGCTCATGGGCAGAGACGACTCTAAGGAAACCAGTGATCTGATCCCCAGCTGCCACACACATGCCTGCCTCAAATAGGCTGAGTCCCTTTCAGAGGGCAGTTGCATCTTAGTGATAAGGAAAACTGGGCTTCTGGGATGATGAAAGATGAGCCTAAAATTAATGTAGGAAGGTAAAGGAGCAAAAAACAGTCACTAAATCTGGAAGACCAACACTTCCAGACATCAAGACATAACGGCCATTAGCGTTGGGTGGTGGGGGAACACTGGAACAGACTAGCAGATCAGGAGGCAGACCCACCGTACACGGACACTTGATTTATGAAAAAAAGGTGCCACCTGGTGCAGCAGGGGAAGGACAGTTTTTAAAATAACAGCCTCTGGGTCAGGTAGATATCCTTATGGAAAAAAACACATCTTGTACTCTTGCCTCCAACTCATATAAAAATTAATTCCAGGTGGATTAGGTACCTAAGTACAAAGAGTAAAAAATAAAGCTTCTAGCAGACAACGAAGGAGAGGATCTTCATGACTTTGAGGTAGGACAGAGATTTACTGAACAAGATGTAAAGGAAAAGAGTAATAATCTGGATTTCACTGAAATTAAGAGCTTGTGCTATCACTAGACACCATTAAGAGAGAAGAAGCAAGCCACAGAGTGGGAGAAGGGATCTGAAAAGCATATATCCAATGAGACAACAGACACCCCAAATAAAAAATAGGTAAGATTTGAATTGAGTTTCACAAAAGAGACTATCCAAGTTGCCAATAAATGTTAAGAAGAGGTGCTCAACGTCATTAATTACCTGGGAAGTCCAAATGAAAACTACAATGAGATACACTAGAAGAGCTTAAAAAAATTGACATTATATTTGTTTGGTAAGGATGTAGAACTGGAACTTTTGCCCACTGCTGATGGAGTGAAGAATGGCAAACAATTTGGAAATACACACAACTTCTGACCCAGCAATGCCATTCCTAAAAATACAGTCACATGTTTACTGAAAGACGTGTGTACAAGGAGGTTCACAGCAACACTCTTCATAATAACCAAAACCAGAAGGCAACGAAGAAGTTCATCTGCAATAATCTAGTCATACAATGGAACACTATAAAGTATGAGAATGAACAATCTATAATTCTACATGACAACATAAATGGTTCTTACACATTGCACAAAAGAAGTCAGACACAAGGCCGGGCGCGGTGGCTCCTGCCTGTAATCCCAGCAATTTGGGAGGTCGAGGCGGGCAGATCACCAAACCAGGTCATTTGGGTCGAAACCCCGTCTCTACTAAAAATACAAAAATTAGCTGGCATGGTGGTGCATGCCTGTAATCCCAGCTACTCAGGAGGCTGAGGCAGGAAAACTGCTTGAACCAGGGAGTCGGAGGTTGCAGTGAGCCAAGATCATGCCACTACACTCCAGCCTGGCAACAGAATGAGACTCCGTCTCCAAAAAGAGAAAAAAAAAAAAATCAGATACAAAACAGTACATACTGCAAGACTCACCTTATATTAATATAAAGTTTAAACAGAGGCAAAACATCTGAGGTGACTGGGATGGTGGTTACCCATGGAAGGCTGGAAGGCTTGGGGGAAGTTGCAGGTTAGGGATAGCAAGGGGCCCAAGAATGGCTTCCGACACCTTGGCTCTGTGCTTTGAGCTGTCTGCTGGCTACATGGATGTGTTTACCCTGTGAAGTCACTGAACTGTATATTTATGATTTGTATACTTTTTGACATGTATATTGTACTTTTTTTTTTTTTTTGAGATGGAGTGTCATTCACTTCGTCACCCAGGCTGGAGTGTGGTGGTGTAATCTTGCCTTACCACAACCTCTGTTTACTGGGTTTAAACGATTCCCCTGCCTCAAACTCCAAAGTACCTGGGATTACAGGTGTGCACCACCATGCCTGGCTAATTTTTGTATTTTGTATTTATTTATTTATTTTTTGGAGATGGAGTCTCAATCTGCCACCCAGGCTGGAGCACAGTGGCCAAGTTTGGTTCACTCAACCCCTGCCTCCTGGGTTCAAGCAATTCTCCTGCCTCAGTCTCCCGGGTACCTGGGATTAAAGGTGCGTGCCACCATGCCTGGCCTAATTTTTGTATTTTCAGTAGAGAAATGGTTTCGCCATACTGGTCAGGCTGGTTTCAAACTCCTGACTTCAGGTGATCCACCCACCTCGGCCTCCCAAAGTGGTAGGATTACAGGTGTGAGCTACTGCACACGGCCAGACTTCTAAGTGTATATTTTGATAAGTTTACTGAAATGAGAAACAATAGGCAGATTAAACTACAGTGACAGAATTCAGAAAAGTGGTTACCTTGGTTAGGGGCAGGAAGAAGCAGAAAGAGTGGGAAAGGCTGTGCTGGGAATGTCCTACTTCTTGATGTGGGCAGGTGTTACATGGGTGACTTTACTTCAAGATAAGTTAAAATGTGTACATTCTTCTGCACATATGTTATGTTTTGATAAAATTAATGTCTTTTAAACATTGTTGGGGAGCATGGAAGTTACAAATGTAATGACATCAGCCCAGAGCACTTCAATACACCGAATAGGGAAGAGACCTCATCAATGCCTCGTGCTCTCAGCCTAGATTCACCTTTCCCAGAAAGCCCATCCTGATTTCCCCCAAGATCAGCTCAGGAGCTCACCCTAGCTCACACTGTCCTGAAGACCTGGTCCCAGGAAGATTTGTTGAGAGAAGGTTGAAATGAATAGGAAAAATGATGTGTCTTCAGTGTCTGTGGACTCCCAGGTTGTCTAGCCACAGGTGAGGATGGAGTTCTTTCCCCACCTGGAACCCAGTCCTCCTCATGAGAAGGTCAATGTCAAAGTCTAGAAGGGTGGCTGTCTAGATTCCTTGCCAGACTGTATGCTCCCTGAGAACAAGGCAAATGTCCTACTTAGAGAGGGTGCTCAGTTGTCTTTGCTGAATGAGTGAATCAAGGGATGAATCTCTTATCTGTGGTCATCAGAAACAGAGATAAGACATAGAAAGTACACTGGACTTCCCCATGCCCTTTGTCACCTAGACTATCGTGATGCACCTCAGGAAACATGTTACTGTCACCACAGGGTACGTTCTGATTCATTCTCAGCTTGCCTCTGCCATTACTGAGATACAGAAACAGAAATGTGACAATGCTGTTTTGAACATACTTGATGTATTCAGCAGTCTACCCACAGTGGGGCACAGAGTAAAACGTGCCTGTTTCTGCTAGAGTAAGAGAAAGCCTGAGGTCAGCATGTTGTGAACTAGCTGATAACAAGGACCAGGGAATTACCCATTTGAGAGTTCCCAAGGCTGGCTCCTAGCCAGGCATATGGGGGGTGCTTGATAACCACAATCCCTGCCCTGGGTCTGACCTGAGTTCTTTGTAGATAGGCACAGATCTTCTTTATTTTTATTCTTTTCTTTAACTCTGTAGCTTGGCAAAGGCACTAGCTTTTATTTCTGAATTCACAGTGCTGTGACCAACACAAAATGCCCAATAAATACCTTTTGGGTAAATAAAAGAACAGGAGACATAACCAAGAGATTCTAAGAATTTTTATGACCACCTGAAGAGCAGAAAGTTGCATATTAACCCCCAAGTAGTATAGCTCTGCTATCTGTATCTAACCAATCTTCATATTACCTCAGGGCACCAAAATGTCCTGCCTACAAGGCTTATGGTTGTTAAGGCCACAAGGGGAGGAATTTTGGTCTGTTTTATTGGTTGCTGGGAGTACTGGTGAAATGAGCAACTGAATGAATGCCTACCCCTCTAGGTGGGCAGCACCTGAGGGGGAAGACGACCCATACCTGCTTTTACATCTTAGCTCTTGGCTAGGTAAGTGCTCAGGGGAGGTTTACAGAAGGGAAATGAAGGGTACTCACAGCCAAGAAGCCCAGCTTGCCTCCACACCGCGTCTTGAGCCCCATGGCAGCAGTCAGGTGGATCTCAACCAGCATGCTTGGTGGGATCTTCTCCTCTGCACATTCAGCCAGGTTTACAGCACATAATGCCATGTGTACATCTGAACAGGCAGACCCTGCAGGAAGCTTCCCTAGGGTGGGCGGAAACAGACACTATCGTTGCCGGATCTCCCAAACCAAACTTTTTCCTGCTCTCTCCAGTACGATCAAAGTAAGAGAGAAACCAGGGGAGAAATGAGGTGAGCTTTGTGATCAGACAGGCGAGATCACAGGATAGGATGCCAGGCTCTATGACGTACTGGCTGTGTGTTCCTGTCTACCTCACAGGGTAGCTGGGAACATGGCACCCAGTTCTGTTGCACACAGAGCTGTCACGATTACAGGTTGTTGCATGGGACTCAGAGGTGCACAGTGCAACATTTCCCAAAACAGCATCAGCAGCAAAGGCATATTCTGTGTCTCCAAACATTCAAGAGAGGTAATGACATTTTTTTTTTTAGACAAACTGATTTGAATTTATTTTCATTAAAAAAACCTTCTCAATATGGCTGAGCGCAATAGCTCGTATCTGTAATCCCAACACAATGGGAAGCCGAGGCCAGCGGATCACTTGAGGCCAGGAGTTCTAGAACAGCCTGGCAAACACAGTGAAACCTCATCTCCACTAAAAATAGAAAAAATTAGCTGGACGTGGTGGTGCATGCCTGTAATCCCAGCTACTTGGAAGGCTGAGGGAGGAGAATCGCTTTAGCCTGGGAGGTGGAGGTTGCAGTGAGCCGAGATTGCGCCACTGCACTCTGGCCTGGGAAACAGAGAGAGACTCTGTCTCCCAAAAAAAGAACCCACCTTCACAATATGCAAGCATACACCCTTTTGAGGAAGTGACATAAACTGAGCAAGGACAGATACATGTTGGGTTAGTGGGTGGGAAGCCAGGAAGGCATACTATCCTCTCCCTTATGAGAGGTACACAGTGGCTCATCTGGGGCTGATCCCCTAATCAGGGGACAAAGTATCCTTGCACAGGCACAAATGCCCATCACAGCTCTCCTGAGGCTTTCATACTGTCGCCTGCTTTGGTCCTCACTACAAGGGCAAGGAAAAGGTGATGGGTTCCCTTTTGGACGCTTGCCTGTGAGATGTGGAGGGGAGCTGGACATGCAGGACCTGCAGCCCAAAGACCTACAGGTGAGCGTGAAAAGCAAGGGAGCTGATGAGAGTGGATATGGTGAAAGGGAGACCCTCAGGGTCTCCTTGCCTCAGGGGCGGCCACAGGAAGTACCCATGTCAGGGTGCAGACAGTAGCAAAGCCAGGCTTTCCGTGCTCATCCAGCTCTGTGTTCCTCCTCCTGGGCTGCCTTGCATCCCTGTCTTTTCATCAGCACAGGGTCATCTCAGCCTCACACTCCATTCTGTACTGGCCTCAGGTGTTCCTCCTGCAGGAGACACTGGGCTTTTCTCTTCACAAGGAGGGAGGAGAGAGGGCAGTGTGGCAACCATACTGTAGTTACCACTGTCCCCTCAGTGTCTCACACAGCGAATGTCAGAGAGTATGGAGGGAATGAGTGATGTAAAGCTTCTCAGCTGGAATTCTCCAGAACTTGGCAGCAAGGAGGACACAGCCTGATCAGAGACATGAGTATGGGCTTATTCTGTCCCAAGGGCATACTGAAGAACAGACAAGGTAAGAAGAGCAGGGCAAATCTGCAGATAGGGATCTTCTGCTAAAACTCTACCATGAGCCCACATATTAAAGTTGCACACTGGCCCCACTGTGTCATCTCCTGGTCACTCCTGCATCACTTGCCTGGCTCTGTTCCACTTTTGGCTGAAGCTCCCTGCAGCCACCAGGGCATCCAACACCTTCCAGTTACCACATCCTACTATTATTCCTGGCCCTCATCTTACTGGGTGTCCCTGCAACAATCTCCCCTCCTCAACCCTCTGCCCTTGCTCCTCCAACACTAAGCCTCTCTGTCTCCTCAGACCTTTCCAACTGCTCCTCTCAGGCAGCCTCTGCCCCTAACTCCTCGTCTTCTATCTGTTCATTTCTGTGTACATGTACAGTGGCACGATCACAGCTCATTGCAGCCTCGATGTACATCCCAAGCTCAAGTGATCCTCCCACCTTGGCCTCTCAAGTTTGGGACCACAGGTGCACGCCACAAAGACCAGTAAATTTTTTGAATTTTTTTTTTGTAGCAATGAGTCTCCCTGTGTTTCCCAGCTACTGGGAAATTCCTGGGCTCAAGCGAACTTTCTGCCTTCACCTCCCAAAGGGCTGAGATTACAGATGTGAACCATTGTGCCAGCCTCTATCTGTTCTTTTATTTTTATTTTTTTTTGAGACAGAGTTTCACTCTTGTCACCCAGGCTGGAGTGCAGTGGCACAATCTCAGCCCACTGCAACCTCCACCTCCTGGGTTCAAGTGATTCTCCTGCCTCAGCCTCCCAAGTAGCCAGGATTACAGGCGTGCGCCACCACACTCAGCTAATTTTTGTATTTTTAGTAAAGATGGGGTTTCGCCAAGTTGGCCAGGCTGGTCTCGATCTCTGACCTCAAGTGATCCACCTGCCTTGGCCTCCCAAAGTGCTGGGATTACAGGCATGAGCCACTGCACCCAGCTTATCTTTACATGTGGGTATTCCTCTGAATGGCCCTGAGGGTCTTCTTTTCACCACATCCACTCTCATCAGCTCCCTTGCTTTTCACGCTCACCTGTAGGTCTTTGGGCTGCAGATCCTGCATGTCCACCTCCCCTCCACATCTCACAAGCAAGTGTCCAAAAGGGAACTCATCATCTTTTCCCTGGAAAGTTTCTCTTCCTTGTTGTCCTTACCTTTGTTGGTGGCACCACCATTCACGCAAACTCCCAAGGAAGAACCAGGGAACCATCTTAGCTGACTCCTTTCTTCATCTATCAGTCCAATCAATCCACCTTCTAATTTCCTCTCATCTGTCCTTTCAGCATCTCTCATCTTCAATCTGCAACAGCTTCTATTTGGCTTCCCTAACTCCTCTGGGATCCACTCCTTATCTGCCATCAGAGTGAATCTTCTAAACTTTTTTTTGGAGTGCTGTGGTGCAGTCTCAGCTCACTGGAGCCCTGACCCCTTAGGCTCCAGTAATTCTCCATCAGCCTCCCCGGTAGCTGGGATTACAGGTATGTACCACTACGCTTGGCTAATTTTTGTATTTTTTGAAGAAATGGGGTTTCACCACATTGTCAAGGCTGGACTGCAACTCCTGAGTGCAAGTGATCCTCCTGTCTTGGTCTCCCATAGTGCTGGGACTACAGGCGTGAGTCAGCTACCAGGCCTGGCCTGACTCTTCTAAACTTGAGAAGCAGAAATCTGATCATATCATTATTTTCCTAATGCTTTTCACTGAATCCTTCTGATACACTACAAGATCCCCCGGCTGGTATCCAGATCCATCATGGTCTGAGCACTGCCCTTGTGCCCTGGCTCCCTTTAGGACCACTGAAGGCTTATTCTCAAGAGCCACCGCAGGTGGAGCTCCTCTTTGGGAACATCCCTCTGCCCAGAAGGCTCATCTCCTGCAGAGCATCCTTCTATGCAAAGCCAAGACGTCACTTTCCCAGAAAGCCTTTCTTGAAACCCTACCCAACGGGTACCCACTCCCTCCCAACAAAAACATGTTCCTTTAGCTAAGTCTGACATATTCACACTGAACTGTCATTCACTTGCTGATCTCTCTGCCTTTCTATTACAGCAGGAGCTTATGGAATGAAATAAATGATCATATTTCATTGAATTTAAGATGTCATCAATTTTAAGTCTCACCATTAAGTATCACTAAAGAAAAACACTGCCAACTTATCTACAATGTGCCACTGTTTATAGGACACATCCTGAGTATAGTGATGATTTCATGAAAACAAGCGGATCTGAGAACTGACGAGCTAAAGCAACAAGCCATCCTTACGTCTATGGAAACAGGCAGAAGGTTGGTCCAGCCACTCTAAAAGAGCAGCGTTAAAGGGGCTTCAACTAGGGTGCAGAACTGGCAAATCAAGCTAAGGAGGTGAGGTAGCACAAGAAGCCTTGTAGCAAGCCAGGCAGCTGCCACCCCCTCACCTGTGATGTGCAGCTGGTGCAACCGGTGATAGGCCAGAGCCGCATCGCGGGCGCTGGTCTTAGCTTGGTCCTCAAAGCCTGCCTCGGTCGCTGGTGTGGCCCGCCGGTGCTGGAAAACTTTCTTGAGCAGCCAGCGCACCAGGCGTAGCTTCTGCAGGCTGTAGCGTATCACATTCCAGGAGAGGCTACAGGCCAGGTCCAGGCGGGAGGTGGGCAGTGCCCGGCCCAAAACTGCCAGGCAGGTTTGCAGGTTGGCGGCAGCAGCTGCAAAATCTCCCTACAAAGTATCAAGAGGGTGTTAATGGTCACTGGCCTTGCTCTGGCTTTCTGTTTTGATAGACTTCTATTCCCCCCACCTCCCGTCATCAGAGGAATTAATGTATACTCATTATAAAAATGAGGGAAACTTCAGAAAGCTAGAAGAAAGTAAAACAAAACAATCCACAATCTCAGTCCCCAGAAAGAATCCCTGCTGACATTTTGAGGTATTTCCTTCCAGGCTTTTTACTCAATCGAGATTGTATTATGTTCTTTCTTTGAGCAACTGCTGGTCAGAGTTCCCTCGCAGTAGTTTTTTTTTTTTTTTTTTTTTTTTTTTTTTGGTATTTTTACTAAAGTCGGGGTTTCACCATGTTGGTCAGGCTGGTCTCAAACCATCTTCACGGAGGCAGTGATCTACCCATCTCAGCCTCCCAAACTGCTGGGATTACAGGTGTGAGCCACTGCACCTGGCCAACAGTAGCTTTTAGACATAAGATGGTGACACAGATTTAGATAAACTGCATGATCCTTTAGGCTTTCAGGGTCTCAAAGTGTGCCCCCCAGAGGCCAGTAGCATCAGCTCTTAGGAGCTTGTTAGAAATGCAAGCACTTGGACCTTACCCCAGGGCTACTGAATCAGAACCTCTGGCAGCCTTCGAGGTGATTCTCATGCCATGCCTGCTAACGTTTTTCTTTTCATTTTTAGGGATAAGGGTTTGCTATGGTGCCTAGGCTGCTCTTGAACTCCTGGGCTCAAGCAGTCCTCCCACCTCAGCCTCCTCAGTAGCTGGGATTTACAGGTATGAGCCATAGCACCTGGCTTCTTGCCTGCTAAAGTTTAAGAATCAGAGTTTTAGGCAAACTCACAGCTAAACTACCCTACCCTAGGATTCAGATGAACTCATCTTTGTCAATCTCGGAGGGTCTAATAGAGAGTCTACTGCACCGTTCTCAAGACCACTTGCTTTCTTATTGTTGGGAACTAGAAGACAGGCTATAAAGTCTTGGGAAATTGAAGTAAATTCTCCTCTTTTCCTCTATTGGGCAGCTGGTACACTATCTGTGCTTTGCTTCCCATATCATTTCTGGACTGGACAAGGGAAAAGAAAAGATGTCCTGAAGGCAATAGTCTCTAAGGTGGCTCTATCTTTTCAGCCAGAAGGACCTGCACTTGCAGATCCCAAAAGAGGCAGGTGCTCCCTGGCTCCTCCCCTGCCTTTCTCTCAACGGTGGGCTATTCCTAGGTCCCAGTCTTCGGCTCTCACCCCTCTTGACTCCCCAGTCCAGTTCTCCCTAAGAACACTCTCCTGACAGACACGCTTCCCAGCACTCTGGCACTGCCCCACCTCAGTCCCCATGGCCTGCCTCCCAATCACTGCTCTTGCTACAGGGGCCTCTCCCAGCTTTTCCAGGCAACGTGGCCTAGATGGAGTCTGCTCCATCTTCCAGCCTCTCTGGTCCTTGCGTCAATGTCACTATCACTTCCTTTTCAAATATTACATTTCAAATATTTATTCAGTTCAAACCTTTCATTTTAATTCCAGTTCCTTGCCATCATCTCTTACTCAGCCTATTTCAAGAGCCCCCTGACTCAGCCAGGCGTGGTAGCTCATAACCCAACACATTGGGAGATCAAGGTGAGAGGATCCCTTGAGCCTAGGAGTTCGGGACCAGCCAGGCAACATAGTGAGACCTTGTCTCTATTTCAAAAAAAAAAAAAAAAAGAGTCCCTAACTTGTTTCTAGGTTCCATGAATTTCACATCTCCCTCCTATCTATCCTTCACAGCCACTAGAATGATGCCTGTAAGACACACACCTGAGCCTGCCACTAGGCTATACATCGTGGGATGTTATGCCTTGGAACAGGCCTCTTAAAATCACATCTATAAGGCCGGGCGCGGTGGCTCAAGCCTGTAATCCCAGCACTGTGGGAGGCCGAGGCGGGTGGATCACGAGGTCAAGAGATCGAGACCATCCTGGTCAACAT
>NW_016107750.1:756753-759261 GCF_001604975.1 Cebus imitator
AAAAAAAAAAAAAAAAATCACATCTATATTCTGAGACCCATAGCCCCAGCAAGGCTGACGGATCTAGGATGGCCAATTAGATTCTCACTAATGAGCCTGCAGCTTGGAGAGGCAGGGAGAGCAGGCTCATGGCTCGCTGCTGCTGAGGAGTGTTCTGGTTCTTGTTCCTCCTGAAATGTGGATATTTAACTCTTCCTTCAATGCTGTGAGTTGCCCCAGAATCTTTTCCATAAATTCCCTGTTGATTTCAAATGAAAACTTTCAGCTGGTTTTCCTACTCAAAAACCTTTTCTGGTTCTTTAGAGAACTGAGAATAAAGCCCCAAATCAGTTCCTAGTGAAAGCCCTCTCCAATTTGGGCCTAGACACACTATCAGCCTTTGCCTTCCTCTCTCTCTGACATATCCCACACTCAACACACCCTGGAACCTGCCAGTCTCCAAACAGCCTGTCTATTCATGCCTTCGGGTTGGAAGGTTCTTCTGTCCTGCCTGCCCTTCCTTCTTGCTCTTGGCAGCCCCGCTCAAGCCCTAGAACCCCTCCCTCAGAACTCAACTTTATTCTTCCTCTGTCATACCAGAGACATAGATCCTCTTATGTCCCTGGAATTAATTATGCACAGACGCCCTCTCCACTGCCCTGTGACTATTCAGCAGCAGGGTCCCCTTTTCCTCTCAGTCACCACAAGCATCTATCACAGGGCTTTCTTCACAGGGAGGATTCAACATGAGTTGCTGAATTATTGGTCAAGTCTATGGAGGATGGGGCAGGGTGGTCACAGAACTCACTCTGGAGAGATCCAGGTCTGCCTGTTTCCGGTGCCTCCAGAAGGTGACCGAAGAGCGAGAGTGTGGCCGGATCACTGGCTCCCCATGGACCAGCAGCTTCACAAAGACGCTCAGGACAATCACACCATTTACCAGCCATAAGAGAAGAGTAGGCATCATCCAGTCAAACCAGCCCCCAGAACCTAAGGAGGAGTGTCTCAGCAAAGCCTGCCAGGAAAGGCCTTGCAGAGCAGCCAGGCACCTGACAGACCCCAGCACATTATCACATGGAAGAGGCTTCTACTTCATTCTCAGAAAGAAGGGCAAGTAATTCTATAATCTAAACAGGGCTAATGACTGTAGCCCTTGTCATTATGGAGCCAAGTACCACAAAAATCTTTTAGCTTGTAAGGGGGGTTAAGGCACTGGTTTTGCCACTCAGGTAAAAAACACCATATCCTCCTTCAAATAGGTACCACCCCTCCACCCCAGGGTATTTAGTGTAAGTTCCTGATTTGTTTTGCTCATTCTGACTGAACTTCAGCTTGCTTTGTTACTTCCAAAATGCAACTTATTCCAGTCCCTATCAGAAGCAAGCAGGTGGGGGCCCACCATAAAAGCCCCTTGGGACCTGGTAGCCAAGCTGAGAAGTCTGTACACAGGTTCCTTCTGCTGCCAGAGTGCTCCAGCCACGCCCAGGTGATGCAAGGTGCCTCCACCTACCTGACTCGAATGACAGGACACTGCGGCCAGAGCCTGAGAGTGGGTGCTGGTCAGAGTCGTGGGCCCCTCCCCACTGCAGCAGGGAGGTCAAGGGGTTAAAGGAGAGGCACAGGAAGGTGAGGACACACAGAAGAATCCGTGAGCGGTCTACCATGCCCAGTGCCACAGGAGGAGAGTCCGGCTCATCTTTGACCTTCAAAACAAGGCCTCAAGGTTGGAATAAATACTGCATAGGTTTTTATAGCACTTTATAAATACATACATATATTGAGAAATGGTTATAAGGTTTAAATTCAGGTCCATTAACTCAGGACTAAAGCCAGATGGGAACTGAGAAGCCTATAATTCACTAACTATGCCCAAATATTGGCACATTCACCTGCTTGCTAACTGAGAAAAGTACGTGTTCCGAAGAACAAAGGTAGAAGAGAGATTCTTTTAAAATAGAGCTCTACCACAAAAGAGAACACACTGTATGACTCTGTTTCTGTCTAATTCCAGAACAAGTAAAACAAATCTAAAGTAACAGTAAACCAATGAATCAGCCATTGTCTGAGGCTGGAGAGGGGTGTGGGAAACTACCTGCAAAGATGTACAAAGCACTTTTTGGGGTGATGGAAATGTTCTACATCTTGATTATACTGATAGTTACACAGTACTGTACATTATGTTAAAAGTCTTGGTCCTGTACATTTAAAGTAGGTGTATTTTATTGCATTTAAATTATACCTTGGGCCGGGTGCGGTGGCTCACGCCTGTAATCCCCGCACTTTGGGAGGCCGAGGTGGGTGGATAACGAGGTCAAGAGATCGAGACCATCTTGGTCAACATGGTGAAACCCCGTCTCTACTAAAAGCACAAAAAAAAATTAGCTGGGCATGGTGGCGCGTGCCTATAATCCCAGCTACTCAGGAGGCTGAGGCAAGAGAATTGCCTGAACCCAGGAGGTGGAGGTTGCAGTGAGCCGAGATTGCGCCATTGCACTCCAGCCTGGGTAACAAGAGCGAAACTCCATTTAA
>NW_016107750.1:760001-767479 GCF_001604975.1 Cebus imitator
GGGGTTTCACCATGTTGACCAGGATGGTCTTGATCTCTTGACCTCGTGATCCACCCGCCTCGGCCTCCCACAGTGCTGCGATTACAGGCGTGAGCCACCGCGCCCGGCCTCTTTTCAATTTTTTAAAACCATTTAAGATTTCTTCTGATGACTCAGAAGCCCAGCTAATTTAATTTATATGTCAAACAGCCTGTTGTTACCAAACAGAATCACATTTATAAGAATGTTTCAAAAACAGAGCTTCCTTAGTAAAATAAAGTATATGATACAATAAACAGCTTAGTCAAAAAAAAAACTAGAAGGGAACTTTGTGCTTTCAGAGTCAGATACTGCCAATGTCAAAATACACTACAGAACCCAGTGGTCTGTACAGGTTCCCAGCAAGATCATTAGGTTCAGAGCCTCTCTTAAGTAATTCCATTAAACTACAGTTGCCAGGGGCTTTCTTTGACGATTAAAGGTCCTAGGTGAAATGTTATCTGTTAGGCTGCAAGCTGTAAACATTTCTGAAAAGAAGACCCAGAGGCAGCCTCATCCTAAACCAACTGATCAGCCTCCCAAAGTGGTCTTGCCAGGCCCATTAAAGGCAGAGCGAAGCAATGAGGCGCCTCTAGCAGCTCCCAACGCCCCCAAAACAGCTACTTCGAATTCTCATTCTGGATCTGGCACTCATTTCTCTCTGACGGGGCCCATCAGCAAAGATCAGTTAAACCTGAGGGACTGTTTCCCCCACAGAGTCAGTTTTCTTTATTCTCCAGGACCTGGCTAATTTAACAGAATTCCTGATCCTCTCCAGGCTAGGCCCTCTGAACACGTGGCCTGGCCGCTTAACTGTGGCCTCCCAGCTACTTTTTTAGGGGAAATGGGAAAGATTCCAGGGATAAAGAGATTTCAAAAGTCTGTACCTTTGCATCATCCAAAAGAGGGCTTCCTGGCTCAGAGTCAATGGAGTAGGGAGAGAAGCCAGCCTGGGACCCTGAGTCAGAGGCTGGGGGCGACATCAGAAGGACATTCTGATTAAAGTCCTCGATCTTCAGATCCACCTCACTGTCCACCAGACTGCCTAGGTCGATGCCCTTTAGAAGCTCTGCAAAGAAAACCCCAGCTGGTAAAAATGATCTGCTTTTACAAAGCCCCACCTGGGCAGGGGCTGGGCCTGGTTAGGCCTCGTGCACGTCTGTGGGCCCTGCCCAGTGCCCAACACAGGATGGTCTGACAATCCTTTTCTCAGCGAGCACACTTACTGTTCTTTTGATTTGCCAGCTTCAGCACCATGTTCTCCTGGCGCAGTTTATGATTGACCTGCTGCAAGTATTTGATGTAATCAATGGCCTTCCTCAGAACCCCAGACTTGTGCATCTGGGAAGGAAGACAAGGGAAAACACAGTGAGACTAGTGCAGACTACAGGGTGAAGAGAGCAGAGCCCTAGCACTTGGGTTGAGGGCATGGCTCTGTGAGGGGAGAAACCAAGTTCAGGTGCTGGCCTTCCCAGTGATTAGCTGTGCTACCAGGGACAAGTTATTCTGTATCTCTGAACCTCACTTTCCTCCTCCTTAACACGGAGACAATGTGAATCGCTGCCCCGAGGGCTAAATGAGATAATGAGCGGAAAGAGCTTAGCCTCGAGCCTAGCAAATAGTTGAAACTCAATAAATAAATACTAGCTATTGTTCCTACTTATAATAGTCTTAGCACCAAAACAAACTTTAAGGAAAACAAATGAAACAACCACAACATTTTTGGACAGTTATCTTAAGGCCTATATTTTTACTTAAGATGTGTACCTTTCAGATTTGTAGACAAGGAAAATAATACAATTTTCTTTCAAATATAGGGTTTAAAAATAGATAATAGGTTTTAAAAATAAAAACTCCTATTTCTAGATGACACATTCATTGAAACACCAGAAGCATTTGGAAAGTCAATTTCCTCTATTTGCTGTTGGTCAAAGACTCAACCTTTTTTCTTTCTTTTCCCTAAAAGGTAACCCCTAAACACAGCTAAAACTATGCCATCAGCTGACTCCAAGCACACACAGTCCTGTACTGGAAATAGTGAGTGCAGGCATCTTTCTCTGCCTCTGACAATGGGGTCCCCCATCACTGCAGAGCATAGCCGGGAGTCAAAGGTCTCAGTGGGTCACTGCCTTAACAACCCTCACCAGTCCCTGGCTGTTTCTTAATATTTTATAATTTTGACACAAGCACCTCTAACTCGTTCTTGTATTCACTTATCTTGAGCCTGGGACTTCTCTAAGCTTCTGACGCAAAAGCAGGTAGATGGGAGATGGTGAGGCATAAAACACGATTTTGCTTGGCACCCACCTTGGCATCTGTCCCCATGACCAGGTCTTTCAATTCGATGATTTTGTCATTGATGGAGGAGCGATATCGTTTCTCAATGATATTGTGCGTTGTCCGCCTTTCTCCTTCTTTGGGGGGCTCAAGCTGCTTGACTCCCCCAGGTACCTGCTTAATGGGCACTTTCTCTTGCCCCATCATTACAGGCATTGTGGTCAGAATGGTCCCATTGCTGCCCACCAGGGTCTAGAACAGGCACAGGTACAGAGCAGAATGATCCCTTCGTTAGCCTAAGTAAAGCAACCTCAACACAGACCTGCCCACCCTGGCCAAATGTTGCCACACCTGGCAGTACTTCATGAGATCTGGGACTCTTCCTCGGTTAATCAAGTCAGGCCCCAAGAAGTCTCAGGAGCCACGATACCTCGGTTACTACCGCCCTTTAAGAATCACCATCAAGGCCGGGCGCGGTGGCTCATGCCTGTAATCCCAGCACTGTGGGAAGCTGGGGCAGGTGGATCAAGAGGTCAGGAGTTCAGGACCAGCCTGGCCAAGATGTCGAAACCCTGTCTCTACACTAAAAATATAAAAATTAGCTGGGCATGACGGTGCATGCCTGTAATCCCAGCTACTCAGGAGGCAGAGGCAGGAGAATCGCTTTAACCACGGGAGTGGAGTTTGCAGTGAGCTGACATTGTGCCACTGCACTCTAGGCTGGGTGACAGTGTCAGACTCCGTCTCAAAAAAAAAAAAAGAGTCACCAGGCATGGTGGCTCACACCTGTAATCTCAGCACTTTGGGAGGCCAAGGTGGGTGGATCATGAGGTCAGGAGTTCGAGACCAGCCTGGCCAACATGGTGAAACCCCCATCTCTATTAAAAATACAAAAAATAAAAATAAATTAGCTGGGCGTGGTGGCGTGTACCCGGAGACTGAGGCAGGAGAATCACTTAAACCTGGGAGGCGGAGGTTGCAGTGAGCCAAGATCACACGGAGCTGAGATCGCGCCACTGCACTCCAGCCTGGGCAACAACAGTGAGACTTCGTTTCAAAAGAAAAAATCGCCTTTAATAAACTACACCACAAGAGGATTAACATGGCTAAATATGTTTTAACTTTTGATCTAGGTATGCCAGAAACAAGTCATATGATTTCTGCTTTGCTGTCAAACTGTTAACCACCTCTAAACTTGTACACGGTGAACCACAAGTTGGCACCAGAGAAAACTCTCTCCTAGTATATGACACATTTTTCCTCTCAAATGACAATTAAGCAAATTACTGCATTTCTTTATACAATTTGGCCATCAAAAAGCTCAAGGGCAGAAGTGACACTCTCTATCAGAGCCATTTGATTAAGTAAATAGGCCAACCATGGAGGTCCCTCCCTTTTATTCTTCATCTATGTTTTCCCCTCTTACTTTTTCTAATTTTATTTTCTTTCCTTTTTTTTTTATTGAGACAGAGTTTTTGAGATGGATTTTCATTCTTGTTGCCCACAATCTCAGCTCACCGCAAACTCCACCTTCTAGGTTCATGCAATTCTCCTGTCTCAGCCTCCAGAGTGGCTGGGATTACAGACATGCGCCACCACATCCTAAAAATATAGTATTTTTAGTAGAGATGGGATTTCTCCATGTTGTTGAGGCTGGTCTCGAACTTCCGACCTCAGGTGATCCGCCCACCTCAGCCTCCCAAAGTACTGGGATTACAGGCGTGAACCTCCGCCCCCAGCCCCCCGCTTTTTTTTTGAGACAGAGTCTCTCTCTGTTGACCAGGCTGGAGTGCAGTGGTGTGATCTCAGCCCACTACCACCTCCACTTCCCAGGTTCAAGTGATTCTCCTGCCTCAGTCTCCTGAGTAGCTGGGAATATAGGCGCCTGCTACGATGCCTGGCTCATTTTTGTATTTTTAGTAGAGATGGAGTTTTATCATGTTGGCCAGGCTGGTCTTGAACTATCGACCTCAGGGGATCCGCCTGCCTCAGTCTCCCAAAGTGCTGGGATTATAGGCGTGAGCCACTGGCCCCAGCCCAATTTTAGTTTATTTTCTTAAATAATGGCCTCAATATCTAAATGGCCAGTAAATAAATTAAAAGGTGCTCAATTTCATTAGTTGCAAACAAGTCATGCACAATAAAAACCACAAATCTTAAGTTTACAGCTTGATGAATTTTACATATGTACACAATGTATGTAACCACTCAGACCAAGATATAGACCATTTCTACCAGCTCATAAGGTTCCTGCACGCCCCTCCCCTCCTTGTCATCATTGTCCTGACTTTTAGCGCCATAGCTTCATTTTGCCTTTTTTTGAACTTCATATAAATGGAAACATTAGCATGAACTCTTTTGTGATAGGCTCCTTTGGCTAAACACACTATTTTTGAGGGACAGCTCCATGTAATTTTATTTGTTTATTTATTTGAGATGGAGTCTCACTCTATCGTCCAGGCTGGAGTGCAGTGGTGCAATCTCGGCTCACTGCAACCTCCACCTCTCAGGTTCATGCACTTCTCCTGCCTCAGTCTCCCAAGTAGCTGGAACTACAGGCATGCACCACTAATTTTTATATTTTTAGTAGAGATGGGGTTTCACCATGTTGGCCAGGCTGGTCTCAAACTCCTGACCTCAGCTGATCCACCCACCTTGGCTTCCCAAAGTGCTGAGATTACAGGCATGAGCCATTGTGCCTGGCCAGCAGTTCTTTTTTTTAATTGCTAGGCATAATTTCATTGTATGAATATATCACAATGTGCTTATTCTTCTGTGGCTGGACATTTGAGTTGCTTCTAGTTCTTGGTTTTTATGAATAAAGCTAGTGCTTCCAAATTTCAATCACCATTTGCTCTATCAGATTCTCATGCTATAGGATGCTGAAAGCAGCTGAGAACCTAAAATTGAAGGATGGGGTGCCTTCCATGTACCTTACCTTGGAGCCCTTCCCTGCCCGGTAGCCCTAAGCCCCTTCAGAAGCCATCAGCAGGACTTAAGAGGTGAATGATCTTATGTGGAGCTATTAGGCAAGAACAAGTCCTTCTGCTATCCTTTACTACCCTTTTGTAAACCCCAGTATTCCCACATCTAACACACATTGGTAATACTTTTTCAAGTGAAAAAATGACTAAGAGGGGTGACATTTACAATTCGACTGATTCATGCTACAGACCTTCCCATACCTACTCAGCATATAGAGATTTAACATCTCTGAAGACTAACACCTCCAGGAATGAAGGGGGAGGGAGGAGGAAAGGGGAGAAGGCAGCTCTTACTGGTACTTGAAGGGCAGCCGTCTGGATAGGGGTGGTGAGGGCGGTTAGGGCCGGGTTCTGGACTGCAGCCATGACAGGGCTGCCATCTGTCTTCAGTGTGGTCAAAACAAGGGAATCTGTCTTGATGATCTGAGGCTGGACCAGGACCTGAATGAAGAAGGAAAAAAAGGAAAAGGATGATAGCATTATCCTTCTGTTTTGCATTCCTTTCTCATTGCACAGACCTTCCAAGAAAGAATGAGAAATGATATAATTTTTATGAAATTGGGAATCATAAAGGCCATTTCAAAAGTTATTTTGTACAGGCTGAATACTGGGTTCAGTGGCGGAAAGCAGGGCTCGCTAAAGAAGGTCCTGGCTTTTCTTTTCTTTTTTTCTTTTTCTTTTTTTTTTTTTTTTTTAACTGAGACAGGGTCGCTCTCTGTTGCCCAGGCTGGAGTGCAGTGGCGCAATCTCAGCTCTCTGTGGTCCTGACCTCCTGGGCCCAAGTGATCTTACTGCTTCCGCCTCCTCAGTAGCTAGGACTACAGGTGTGTGCCACCATGCCTGGCTAATTTTTTGTAGAGACAGGATTTCACCATGTTGCCCAGGCTGGTCCTGAACTCCTGGGCTCAAGAAATACAGCTGTCTCAGCCTCCCAAAGTGCTGTGATTACAGGCATGAGCCATGGTGCCAAGCTAGGTCCTGGGTTTTTTTTTTTTTTTTTTTTTTTTTTGAGACGGAGTTTCACTCATGTTACCCAGGCTGGAGTGCAATGGCATGCTCACCGCAATCTCCGCCTCCTGGGTTCAGGCAATTCTCCTGCCTCAGCCTCCTGAGTAGCTGGGATTACAGGCACGCACCACCATGCCCAGCTAATTTTTTGTAGTTTTAGTAGAGACGGGGTTTCACCATGTTGACCAGGATGGTCTCGATCTCTTGACCTCGTGATCCACCCGCCTCGGCCTCCCAAAGTGCTGGGATTACAGGCTTGAGCCACCGCGCCCGGCGGTCCTGGGTTTTAAGGCTAAAAGACTTTCAGGAGGGTGGTGCCAGTGGCCCAGCAGGAACAGAGCAGAGATGGGCAGGGTGGGTGGCAGAGAGGAGAGGGTCTGACTTTGATGGACTCAGGAAAGCCAGAAATACGACTGAGAAGCAAAAATAATAAACCTGAATTTTTAAAAACAAATTACCTTGTTAATAAGAAAATATAGTCCACGATGATATATAACATAAAGACATTTTTTTCTGATTATAAAAATAATACATGCCCCCAGCCAGACGCAATGACTCAGGCCTGTAATCCTAGCACTTTGGGAGGCCAAGACGGGTGGATTGTTGAGGCCAGGAGTTCAAAACCAGCCTGGCCAACACGGTGAAATTCCACCTCTACTAAAAATACAAAAAATTAGCTGGGTGTGGTGGCAGGCACCTGTAATCCCAGTTACTCAGGAAGCCGAGACAAGAGAATCGCTTGAACCCAGGAGGTGGAGGTTGCAGTGAGCTGAGATTGTGCCACTGCACTCCATCCTGAGCAACGAGAGCAAAATTCCGTCTCAAAAAAGAAAAAACCAAAAACACCACATGCCCCTCCGCCAACCCAAAAGTAATATATGTTCAGCATCTACAGTAGAGTAGAAAATATGGAAAACATAAAACTATGGAAGCCATGGTGGCTCACATCTGTAATCCCAGTGCTTTGAGAGGCCAAGGCGGGCAGATCACGAGGTCTGGAGTTGGAGACCAGCCTGGCCAACATAGTGAAAACCCGTCTCTACTAAAAATATAAAAATTAGCTGAGTGTGGTGGCACACGCTGTAGTCCCAGCTACTCAGGAGGCTGAGGCAGGAGAATTGCTTGAACCCAGGAGGCAGAAGTTGCAGTGAGCCAAGATCAAGCCACTCCACTCTAGCCTGGGCGACAGAG
>NW_016107750.1:767799-782118 GCF_001604975.1 Cebus imitator
GGGACCAGCCAGGTCTCTCTACACTGCTCATAGGTGCATCCTGGTGTCCTACAAGCTGCTTTGTGTACACTTGCTGGTCCTTCTCAGTATGTAGACCACATCTTCAACCAAGGACCAGTTAAGAGCCCCAACCAGTGCCTCCTTGAATCCCTTCCAGCCACCTACCGGGACCTGCTGCACCTGTGGCGCAGCAACTGTCTGCACCGTGGCCGGGGCAAGGGTCTGCAGTGTGCCATTGGCTGTTTGTGTCAGCACCCGCTGGGCCTGTACTGTCTGCACCTGCTGCTGAATGGTGACCGGCTGTACCTGGGAGGACGTCACCAGGCTTTGGACTTGAGGCTGAAGGACTTGGGAGAAGAGGAGAAAAAAGGCACAGAGATGAGGAATGCATTCTGTCACTGTAGCTGCAGCAGTAACCTGAGGATGGAGTATTTCATAACGATTCCAACTCCCCACCTGCTGCTGAAGAAGATGTATGTAGCCATTTACAAGCTGGTTTAGACAACAAGAACATCCCATAAGGGCTGCATCAATTTCTGAGGGAATGAGTACAAATTGTTTCATTACTCTGGGTGCCAAGGTGGAGGAAAGGGAAGCTAATCAGCAAATGACTGCACCCAGCAAGGGAGTTAACAGATGTTGAGATTCAACTCCTCCCTGGGGCTTCATTTCCACCCATCCTTTCTGGACTTCAGTGTATTTTGGAAGGACTGTCTCAGCTTTTTGCCTTTACATCCCCCTCCAAATTCTTCAACTCCACGGAAGAACTATCAGATTCTTTGAAATTCAGGGCAATACTAATCCCACCCAGGGCTCCCCACAGAGTCAGAGGAAAACATGATGAAAAGGCACTGGGATGCAGCACATCACAGAAAGAACAAGCCCCTTTTAGTCATCCATTCCCTCAACACATACTGAGGGCCCAGCATGAGGCCTGCTACTTGAAACTGCTACACCTATATTAAAAGTCATATTCAGTAGTGGATGCTCAGATGTGTGCCAAATGAATAATTCTCAACTGTGGTGGCTGAGATCTGGCTGCCACTTAGCCAATTTCAAACTTAACTTTATTCAAGCCTCCACCATTACTTATCGGGATTGCCCTGTGTTTACTATGCGTGCTAGATTTTTTTAACCAAGTATTTTTGAAATAGGCACAATAGATATTAATTTGAACTGCAGGATGTGACATGCTCCTGCACCAATTCTTATTGCCAGTTATCAGAAACTCATTCAGACAGCGCCATATTCATATACCTGTCATTCCCAAAGAGGACAGAAATATTTACAGTGTCTGCAAACTAGCACATAAACTTTGGAACCAATCAATCCCTACCATATCTGATTTCTGAATCACCTTGAAAGCTGGTAGCTGCATTCTGGTATATCAAAGGCTGCTGGATAATCCTCGTCTGCGGGGTGGTGCTGAATGTTGGGGTAATCATTACCGTCTGTTGTTGCAGCTGAGCTTGAGGTTGAGGCTGCGGCTGGGGGCGGGGCTGAAGAATAGGAGTTGCCCTGGGTGTGGTGGAAACTGAGGTGGGAGAGACCTTGACCTGCAGAGCTGGAGCCTGTGGGGAAGCCGCTGAGGGTGAGAAAGAAGGTAATGGGACCTGGCTAAATGACCTTGGCATCGCAGAGTCCACAGCTCCGCCGCTGCTGCCCCTGCCATTGCTGCTGCCGGTGCTACTGCTGCCGCTGCTGCTGCCGCCACCACTGCTACCACCAGTACCACCACTGCCAGGAAAGGAGCTGCACAGCTGCTCTGAAAACAGCTCAGGGAACTCTCCCACTTGATTACTGACAAATTGCAGCATCTCTGTGAACAAAAGAAAAGCAGTAATTTTATTGCTATCCAAAATAGTCACTTGCAAACTTGCTTCAGAAACTAAGGCATGAAAACTCAATGGCTTTCCTAAAACTGTGGCCGAAATGGGTCAGGAAACTCTTTCTTGTGGGAATCACCTGGACCAAGATGGCCAACCAAGGTCCTGGGAGAACAGGACAGGATTTTATCTGTTTGATGTTCTTTTCCCTCCTCACTCTCACCTCCAGGCCCTTTCACTCATTTTCCTGATTGTTTTGGTCAATCATAAAAGAAACTACCTTTGTACTTGGTGGTGCTGCTTTGTCAAAGGTACTTCGCGTCTTTTTTTCTTGAGACAGAGTTTTGCTCTTGTTGCCTAGGCTGGAGTGCAATGGTGCGATCTCAACTCACCACAACCTCTGCCTCCCGGGTTCAAGTGATTCTCCTTTCTCAGCCTCCTGAGTAGCTGGGATTACAGGCGCCTGCCACCATGCCCGGCTAATTTTTGTATTTTTAGTAGAGACGGGGTTTCATTATCTTGGTCAGGCTGGTCTCGAACCCCTGACCTCAGGTGATCTGCCAGCCTTGGCCTCCCAAAGTGCTAGGATTGCAGGCATGAGCGACCACACCCAGCCTTTTTTAGAGCTGGAGACGATGAGGTAGCAAGTAGGGAGTCACTGTCCTAAGGCTATGAGTACAGCAACGTTGTCTTGTGAGGCCACCTCCAATCCTAGCACTGCAGACCCTAACTTGCTCTAACCACTTTCCTCCTTACCACAGGGAGGCTCTCTCTCCAAGCTGAGTAAAGCCCTGGGCACTGTTGGCATTCTTGGAAACACTCAGGGACAACAAAGTTGATGGCCCCTAAGTCACGGATCTTCAGGAGTGGAAAGGATGGAAAGACCACATATGAAGTCCAAGAGAGAAAAGTAACTTGGCCAAGGTCACACATGATTAGAACCAGTTCTCTGCCTCCCAGCTTTGTGTTCTGCCGCAACACAGTGCATGTGTGTCGCCAGGTAAGGACACAGTAAGTCGGCCCCACCCTGGACTACATGTTTCCGAGGGCTCACGTTGGCTCTTGTCTGATTGTACCGCTTTCCTCTAGGCAAGAGATCTTGGGTCCAAAGGTGTGTTCACCTGGAAACCATGTTCCCTTTTCTAGATCATGTTCCAAGTATCTGGGACCCCTAAATTCCCAGCCCAAAGGGTCTCAAGCCTGCTTCCAGGGCCTCTTCCTTGGTCAATCTTCCCAAAGACTTTCCAAAACCCAGCTTAGCCCACAACTAACCCCTCGTCTCTCATGACTCCCTTCTTTTCATATGATTGGTCCGTAGAGAAGTCAGGGGCCTCGGCTTTGTCCCAGATATTTTCCAGATCTATAATTCTCTACATTGTCCACGTTCTTTTCTCTTTCCTGTCTCTAACACGATCCCAAGAAGCTACTGCTTGTTCTTGAACTATGGCCCCTCCCTTCCAAACCCTCAAGGCCACATGATGCTCTGATTTGGATACCACAACAAAAACCACCACACCACCACTATTAACATTCCCCCAGCCGGGCGCAGTGGCGCGTGCCTGTAGTCCCAGCTACTCGGGAGGCTGAGGTGGGAGGATCACTTGAGCCCAGGAGTTCTGGGTTGTAGTGCGCTATGCTGATCGGGTGTCTAAACTAAGTTCGGCATCAATATGGTGACCTCCTGGGAGTAGGGGACCACCAGGTTGCCTAAGGAGGGGTGAACCAGCCCAGGTCAGAAACCGAGCAGGTCAAAACTCCCGTGCTGATCAGTAGTGGGATCGCACCTGTGAATAGCCACTGCATTCCAGCCTGGGCAACATAGCGAGACCCCGTCTCTTAAAAAAAAAAAAAATTCCCCAAACCTCCACTCCACCACCACCAGGGTATCCTTCTCAGGTCTCTGATACCGTGCGTGCACGTGTGCGTGTTGGGAGGGCAGAGCTGGGGCATGTTTGTATATCTGACAAACAGAAAGCTGCTGAGTCTGGGTGTGGTGGCTCACGCCTGTAATCTCAACGCATTGTGAGGCCAAAGTGGGAGGGTCACTTGAGGTCAGGAGTTTGAGAACAACAGCCTGGGCAACACAGTGAGACTCTTTTTTTTTCTAGACAGGGTCTTGCTCTGTCACCCAGGCTGGAGCGCAGTGTCGCAATTTGAGATCATTACAACTTCTGCCTCCCAGGCTCAAGCCCCACTTCAGCCTCCCCAGTAGCTGGTACCACAGGTGTGAGCCACCATGCCCAGATAATTTTCGTATTTTCTGTAGAGACGGGGTTTCACCATGTTTCCCAGGCTGGTCTCAAACTCCTGAAAAGCAACCCACCCTCTTCAGCCTCCCACAGTGCTGGGACTACAGGCATTAGCCACGGCACCTAGCCAGATCCCTTCTCTTAACATAAAACAAACAAACAACTAAAGATTTTTTGATCAAAGGTCAGTCTCTGGAAATAAATATAAAATTTAAAAAAATTTTTTTGAAGCTTACATAAGAATAGGAAAAATAAATCATAAATAAATGTAAATAAAGATATAAAACTGCTGGGGCTTTCTAGTGTGGCCTCCATATGGGATAACTGGAGCTTAGCATTTCAATCTAGGCATCTGAAGTATTCAGTCAGTTAAACCAGCTGGGCAGAACAGCATCTCACAGAACAAATTCCCACATAGTGGCATTATTTACCGACACCTTGATTGACACTCAGCTCTGTCCTCACTCAGCCTTGTGTGAGGGAGAAATGGGCAGATTGCTACAGATATTGCAACTTGTACTAATTCCAATTCCTTGTACATGATTAAACTAAGAAATGTCCTCAAATTCAGCACATTCAAACAAAACATAATTTAGTCCTGACACTCCAGGTACAAAATGATAAAATGCTTTAAGAAAACGATTAAGAGAAGTCTAATAATTTGTTGAACCTTTCAGAATTCCCCCCAAATCCCAACTCTCTGGGAAATCAACAGAGAGGGCTGCTTTGTAAGCCAGAAAAATATCACTCACTGGCCGACAGTTTTCATCCACGGAGAGTTAAAGAGGGCAGAAGACCAGGGTGGCCTGATAGATGGGCACAAGCTTTGGTGTTGGGCAGACCTGGGTGTGAGTCTCCAGAGGCCCACCTAACCAGTGGTGTGAGTATGGCCAAGTACTTCTCTCTACATCTTGGTTTCCTCACTACAAAAGGCTGCTTTGAAAATACACACTTGGCCTCTTTGCTCTGAGAATTAATAAGATAATTTATCCAGAGTGCTTGGTGAAGGGCAGACCCTTATGCAGGTCCCTATTAGTGATACTTCCAGAGCACCCACTACACAGGCACAGGGGCACACTGATCTCATTTTGTCAAGTACACTTGAAACTCTTTTGTGGAGAAGATATGGACTGGTGTGGTGAAGTAACCTACAAAGGTCACAAAGCTTAGTTCACAAAGCCCGAGAGTGTGTAGGCAGATGGAATGCGACTGCTTAAATTAAAAAAAAAAATCCCTTTCAACCCACGCACAAAAAGCTCCAGTGGAGCCATATCCAGTCAGCCAGGCAGGCGGGTACTGGGCTGAGTGGTACAGAGGGGCTGTTAAGAGGAGCATCTGCAGAAAGGAGTGATGGGAAGCTCCAGCAGGGCACGCAGAGCCTCTCCAGGACCCCATCTGGTCTGCGGTGCCAGAAAAGAAGAGGCCTGGAAGAAACCAGGGTGCAACTGTGCTCTGTAACTCTGAGCTACACCCCATGGGAACGTCCTAATGGCTCCTCACTGTTCCCTGCTCTGATCATTCACATTCTGTGATTACACAGGCTCTCAATTCCACAGAGAGCCATGAAGCCCAGAAAAGCGAGGCCTGGGAGAAGGTACAAGTTTTATGGAGCTTTGAAAATGAAGCTCCAGTTCCTGCGGCAGCCCACAGAGCCCAGGGCCAGAGACAGGCCTCCCAGGAGCTAGGCTGGCACATTCGAGCTCATCTCACTCCCCTGGTCCTGTTTTTAGCTGCTTCTTAAACTTATAGCTAAGTTGCTTAACAAAGTAGGTGAGGCCCCAGGAAACTATATCTGGCTTCTGGTCTCTAAAAGCAACTGACTAAAATTAGAGGTTCCTGTTATCATCCGTACATTGCAAGCAGCCCCATGACTCACAGAGACCCCGAGTTCACATGTACTTTATGGAGCTTGTGGCCTGGAGGTAATACAAATCACTTTGCCCAGCTCAGCCTTGCAGCATCTACCTGAAAATAAGGTAACCTGAAATCCGGTCAAATTAATTCTGATCAAGAATAAAGAATCTGAGGCCGGGCGCGTAATCACGCCTGTAATCCCAGCACTTTGGGAGGCCGAGGAGGGCAGATCACGAGGTCAGGAGATCGAGACCATCCTGGTCAACATGGTGAAACCCCGTCTCTACTAAAAATACAAAAAATTAGCTGGGCATGGTGGCGCGTGCCTGTAATCCCAGCTACTCAGGAGGCTGAGGCAGGAGAATTGCCTGAACCCAGGAGGCGGAGGCTGCGGTGAGCCGAGATCGCACCATTGCACTCCAGCCTGGGTAACAAGAGCGAAACTCCGTCTCAAAAAAAAAAAAAAGAATAAAGAATCTGAAGCCTCCAAATGGGGTTACAGTGTCTCCGAACTGCACAATCTATCAATAATCCTTTAATAGGTATTTGTTATCCAGCCCTTTTGGTGCTGGGAACCTAGTTTACAAAGGTCATTTATTCTTATATTTTGTATGTATTATGCATCTTGTGTTAGACAATGTTTTTAATACTTTTTTTAAGATAAAGTCTCACACTGTCACCCAGGCCTGCAGTGGTATGATCTTTGCTCACTGCAACCTCCACCTACTGGGTTCAAGTGATTCTCCTGCCTCAGCCTCCCAAGTAACTAGGATTAGAGCCATGCCCAGCTAACTTCTGTATTTTTAGTAGGGACAGGGTTTCACCATGTTGGCCGGGCTGGTCTTGAACTCCTGACTTCAGGTGATCTGCCCACCTCAGCCTCTCAAAGTGGTGGTATTAGAGGTGTAAGCCACCGCACCCACCTCTGTTTTAAATCATTTGTTAAAATCATAAAAGTAATATATTCACTAAAGAAAAATTTAGGCAACATATAAATGAAAAGAACAAAAATTAAAACCATCCAGCAATTCCACTACTCTTGAGTCATTCATTGTCAATGTTTTAACATGTGCCCTTCTACACTTCTTCCTCTACAAGGCTTGCTTGCACACATAAGCATGCATACATGCATGCAAATGGTTTTACAAAAATGAGATCACACTGAATATGTTACTTTGCACCTTGCTCCCTTTGCTTAATAAAATGTGAAGAACGTCCAGTGTCAACCATTATGAACATTATCTTTCTCAGAGTCCCACAGTATCATGTTGTATGCCATCGTACAGTATTAGCGTATTAAAATTTGTTTAATTTATTCAATGATGATGGATGGTTGCCTTCCATTTTTCACCATTATCATTATTACTATTTTTTTTTTTTTGAGACAGGGTCTTGTTCTGTTGCCCAGGCTCAAGGGCAGTGATGTGAGTGTGGCTCAATGAGGCCTCTACCTCCTGTGCTTAAGCCATTCTCCCACCTCAGCCTCCCGAGTAGCTGGGAGTACAGGCATGCATCACCAAACCTGGCTAACTTTAAAGAAACCTTTTTTTTTTTTTTTTTTTTTTTTTAAAGAGACAGAGTCTCCCTATGTTGTCCAAGGTGGTCTCAAATTCCTGGGCTTGAGCGATCCTCTTTACTGGCCTCCCAAAGTGCTGGGATTACAGGCATGTGCTACCACACCCCGTTATTCAGCATTATTAACAACTCTTTTTATCCCCCACTTATCTGACTATGTTCTTAGGATAAATTCCAGAAGTTAGATGGCTGGGTCGAAGGACCAGTATACGTGCTTTGGAAAGGTTTCAAAAATCTATGCTCCTGCTAATGTTTCCCCACAGCCATTTCTGTCAATCTGATAATGGAAAAAACCGACATGGAATTGTTTTGTCTTGCATGACTGAGTACTAACTGAGGCCAAAAGTCTTTTTTTTTTAAATCCCAATTTTATCGAGATTTGTATTTCTTCCTTTGTAAACTGCCTGCTCTTGACCTTTGTCCATTTTTCTATCTGGCTATTTTGTCTTTTTTTTTTTTTTTTTTTTTTTTTTACGGTTTTTAAATTCTTCCAGGTATTATGGTTATTTGTTTTTTTTTATATGTCTGCAAGTATTTCTCCTACTTTGTTATTTCTCTTTTAATATGTTCAGAAAAAAAGAATGACATAGCAATAGAGAATCACCATATCCTACCCTTGGAACCTGGGGCAAGTTTTACCTCTCTGAGCTGCAGTATTTCTCATCTGTACAAATGTGGCTAACAATTATAGCTAACTCATGGGGTTATTGAGATAACTCATGTGGAATCTATGGCACCATGCCTGGCACTTAGTATTAGCTAGTATGCATTATTCATGGTGGGGTTTTTTTGGTTTTTTTTTTGATTCTTTTGCTTTAACTCTACTTTGAAAATGTGAATTTGTTCCAATGCATCAGATATATCCAGCAACAATTTGAGCATAACGTTAAGTTTTGCATTTGCTTATGTATAAGATGAATACTAGGAAATATAGAAAACCTTATTCAGCTGAAATGAGCATGCAGGAATGCACAAAATGTGTGTGCACACACACATGCACCTTAAACATCTACCAGCTTCATCAGGTCACTGCATGTGTTATGAATCACATCTGTCACACTTATATCAGCACTTTCCATCAGACTTCAGAGAGCCCTGCTTCTACCCCTTCCTGATAACTTCCAAGCTGTAACCTAATGACACCTACTTCCCACAAGCAAACCTCAGGTATTTTTCAAGCCCAAGTGCCTTTACATTGTGACATTTACGTATTTCTTAGTTTTTCTGTTCTATAAAACTGCATGGCTGTTTTATTAGGTCCCTATCTTTTTTTTTTTTTTTTTTTTTTTTTTTTTTTTTTTTTTTTTTTTAAAGACAGGGTTTCACCATGTTGGCCAGGCTGGTCTTGAACTCCTGACCTCAGGTGATCCACCTGCCTCGGTATCTTTTTTTTAAAATTGAGACAGTGTCCCACTCTGCCGCCTAAATTGAAGTGCAGTGGCATGATCTCGGATCACTGCAACCTCCACCTCCTGGGTTGATTCTCCTGCCTCAGCCTGACGAGTAGCTGAGACTACAGGCGCGTGCCACCATGCCCAGCTAATTTTTTGTATTTCTAGTAGAGACAATGTTAGCCAGGATGGTCTCAATCTCCTGACCTTGTGATCCGTTCACCTCGACCTCCCGAAGTGCTGGGATTACAGGCATGAGCCCTCATGTCTGACCATTAGGTCCCTATCTTTTTTAAAAAATAAGTCTTTCCTTTTTTTGGTCATGTATGAAATTTTTTATTGTTGTGATCTTTAATCCTCCATTTCCCAGTAAGTTCTGGGTTTTGGTTTTTTAGAGACAGGGTCTTACTCTGTCACCCAGGCTGGAGTGCAGTGATATGATCAGAGCCCACTGCAGCCTCTACCTCCTAGGCTCAAGGGATCCTCCACTGCAGCCTCTTGGGTAGCTGGGAGTACAGGCACACACCACCACGCCCAGATGATTTTTATTTTTTATTTATCAGAGAGATGGGGTCTTGCTTTGTTACACAGGCTGGTCTTGAACTCCCTGCCTCATACGATCTTCCCACCTTAGCCTCCTGATTACAAGCATGAGCCAACATGCCCGCTCCCCCTCTGTTTTTTATTGCATGGTTTTGCATAGCATGGTGATTTTTAGAAATACACATGTTGTACTATAGCAGAACTGACTATACACAAATTTTATACTGTATAGTGAAATCACATGGCTTCTGTGTGACACTTAAGAAAAACCCTCGTGTATGGCCATACCACCCTGAAGGCGCCCGATCTCGTCAGATCTCGGAAGCAAAGCAGGGTCGGGCCTGGTTAGTACTTGGATGGGAGACTGCCTGGGAATACCGGGTGCTGTGGGCTTAAAAAAAAAAAGAAAAACCCTCACCCTCAAGATTACAGGAATATTCACCGAAACTTTCTTCATTTGTAACGTTTTGTTCTTTTTATCTTTCATATTAGAGTTGCCCAACAAATACAAGAACATAGAAATAGGCATGGTGTGTGATGCGTGTAGGCCACTGGGAATGAGATGGACTAAAACCATTGAGGGAAATTAATGCAAAATCTAATTCCCAACAAGTATCCTGACTGAATGTCTAGAACTTTCGTTATAATGATCCCGTCTCCCCATCTACAATGTTTTTTTCTAATAATTATTTTTAAAACCAAATGTAGACTAGTATCAAACCTGAAGGTCAATGTGAGATAACCATTTCTCTACCATTCCGCTATTTGTGATCACCACTGCTTTCTCCAGGACCAAAAACATCAGTTACCCTCACTCTAGTCACCCAGAGGAGCAGTTGAGGAACTGGGCTCTTTCAACCACATCCTTCAAATGAGAAGCCCTAAAACGCAAGCAATAATGTAGGAAACAAAGGGACGGTTTTAAGAGGCAAACTGCTGTCTAAAAATCACTCCACTCTCAAACACCAGGGGGCACATCAGAGCACAGGGACAGTATCATGTACTTCAAGGGGATTCTGGGTCACCTTCCTGGGAAGAGTCTGGAGGAGGTGCTGAATGACACAGGCTGGCAAACTGGTGACTCAAGCATCCTATATTTTAAGCAACGGATGAGTTAACTCTTTTACTGGCAAAGAAACCACAAAGGAAAATTGGGTGGAGGTGGGGATCCTCAAATACTTGTGTTTCGTAACATACACAAAGGTGTCATATATTCCTTTGCATATACCAAATATTACGTAATAAATAAAACAATTCAGAATGAGAAGAAAGGGAATCATGAAGGAAAGAAACCCAAAGGAATTCTCAAATGGTCTCCTGGCTTCTCTGTCTAGGGCTCTCTCTCCAGCCTTTCATGGTAGCCCCGGAGGGAGTCAGCTCTGTAGGAAAAAGCAAGTCCAGGCTTTCCTGGGCCACTACAGCAGGGGACCTGAGCCAGCTCTCACAGTCTGAACAGGAGAGGGATCTGCAGCTCCACTTTCGTTT
The DNA here is from genome assembly GCF_001604975.1 of Cebus imitator. Lineage (NCBI taxonomy): Eukaryota > Metazoa > Chordata > Mammalia > Primates > Cebidae > Cebus > Cebus imitator. The sequence continues at coordinate 778,723 of NW_016107750.1, forward strand.
TTTTTTTTTTGGAGACAGACGGGTCTTGAGGAACTGGGCTCTTTCAACTACATCCTTCAATTGAGAAGCCCTAAAATGCAAGCAATAATTGCAATCTCCTACCCAGTGACAATCGTCTTCTTTGGGTATCTTGTTCATCCAAAAGCCTTTTAAATTAAATCAAATTCTTAAAAACAAGCTTCCAAGCCTCCTATGAATTGTGCCCTTCTGTTCTAAGGGTTTTCACTTCCTGTCCACCTTAGTTCATCATCCACCCTGGAAAAATACTCACTCCCTTTTCTGTACATGCTTTTGAGGGGTGGGGTGGGGCAATCTTTCTCTGAATATAAGTGTCATGCCTCCTTTTTTCTACTTGTGACTACCCTCTTCCTTTCTCCAAACTCTCAATTTCACAATTCTACTTCAAAACTACTTATAATTACTTTTACCAAGGACTCTTTTCCACCTCAGATGATCTAGCGATCTTTTAGTTCTTGAACTCAATTGTAATTTATTTTGTTGAAGAAAATTGTTGGCTAGGTGTGGTGGCACATGACTGTAATCCCAGCACTTTGAGAGGCTGAGGTGACCAGATTGCTCAAGTTCAGGAGTTTGAGACCAGCCTGGGCAACATAGCGAGACCCCATCTCTACAAATAATACAAACATTAGTGGGGCATGGTGGCATGCACCTGTAGGCCCTGCTACTAGAGAGGCTGAGGTGGGAGGACTGCTTGAGCCTGGGAGGTGGAGGCTGCAATGAACTGAGTTTATGCCACTGTACTCCAGCCTGGGTGACAGAGCAAGACTGTCTCAAGAAAACAAGAAAGAAAAGTTCTATAAAACTTGGAATTAAGATCAAAAAAAGTTATGTGCCTCTTTAAAGTTATATTACAATACTAGCTACTTGGGAGGCAAAGGCAGGCAGGAGGATCACTTGAGGCCAGGAGTTTGAAGCTGCAGTGAGCCATGATTGTGCCACTGCATTACAGCCTGGACAAAATAGTAAGACTCCATCTCTCTAAAAAACAAAAAAAACTTGGTTGGGCCTGCTGTTAACATGCCTGTAGTCCCTACTACTTGGGGGGCTGAGGTAGGAGGATCACTTGAGGCCAGAGTTCAAGGCTACAGTGAGCCATGATTATACAACTGTACTCAAGCCTGGAATAACAGGGCAAGACCCCAGATTCCAGAGGAAAAAAAAAAAGTTACACTAGAGCACTGTCTAACCTGCCTGCCTAAAAGTTATCTTATGCTCTACGGAACCATCACCTTGTTTGACTTTCTATTTACCAGCAATTAGGGCACCCATTCTATAAAGTTAGATGTTAGCCTTCAGAAAATTGATAAGTTAAAATGATTTCTGTCTGGTAGAAAACATAACCTTTAAGGTTTTGTTTTCATTGCACTGTAGGACACTAACTACTTTTTTTTTTTTTTTTGGCAGAGTCTCACTCTGTCACCCAGGCTGGAATGCAGCAGCATGATCCAACTCACTGCAACCTCTACCTCCCAGTTTCAATTTTCTTTTTCTTTGTTTTTGAGGCAGAAATTCGCTCTTGTTGCCTAGGCGGGAGTGCAAAGGCGAGATCTCGGCTCACTGCAACCTTTGCCTCCCAAGTTCAAGCCATTCTCCTGTCTCAGCCTCCCAAGTAGCTGGGATTACAGGCATGGGCCATATGCCTAGCTAATTTTTTGTATTTTGTTTTGTTTTCTTGAGACAGAGTCTCCCTCTGTCACCCAGGCTGGAGTGCAGTGGCAGGATCTCGGCTCACTGCAACTTCTGCCTCCCAGGTTTAAGTGATTCTCCTGCCACAGCCCCCTGAGTAACTGGGATTATAGGCACCCACGACTACGCCCGACTAATATTTGTAATTTTTTAGTAGAGACGGGGTTCCACCATGTTGGCTAGGCTGGTCTCAAACTCCTGACGTCGTGATCCACATGCCTTGGCCTCCCAAAGTGCTGGGATTACAGGCGTGAGCCACCACTCCCAGCCAATTTTTTGTATTTTTAGTAGAGACGAGGTTTCTCCATGCTGGTCAGGCTAGTCTCGAACTCCTGACCTCAAGTGATCTGCCTGCCTCGGCCTCCCAAAGTGCTGGGATTACAGGTGTGAGCCACTCCAACTGGCCTCCCAGGTTCAATTTTCCTGCCTCAGCCTCCCAAATAGCTAGGACTACAGGCACACGCCACCACATCCAGCTAATGTTTGTATTTTTAGTAGAGACGAAGTTTCACCATGTTGGCCAGGCTGGTCTTGAATTCCTGACTTCAAGTGATCCACCTGACTCAGTCTCCCAAAGTGCCGGGGTTACAGGTGTAAGCCACTGCACCTGTCCCTAGTTTTGCATTTAAATTCGCAATCTTATTCCTGCATTCTTTTTTCTACTATGTAAATATCAGTTTCTTGCAATCTCCTTTGATCCATTTGTCATCCTGTTATCTTCATTAACAATGTTAATAAATCTCTGATATGTGCTCATGACATTTTAGTATAAGAGTATGTTTTTAACTTCTAAAAAAACTTTACTTTGGTATATTACATATAGTAAGTGATTTTTTAAAAATGCTGTGCATGCCTGTTGGTCCAGCTACAAGGGAGGATAAGGTGCGAGGATCGCTTGAACCTAGGAGTTCGAGGTCGGCCTAGGCAACAAAGCGAGACCGAGTCTCTAAATAAATTTTATGGTTTTTTTTTTTTTTTTTTTTTTCTTTTTTTTGAGACAAAGTCTTACTGTCACTCAGGCTGGAGTGCAGTGGCATGAACTTGGCTCACTACAGCCTCCGCCTCCACCTCCACCTCCTGGGTTGAAGCAATTCTTATGCCTCAGCCTCCCGACTAGCTGGGGTTACAGGCATGCACCAAACCCGGCTAATTTTTGTATTTTTAGTAGAGACAGGGTTTCACCATGTTGGCCAGGGTGGTCTTAAACTCCCAGCCTACAGTGATCTGCCCGCCTAGCCCCCCAAATTGCTGGGATTACAGGCATGAGCGATCACCCCGGATTCTAAATAAATAAATTTTAAAGATGTTTTTCTTATGTCTTGTGTTCTATGAGGACATGAAGAAAATCTTCCATTCCCTGTACCAGTTCAAGCACCAAGCATACTAGTATTACAAAAACAAAAACCAGGCCAGGCACCATGGTGCACTCCTGTAATCTCAGCACTTCGGGAGGCCGAGGTGGGTGAATCACCTGAGGTCAGGAGTTCGAGATCAGCCTGGCCAACAGGGTGAAACCCCGTCTCTACTAAAAATACAAAAATGAGCCGGGTGTGCTGGGCACCTGTAATCCCGGCTACTTGGGAGGCTGAGGCAGGAGAATCGCTTGCAGCCGGGAGGCAGAGGTTGCAGTGAGTCAAGATCAGCCCATTGCACTCCAGCCTGGGTGACAAGAGTGACACTCCATCTCAA
>NW_016107750.1:782143-794000 GCF_001604975.1 Cebus imitator
AAAAAAAAAAAAAAACAACCACACACACAAAACCAACCCATAACAACAACCATAAAACTGGCACAGACTCAGACTCACTGAAATGCTCTAAATAGCAACTGTCATGCAACCTATAAAAATGGTGATCATGCTTTCTAAACCAGAAACTAGAAGGGATGGGGATGTTTCGCTTCATAATGGAATAATATACATACATATATATGTGTGTATACACACACACACATATATTTTTTTGTGACAGAGTCTTGCTCTATTGCAAAGGCTGTAGTGCAGTGGTACTATCTCAGCTTACGGCATCCCCTGCCACCCACGTTCTAGCGATTCCCCTGCCCCAGCCTCCTGAGCAGCAGGGACTATAGGCATGCGCCATCACACCCAGCTAAGTTTTTTGTACTTTAGTAGAGATGGGGTTTCACCATGTTGGCCAAGATGGTCTTGATCTCCTCACCTCATGATCCGCCTGCCTCAGCCTCCCCAAAGTACTGGGATTACAGGCGTGAGCCACCGTGCCCAGCCAGAATAAGATTTTTTTTTTTTTTTTTGAGACGGAGTTTCACTCATGTTACCCAGGCTGGAGTGCAATGGCGCGATCTCGGCTCACCGCAACCTCCGCCTCCTGGGTTCAGGCAATTCTCCTGCCTCAGCCTCCTGAGTAGCTAGGACTACAGGCACGCACCACCATGCCCAGCTAATTTTTTGTATTTTTAGTAGAGACAGGGTTTCACCATGTTGACCAGGATGGTCTCGATCCCTTCACCTCGTGATCCACCCAACTCGGCCTCCCAAAGTGCTGGGATTACAGGCTTGAGCCACCGCGCCCGGCCCCAGAATAAGATATTTTTAAAAGTTAGACTAGTGCCAGGCGCGGTGGCTCACGCCTGTAATCCTAGCACTTTGGGAGGCCGAGGTGGGTGGATCACCTGAGGTCAGGAGTTCAAGACCAGCCTGGCCATCATGGTGAAACCCCATCTTTATTAAAAAAAATAATAATAAAATTAAAAAGTTAGACTAGCCTGGAAAATTTGGACAAATCTATGTAATTTCTGCAAAGCTTTTCACTTTTAGGGAGGTAAGTATATAAATATACAAGGAATTCAATGGGTTAAGCATCTACTGTGTACCAGGCACAGAGATAACACACTAGTCCTTGACGTCAAAGAGTTTGTGAAAGAATCACAATATGGTTTGTGGAGATTGTCACAGCAGAGATGTGTATCTGTAAGACACCAAAGAGGACACAGGGAACATAACAAAATCACCGACTCCAGCAGGTCAACAGTTCCCTGAATGAGTTGGATTGAAGGCTGATCAGGATGCAAAATATAGTCTAGGCTAGGGAACCTCATGAGCCAAGGCAGGGAGGCATGGAGCAGCATGATAGGCTGTTAAAGAGAATGGGTGATGGGCAGGGCACCATACTGGGCAGGTTGTCAGGGGCCAAAGCACAAAGGGCTCCACAACTCGTGGTAGTGAACTTGGCCATTCTCCTTATTGAAAATGAAGGAGAACCCATAGCAAGTTGTCCAACAATGCTCTAAGAAGGAGAGCTCCTCCAGCCAAGCAGTTGCTCATTCTGGTTTATATGCAGTTGAGGAGGCAGAGAGCTGCTGTCCTGCCTAGAACCCCATAATATAATGAACTAATTAAGAATTGTTGGCTTGGTGCAGTGGCTTATGCCTGTAATCCCAGCACTTTGGGAGGCCAAAGCGGGTGGATCACCTGAGGTCAGGAGTTTGAGACCAGCCTGGCCAACATGGTGAAACCCTGTCTCTACTAAAAATACAAAAATTAGCTAGGCATGGTGGCGCATGCCTGTAATCCCAGCTACTCGGGAAGCTGAAGCAGAAGAATGACTTGGACCCAGGAGGTGGAGGTTGCAGTGAGCCAAGACTATGCCACTGCACTCCAGCCTCGGCAAAAAGAGCAAAACTCTGTCTTCAAAAATTAAAAAGAAAATCATTCTGAGAATATCAGAATGGCTGGAATAAAAAGTCAGATAACTTGATCAACTGATGAAGACGCTAAGGATTTTCTGAAAACTAGTTAAGTAAGAGTTCCAGTTATAAATATGGCCCAGAAAGCGACCAACGCTAGGAAACAGGTCATCTCCCAGGGCCGGTAGAAAGGGTTTCAGATGAAAGTCAGGAGAGGAAAAAATAACAATAATAAAGAAAGAAAGGGTGATGAGGGATCAGATTTAGGGAGAAAAGCAAGATGTCAAAAAGCTAAACCAAGGCCTGTTTTGCAAGGCCAAACTGAATGGAGATTTCATGATTAAATTCAAAGAGAAATGGCTGTGACGCCAGTAATGTATCACTGTGCTATATTTGGAAAATTAATTAATTTCCTTGAGACTCGGTTACTTACTTGTAAATATGGGAATAATCCAAACAAACGGATATATATCAACACAACAAACAGATATATAAAAATGTACAGAAATACATCAAACAAACAATAAAATGTATTTAATTATTTCACTTTTTTCTGTTTTTCTTCTCCCTCCCTCCCAGGCCAGGCCCCCATGGTTTTGCTTTGTTTTTGGTTTTAGTGTATTTAGAAACAGGGCCTTACTATGTTGCCCAGGAACATCTCAAATTCCTGGGCTCAAGTGATCCTCCTGCCTCAGGCTCCCAAGCAGCCCAGACCATGCCAACTTTCCATAGTGTTTTTTTTTTTTTTAACATAAATTTTAAAAGGGAAACATCCCTAGGTTAGACTCCAATTAAACCTTTGAATAAAAGCCAATGGTCACACTACTGATATTTAAGAACAAAACCAACGAAGTGACAAAGCTAATAAACTTATTTTCTGGGTAGAAAGCATATTTATATTTTATTTAAATGTACAGAAGGTGATTATTACTGAAATTAAATTCATTCATGTCCTTCATGAGAACAACATAATAATAGCTACCACTAGTACCCACTTGGTACACTATATCAACTCTGAGACCAATATTATTATCATATTTTTAAAGTGAGGAAACTGGCCAGGCGCAGTGGCTCACACCTGTAATCCCAGCACTTTGGAGACCAAGGCAAGCAGATCACTTGAGGTCAGGAGTTCGAAACCAGCCTGGCCAACATGTTGAAACCCTATCTCTACCAAAAATACCAAAATTAACTGGGTGTGGTGGCAGACAGCTGTAATACCAGATACTTGGGAGGCTGAGGCAGGAGAATTGCTTGAACCCTGGAGGCGAAGGTTGCAGTGAGCCAAGATCTCGCCACTACACCCCAGCATGGGGACAGAGACTGTTTTTAAAAAAAAAAAAAAAAAAAGAAAGAAAGAAAGAAAAGAAAAAGAGAAAAAGAAAAAAGTGAGGAATCTAAGATTCAAAGAAATTAGATAATTTGCCAAAGCCCCCTACATAAGCTACAAAGTGGCTGAACTGAGATTTGAATTTATATCTATATTTAGGTTTGTCTGAGTTTCTCCTCTACCCACACTTTTTCCCCCTTACAAAACAAACATTTCTTGGATTTTACATTTTTATTCTCACCATAACTTGGGAAAAAGCTGTAAGACAGACTTAGAGTGACAAAAAAGGAGATTTCGGGCCATGTGGAGGGGCACTTAGGTAATCATCTCATTACTTTCAGTGTTCATTTCAATGCTAATGGAAGATCAATCTCAGGGTGAACATGTATGTAATGGACGCATCAAGAGCAATGGGGAAGAGATATTTTTGCCTGCCTGGCTGTATTTTACAAGTATACCTTCCTTTTTTTTGAGATGGAGTTTTGCTCTTGTTGCCCAGGCTGGAGTGGAATGACACAATCTCAGCTCACCGCAACCTCTGCCTCCCGGGTTCAAGTGATTCTCCTGCCTCAGCCTCCCAAGTAGCTAGGATTACCAGCATGCGCTACCATACCTGGCTAATTTTGTATTTTTAATAGAGACGAGGGTTCACCATGTTGGTCAGGCTGGTCTTGAACCCCTGACCTCAGGTGATCCACCCACCTCAGCCTCCCAAAGTGCTGGGATTACAGGCGAGAGCCACCGCACCCAGCCTACAAGCATACCTTCCTATCCAAATTATTATTCTTCAAATGAGACCATATGCAGATGCTCTTTTCTAAAACAATCTCTCTTTCTAAGTAAAATATAAATTAATAAAAGACACATCCCTTAAGACAAACATTTACAAAACCATTAACTGAGATCCTACTATATGCCAGATACAAAAATAAATGCCTTCAAGAGGCACATGTTATGGTAAGAAACCGTCTGTAAAAACGGTTTTTTTACAGGGCAGGCACAGTGGCTCACGCCTGCAATCCCAGCTACTTGGGAGGCTGAGGCAGGAGAATCACTTGAACCCGGGAGACAGAGGTTGCAGTGAGCTGAGATCACACCATTGCACTCCAGCCTGGGCAACAAGAGTGAGACTCCATCTCCAAAAAAAAAAAAAAAAAAAAGAAAATCTGCTAGGACTGCAGGAAAGCATTAGGGTAAAAAGAGATACATGGTAAGAGAGGACCCCATTGAAATGTTGCTTAAAAAGCTGTTGCTGCTGTTTTTCACTGCTATTTACTTCAGTGTACATGTATATATTTATTTACAAAGTTTAAACATGATTTTTTCTTTTACTGGAAAATAACTTGATTAACATTGTGGCTCCCCTATTTTTCCTTTTAAATCCTTCGTAGGCACTTTCACATACTGTGTTATATAATCTTCAAAATCACCCTGTGAGGTAGCTATTTCAAGCACTGTTTAAAGTGAGTTAATATATATAAATCACCTGGGATAGTGTCTGGCACATAAGTGCTTGAAAAGTGGTGTTGGTGGTGGTTTTTACACAGGAAGAAAAGTCCAAGTCCAAAGAGGGGGTGATCTGCACACATCTCAGGCAGGTGAGGGAGTGAGTAGCAGATAAGAGATAGGAGCCTAACTCCCTCCTAAACCCTGTGCTCTTTTCACAAGCACCCTGCTCCAGAAGTTGCCCCAACCACCACAGGGAGGTGCTTCCTCCTAGGAGTTTCTCCTTGGGGTTGCCCCGCCTCCCAGTGGTTAGGCTCCACAATGCTGCAATCGACCAGAGTCCCCACCCATGCAATGGCCCCACCCTCTGATGCCGCCAGGGACTCCAATTCTTGCATAATGCTAAAATAGACACATCAGATTCTTGTCATCCCCTGTTTGAAGGGCGGTCTCTTGTTCCATTTATTATTTTTAAAGCCCTGCTCTTAAAACCAGGTCAAGACTAGACTCTGAGAACAACAATCAAAACGAAAAACTCTGAGAGGATTAGTAATAATAATAAAAAATAGTATAGAAATTAACATTTACTGAGCTCTTACTATACGTCAGCAATTATATTAAATTTCATTTAATTATATAAATTTCATTTAATTTCAATGATACTTTGAGGTAGATGCCTTATCAATCTCCACTTTACAGGTAAGGAAAATGAGGCACACAGAGGCTCAGTAACTTGTCTAATGTCACCCAGTCGGCATGTGGTGGAGCTGGGATTTAAAGACAAGCTCTTAGCCATCACACAATGTAGATGCTTTGGTTCTATTACCATATGGCTATCACCAAACAGAGCCTAGCATTGGGCAGGTGCTCAGTAAGCGCTTCATTCACGAGTGACTAGAGTGAATGCCCCAAGCTCAGAAAGAGAAGGGTGTGTCACCCCAGGTCTTTCCTGTATTTCCCAGCCCTTCACCTGCTGTTGCCCTAGCATCATACTGTTTCCTCTTTCACTCTCTTGACACAGGAGACTAAAAATTGAGCAAGATGCAGAGTGAGACTCCAAGGAACTGATCCTGCATGAGGCTGTTCTGAAAAAGGAGGCCCTCCCATTTCACAACAGGTGACCCATGGTCAGCAAAATCAGGCACAAGCCACTTCAGCTGAACTGTCCTCCTCCTGGGGGCAGTCTACAAAGCAAGACTTTTTCAGCCCTTAAACCATTCAGGCAAAAATGAAAGACCCCAACATCCCACCATCTTACCCTTCCATTCATTACCATGCCCCCAGATCTCCCTAAAATAAGGAGAAAAAGAATACTTGCAAAGCAGGTTATCAAATAATGCCACAGATACAAATATCCACTCAAATTTGAACACGCTATGTACTCTGGGCTGGGAGCTGGAGGATCCTATGGGCCTTGTGTGGTACTCAGCATGGAGGAAGGACTGAGAAGTATTGGTTTTCTTCCCACCTCCCATGCTCACAGAGAAAACACAGAAACCTAACCAATTCCATAAACTGTGACAAAGGCAAGAACAGACAAGTGTATCAAAAGAAAGAGCTGTCAGAGAGTAGAGAAAGGACTGATCCATCCTGGCAGGCAGTGAAAGCCGAGCTTAAAGGATGAAAAGCTTTTATATATTAGAGAGAGTGAAGGGTATTCCAGGTAAAGGAAATAGTCTGAGCAAAACCATAGCATCAGGAAATGTCCTGCAAGCTGCTGAAGTAGAGAAAGATGGAGCAAAATGGAGAGATGGAGCTGCCTGTAGCTGAACTGTGAAAGCCCTTACTTAATGCTACCATAGACATTTGTGCAGAAACTGCTTTTATTTCAGAGGCAAGGAGAAGCACAGAATCCATGGTGGGCATTTGCCACTTTTGCTCCATTTGTCCATTATCAGACCCTCCCTTCCCATTAGCACCCTGATCTTTCTTCGGAGAATCCCCATTGGGCAGTCCTCATGTGAGGGAAGGCTTCTCGCCAGTCAGCTCTTAGCTACCACACAATGCAGATGCTTTGGTTCTATTACCACATGGATATCACCAAACAGAGCCTAGCATTGGGCAGGTGCTCAGTAAGTGCTTCGTTCATGAATGAGTACAGTGAATGCCCCAAGCTCAGAGAGAGAAGAATGATTAATGAATGCATGCTCCCACCAGGAGTGCGACCCTTGAAGGAATGAACCAGGAAAGCAGATACAATACACAGAACATGAAAGTGGAGGAGTACTAAGCAGGCGCCTCCCAGGTCTTGGCCCATTTTCCAAATTGGCTCTCCAGCTTTTCTAGTCACTCCATGTACCACCCTCCTAACAAACCCTTTTCTGTTCAATCTAGATAGGAGCAGTTTCTGCTGCTTATCACCAAGAATCCTGACTGATAAACAACATACTGAAGCAAGGAGGCGCCTGACCAAAACCCTGTTTGAGGAAGATAACAAACAACACAGTTACCAAGAATGTGATCTGCGGAAAACCCAGACACCAGACACCCGAGCACCAGCACTGGTCAAGCCCTTCAAAATGGCTGTTCACTCAGCCTGGAACACAGCTGCTCTCTCCTTCCACCCCTTTAAGACCTCAGCTTGTCACTGAGAAGGCTTCTCTGATCCTGCCACTCCACTAGTTAGGTGCTCCTGTTGGATGACATACTAGATCTTCCAGATTCAGATCTTTGGGAGTATACCCTGGGAGTTCATAGACACATTCAAGTTTAAGAACCTCTGTCCAATACAGTGCTCCAACACACATATTTCTACAGTATGCCAAATTATTCCCAACTTTGACTAATTCCATCTTAAATCAACACCTTGCTTCTTCCTTTACCTTCTAAAATCCTATTTACTCACCCTTCACAACTCAGCCCAAATGCCAAAGTCCTTGTGAATATCTTTCTAATTTCCTTCCTCAGTGCTCCAAAAATTTAGAGGTGTTCCTCTGTTATGGCCTCTGTTGTATTTTCCTATGTATTATGACTGGATGTTTACATGTTAGCTCCCTGAAAGCAGAGGCCATTCCATTCATCTCCAACATTTTCTAGCACTGTGCTGTGAATACAATGGATATGCATTCATGTTGAAACACAGCAAGGATTTTTTAAAAACAACTTTTGACCAGAGAAGGGGCTCCTAGACAGACAAGCTTCCTGGATCAGGGCATCTTCCACCTCATTTTCACAAGACAGAGAAGAATATGGAATCTCACATCAGAAGATCCAAGTTCACTCCACTTCATCAGCATAGGAAGTATTGGCAAATTATCTAATTTCCCTCAGCGCCTTCATCTAGGTCCATGGAAAATGGGCATAAAAAATCAAGCCTCGGCCAGGCGTGGTGGCTCACACTTGTAATCCCAGCACTTTGGAAGGCCAAGGTGAGTGGATCACCACGTTGGTCAGGGGTTCCAGACCAGCCTGGCCAACATGGTGAAACCCTGTCTCTACTGAAAATATAAAAATTAGCTGGACATGATGGCGCACGCCTGTAATGCCAGCTACTCAGGAGGCTGAGGCAGGAGAATTGCTTGAACCCTGGAGGCAGAAGTTGCAGTGAGCCGACATTGAGCCACTGCACCCCATCTTGGGCAGCAGAGTAAGACTCTGTCTTGGGGGCGGTGGGGAGGCAGGAATCAAGCCTCAATCTTATAGAACTTGTTAGGAAGACAAATGTATCAGGAGGACTTGGGTAAAGCATAAGGCCTCACAGGAATGTTAGCTCTTGGGAAGAAGCATGATTTCCTTTCACAGCTATGGGATGGAGAGGGCTTAAGAGAGGGCTTAAGCTGGGCAGACACTAGGTTAGCAAAGCAGTTTCACATCTGGTTCAGCATCTGGTTTCATCACTGTTTCAAACCAGATCATGAACCCAACAGACCTGTTCCACAAGGCCAGAAGGAGGAGCAAGCTTGTAAGGCACATTTAGACACATATTCATTAGCAATTCTGAAGGCCTGAGATATGCAGAAATTTTCTAGTTTGCAAGCCCTTCAATAGTTTAGCATTAGTTTCGAAACAAAAGTTCCCCAGGGAACCTTATCTTACAGCGCAGGCTCTGGGATTCTCCTACTCTAAAAAATTCCATCAAGTCGACAAAGTTTAAACCTTGAGATTTGTGGTCACTTGCACCACATTCTGTGACTGCTCCTGTGTCCCACCCACCACACCTACAAAAGCCATTTCAAAAGGAAAAAATAAACATTTCAAAACATATTCTAAAAAAAGGCCCCAGACTACATCAACTTGCAAGCTGAAGTTAGTTCATTCAGTTCCTCATTCGTTTTAAAATAGAGCCAAAAGAGGTTAGCTCCTGCCAGCTTCCTTTTCTGTACCTTAGCTCACTTAGTTTTTGCAGCACCTAGGATGTAGAGAGGCCCAACCCCCACCTTACAGAGGAAATTGAGGCTCAGAAAAGTACCCTGGGACCCAGGGGAAGTCTGCGTAGAACAGACATTTTTTTAATTTTAAAAAATATATAGGCCAGGCGCGGTGGCTCAAGCCTGTAATCCCAGCACTGTGGGAGGCCGAGGCGGGTGGATCACGAGGTCAAGAGATCGAGACCATCCTGGTCAACATGGTGAAACCCCGTCTCCACTAAAAATACTAAAAATTAGCTGGGCATGGTGGCGCGTGCCTGTAATCCCAGCTACTCAGGAGGCTGAGGCAGGAGAATTTCCTGAACCCAGGAGGCGGAGGGTGCGGTGAGCCGAGATCACGCCATTGCGCTCCAGCCTGGGTAACAAGAGTGAAACTCCGTCTCAAAAAAAAAAAAAAAAACATATATATATATATACACACACACATACATTTATACACATATATACATATATTATACGTGTGTATGTATGTGTGTATAATATATACGTTATATATATATGTATATATGTGTGTATATATATATTTTTAGACAGGGTCTCACTCTGTTGCCAAGGCTGAAGTGCAGTGCTGTGTTCTTGACTCACCGCATCTTCAGCCTCCCAGGCTCAAGTGATTCACCCACCTCAGCCTCCCAATTAGTTGGGTCTACAGGCCATTGCCACCAAGCCTAGATAATTTTTGTATTTTGTTTTATAGAAATGGGGTCTCACTATGCTGTCCAGGTATGTTGCCCAGGCTAGTCTCAAACTCCTGGGCTAAAGGGATCCTCTTTCCTTTGCCTCCCAAAGTGCTAGGATTACAGGTGTGAACTACTGTGCCTGACCAGATACTTCTTGATAAACACATGTTGAGTGAATAGCACACCACACCACCTGGTATTTGCAATTTAGAAGCCTGCTTACATCAGACGCGGCATGGGGTAGAGGAAAAATACATGGGTTTTGGAGTTGCTCACATTTGTATTTAGGCCACTATTCATTCCATCTCTGACAAGCTATGGGATCTAGGCCTTCCTTTCTTCACCTGTAGCATACCACAGAATTGAACAAAAGATTAAAAGCAAAAATGGATTATGAGACAATGTAGGTTAAGGCATAGAACAGTACCTGGCACCCAGGGCCATACGCATTCTGTGAGAACAGGGACCTTGTTTATTTGCCAATACTGTACCTGGAGCCCAGTACAAAATAGGCCTACATAAAGGTCTCAAGTGCAGGTCTGACCAGATACAGTACTGGGCACATAGTGGGTGCTGCCTACACAGTGATTTCAAGACCTGGTAAATGATCAAAAGTAGAAGTGACTAGAGTAACAGTCAATAACTAATAAAGAACTGAATGAGTCCTGTTCCCTTAGAGAACATCAATGCACCTCTACGTGGGATCAAGATGAAATAGTTTTGTTTGTATTCATTATCAAATACAGTCATGTGTCACTTGACAACAGGATTCATTCTGAAAAATGTGTCATTAGTCAACTGCATCATTGTGCAAACATCAGAGTATACTCATATACACCTATGTGAGTATACTCTGATGTTTGCACAATTATAATCTTTTATTTTTTCTTTTTCTTTTTTTTATTTTTGAGACAGAGTTTTGCTCTTGTCACCCAGGCTGGAGTGCAGAGGTGTGACCTTGGCTCACTGCAACCTCTACCTCCCAGGTTCAAGCGATTCTCCAGCCTCAGCCTTCAAAGTAGCTGGGATTACAGGGGCCTGCCAACATGCTCAGCTAATTTTTGTATTTTTAGAAGAGATGGGGTTTCGAGACATTGGCCAGGCTGGTATTGAACTCCTGACCTCAGGTGATCCACCTGTCTTGGCTTCTCAAACTGCTGGGATTACAGGCATGAGCCACCATGCCCGACCAGTCCATTATAATCTTATGGGACTATCATCATATATGTGGTCCACCATTAACCAAAATATTGGTAAGTGGTGCTTGACTGTATGTGCATGTAGGAAGAATTAAACACAATAGAAAACAATTATCACAAGCTGAGGTCCAGCTCCGCTCAAGAAATAAACAGAAAGTCCACTCAATTAACTCAGAAAAACTACTAAGACAGATTTTTTAAAAATTCAAATCAAGTGACTACATGTAGTGGCTCATGCCTGTAATCCCAGCACTTTGGGAGGCCAAGATGGGAGGGTCACTTGAGCCCAGGAGTCCAAGACTAGACTGTGTAAGACAGCAAGATCCCACGTCTACAAAAAATACAAAAAATAAAATAAAATAAAATAAAATAGCCAGGCTTGGTGGCACGTGTCTGCAGTCCCAGCTACTTGGGAGGTTAAGGCAGGAAGATGACTGGAGCCTGGGAGGTCAAGGCTGTGATAAGCCATCATCACATCACTGCACTCCAGCCTGGGGACAGAGCTAGACTGTCTCAAACAAAACAAAACAAAACAAAACAAACCTCAAATCAAAGTATTGTGAGAAATGAGGCTATTTATAACAAAAGGGCATTTTCTAAAGTATCTGCAGATTTTTGGTGAAAAGTGGTCTTAAGAGAACTACAGTGAAAGGAGGCAACGTCCAGAACACCTCTATTTATACTGATGAAAAGCCCCAAATAATTTTTACATGAGGATGCACTGAAATTTTGGGGCAGCAAGGACTACCCTCTCTGAAAGTACATGAAAGAGATCTCAGACAAGAGAATTCCAGTAAAACAGCATAAAACAAGAAACCATTTTCCGAGTCCCCCAAAGCAGAGGACTGAAGGAGCTGCTGTACATATTTTCTTTTTTTTTCCTTTTTTTTTTTTTTTTTTT
>NW_016107750.1:794075-795381 GCF_001604975.1 Cebus imitator
TTTTAAACAGTATTATTCTGTTGCACAGGCTGGAATGCAGTAGTGCAATCTCAGCTCGCTGCAACCTCTACCTCCAGGGTTCAAGCATGCCTCAGCCTTCTGAGTAGCAAAGATTACAGGCATGTGCCACCACACCCAGCTAATTTTTATATCTTTGGTAGAGTTGGGGTTTTACCATATTAGCCAGGCTGGTCTCGAACTCCTGACCTCAAGTGATCCACCCGCTTCGGCCTCCCAGTGCCGGGAAGCTGTGGGGAAACAGGCCCTTTTCCACACACTGGTGGGAGTGTAAATTGGTTCATACACTAAGGACAGCAATTTGGCAGGATCTAACAAAACTACAAGCATACAGAGCCAGCAGCAAATGTTAGTTTCGGCCCCTTCCTCTTATCTTTTACCTAAGTGGATTGTTGCGGCAACTAGTTGGAGACAGCACCACCCTCCCTTTAACCCAACAATCCCATTTCTGATAATTGCTCCTGCACCCACACTTGCACATGTGTGAAAGGATGAATTTACAAAGCTATTCACTGCAGCATTATTTTTAATAGCAAAAGACTGAAAGTACCTTCAGATGTCCATCAAAAAAAGACTGGATGAATACATTATAGTGCATGATAAAATGGAAAACCATGCAGCAGTGAAAAAGTCTGGGAAGATCTATAAGATACAATGGTAAGTGGAAAAGAAAGGGCAAGGCACAGAACAAGGCTTACAGCATGCTACCTTTTCCAGTCAAAATAAAAAGGAGAGCAAAAATTAAAATCCATATTTGTTATTAGCTTGTTTGGGAATAACAAACACATTTTGAAGTAGGTAAAAGAAACTAAACATGTAATTACTTGTGAAGGAGTGGTGGGACTAGGCAGATAGTGGGTAGGGCTGGGAGCAAGACTTTTCACAGTACCTTTTTATATATTTTATTTTTATTCATATGAATGTACTATCTTTTCAAAAAATAAAAATATTTTCCAAGTTACAATTCCCAATCACCATAGTAATTTGTAGCACTGGAAATGTTTTTAAATGAAAAGGCCACAGTTGGCAATGTGTAACCCAGCTCAACTTGAAGACTCCTCTTTGGAAATCACACGCCCATGAACGAACTCCCAAGTGACTTGTTCATAAATATTCAGAACAACAGTGCTCATATTAAGCAAAAATTGCAAATGATTTAAAAAGTTCAACAATTAGGCCGGGCGCGGTGGCTCAAGCCTGTAATCCCAGCACTTTGGGAGGCCGAGGCAGGTGGATCACAAGGTCAAGAGATCGAGACCATCCTGGTCAACATGGTGAAACCCCGTCT
>NW_016107750.1:796804-811622 GCF_001604975.1 Cebus imitator
AAAAAAAAAAAAAAAGAGACAGTGTCTCGCTATGTTGCCCAGACTGGAGTGCAGTGGCTATTCACAGGTGCGATCCCACTACTGATCAGCATGGGAGTACTGACCTGCTCTGTTTCCTACCTGGGCCTGTTCACCCCTCCTTAGGCAACCTGGTGGTCCCCTGCTCCCAGGGGGTCACCATATTGATGCCGAACTTAGCACAGACACCCGATTGGCATAGCACACTACAGCCCAGAACTCCTGGGCTCAAGAGATCCTCCCACCTCAGCCTCCCGAGTGGCTGGGAGTACAGGCAGGTGCCACCACACCTGGCAGCTTATGTCTTTAAAAATGTACACACAGGGGGGCGGCCACGGTGGCTCATACCTGTAATCCCAGCACTTTCGGAGGCCGAGGTGGGCGGGTCACCTCAGGTTAGGAGTTCGAGACCAGCCTCACCAACATGGAGAAACCCTGTCTCTACTAAAAATACAAAATAAGTCAGGCATGGTGGTGCATGCCTGTAATCCCAGCTACTTAGAAGGCTGAGGCAGAAGAATTGCTTGAGCCCGGGAGGCAGAGGTTGCGGTGAGCCGAGACTGCACCATTGCACTCCAGCCTGGGCAACAAGAGCGAAACTCATCTAAAAAAAAGAAAAAAAAAAGTACACACAGGAATGAACAGCAAATCTGTGCTTCACCTCACAGAGCAGTGTTTCCAAAGCATCCCTCCCTGGAGAAATGTGAAATCAGTTTCCACTGTTCTCCTCACCTCTACCTCCCAGGGGTGTGCTAACCACAACCATCCCCAACACTCACTCCTAGCTCACCCAGTTGGCCACTCCAACTTTCCTAATGGTGTGAACACCCAGACCGAACCTGAAGTGCTTTCCTTCCCTCACTAGACACACCTTTACAGAGCACCTATTCAGTGCCAGGTACTGTAAGGTACTCTGCCAAAGGTGAAACTGGGTGTTTTCAGGGAGAAGTAAGCAGAGGCCCACATCGGTGCCATGGAAAGGCTCAGGCACTAAAAGTTCCTCTGCAGGCTCCGGCAACAAGCAGGCTGATAGCAGAGGACTGCATGAATTCAGGTATCAGACACAGTTCTCCAGAGCCCCAATAAATAGGGACAGTGACTGTCGGCCCAGTCACATCAAGGCTCGTTGTCATGGACATAAAGACAGGATCCTAAAAGCTTCCAGAGAAGAAAACAGGTCACACATAAAGGATCAAGAATGGAAATGGCATCAGATTTCTCTACTAGAAGCAAGAAGATCATCAGACAATGCCTTTAAAATTCTGACATAAAACTCTGTCCAACCTAAAACTCTAAACTCAGCCAAGCTACCAAATTGGAATGAGGTTAGTCTGAAGATGTTTTTTAGAAAGGCAAGGCCTCAAAAACTTACCTCCAATGTATTCTTTCTCAGGAAGCCACTGGAGGGTGTGCTCCACTAAAATAAGCAAGTAAAAAAAACAAGAACTGGGAAAAGAGCTTCAACACTGCCCCTAAAATGATGGTTAGGGGTTGTCCCAAGATAAGTAAGAGAGCAGACCTAAACAATAGCGATAAGATGTGGCAGGAAAGAAAGGAACTGACCACCACATTGAAAGTGTCTCAGTGGCTCACGCCTGTAATCCCAGCACTTTGGGAAGCCAAGGCGGGTGGATCACGAGGTCAGGAGATCGAGACCATCCTTCACAATGTGGTGAAAACCTGTCTCTACTAAAATACAAAAATATTAGCCAGGCATGGTAGCACATGCCTGTGTTTCCAGCTACTCGGGAGGCTAAGGCAGGGGAATTGCTTCGACCCAAGAGGTGGAGGTTGCAGTGGGCTGAGATCGCGCCACTGCACTCCAGCCTGGCGACAGCGCAAGACTCCATCTCAAAAAAAAAAAGAGAAAGTTTCTGTCACAAGATTTAGGGCCGAATTAGTTACAGGAACATAGAAATTTAGCATGTGAGTAAGTGGGACTATTTATTAAAAGCCTTTGGAAAATACAAACGACAAAAAAATGTAAAAGACCTATCCAAGAGAAATGAACATATGTGTCCACACAGAAACTTGTACACAAAAGTTTCTAGCAGACTCATTCATAATGTAGCCCAAGAGTGGAAACAGCCCAAATGTCCATCAACTAAGGAGTGAACAGAATGCAGTGTGTCCAGGCAATGGAACGCTACACTGCAACACAATGATCCTAAGCAATATTAGCTACCTGTCTGAGTCCATTTATGAGATGTCCAGAATAGGCAAACTCATAAAGACAGATTAGCTCATTGAAAAAATTACTCAACTTTCTCCAAAGAGAACTACTTGCCTCCCCTTGCCCATCTCCCACTCACCTCTGCTTCCTTCCTGCCTTGGATTCCCTCATCTGACTGTTCTGGCAAAGGTCGGCCTCCTAATACCAAGTCCCTTGACTCCGTTCATGGCCTTGTCATTCTTGCTGTCCTCTGCGGCATTGTCTCCATCATCTACAGACTACTCCTCGAAAAGGTAACACTTTCCTAACCTCAGATCTCCCAGTTCTCTCCTCATGTCTCAACAGTGCCCAGTCTTCAGTCTCCATCCCAGTTTTACCTTCTCCTAAGTATCTCTGTCACATCTCCTACTGGGCGACCCCCACGCACCCCAATTTCAACCCAATTAAGACAAATTTCCCCAAACCAGTTCTTCCTGCTGACTTCTAAACTCTCCTAGTGGTCCAGGCTCACAGTAATGGGATCTTAGAATTCTACCTCTGCTCTGCTTTCAGGGCCAAGCCTTCACTGAGGACATGTCTTGTCACATCCCCAACACTCACTCCTAGCTCATCCAGTTGGCCACTCCAACTTTCCCAATGGTGTGAACACCCAGACCAAGCCTGAGGTGCTTTCGTTCCCTCACTAGACACACCTTTACAGAGCACCTATTCAGTGCCAGCTACTGTAAGGTACTCTGCCAAAGGTGAAACTGGGTGTCTGCAAGAAGAAGCAAGCAGAGGCCTAAGTGAATGCCATGGAAAGGCACTTGAATGAGGGCCACCTCCCATCCAAATTTGTCACCCTTCATCGCCTCATACCTGGATGGCTACAGTTTCCTAAATGGCCTCCCTTCCTCCAATCTTCCTTATCACCACAGTTCAATTTTCTTTTTTTTCTTTTTTATTTTTTTAAACTAAGTCTTTTTTTTTTTTTTGAGACAGAGTTTCACTCTTGTTACCCAGGCTGGAGTGCAATGGCGCGATCTCGGCTCACTGCAACCTCCGCCTCCTGGGTTCAGGCAATTCTCCTGCCTCAGCCTCCTGAGTAGCTGGGACTACAGGCACGCGCCACCATGCCCAGCTAATTTTTTGTATTTTTAGTAGAGACGGGGTTTCACCCTGTTGACCAGGATGGTCTCGATCTCTTGACCTCGTGATCCACCCGCCTCAGCCTCCCAATGTGCTGGGATTACAGGCTTGAGCCACCGCGCCCGGCTACACTAAGTCTTGCTCTGTCGCCTAGGCTGGAGTACAGTGGCACAATCTGGGCTCACTGCAACTTCCACCTCCCAGGTTCAAGCGATTCTCCCACCTCAGCTTCCCCAAGTAGCTGGGACTACAGACATGCGTCACCATGCCCGGCTAATTTTTGAATTTTTAGTAGACATGCGGTTTCACCATGTTGGCCAGGCTGGTCTCAAACTCCAGGCCTCAGGTGATCCACCCTCCTCAGCCTCCTGAAGTGCTGAGATTACAGGCATGAGCACCACACCCGGCCCACAGTTCAATTTTCTTAAAACCCATGATTAATGTGTCACCCCCTACTTGAAAATCTTCAACAATTCCCTCCCTATATTCCATAAAACGCCTTGCATCTAGAATACAATTTAGCTCCACCTCACCTCTCAGACCTCATCTTCTACTGTTTCCTCACAAACACTATATTCTAAGAAATCTCTAGTAGTAACCTTTTATTTCTTTTTTTTTTTTTTTTTTTTGAGACAGAGTTTCGCTCTTGTTACCCAGGCTGGAGTGCAATGGCGCGATCTCGGCTCACTGCAACCTCCGCCTCCTGGGTTCAGGCAATTCTCCTGCCTCAGCCTCCTGAGTAGCTGGGACTACAGACACGCGCCACCATGCCCAGCTAATTTTTTGTATTTTTAGTAGAGACGGGGTTTCACCATGTTGACCAGGATGGTCTCGATCTCTTGACCTTGTGATCCACCCGCCTCGGCCTCCCAAAGTGCTGGGATTACAGGCTTGAGCCACCACGCCCGGCCCGTAACCTTTTATTTCTAAAGGTAGCTTGTTCTAACTCCTCCCACATACTTGTCAGGCTGCTCCAGCCACCCATCTAGTTGGACCCAGCAAAAAGATCACCTCCATGACTGTGCCTTTCCTGATCCCTATGGAAGAGGATCCCACCTTGCTGCCCTTCCCGAAGACCTGGTGTATAATAGTGCATGAGGCCCTTTCTCAAGATAGAGATACATACCACAAAATGAAATGGTAGAGTTATTCTATTACAGGAGGCTGGGGGGCCTGGGACAATAGAACATTCTGCAGGAGAACAAAATCCCAGAGATCAACTAGCACACATGCTTTATTGGGTGCCTAAAGATGGTACTTTTTTTTTTTTTTTTTTTTTTTGAAATGGAGTCCCGCTCTGTCACCCAGGCTGAAGTGCAGTGACTCACTGCAACCTCTGCCCACCCCACCCCCACGCCCGCCGCCCCGGGGTTGAAGTGATTCTTCTTCTGTCTCAGCCTCCTGAGTAGCTGGGACCCCGGGGTGCGCCAACACCCCTGGCTAATTTTTATAGTTTTAGTAGAGACAGGGTTTTACCATATTGGCCAGGCTGGTCTCGAACTCCTGACCTCATGATCCGCTCGCCTCACCCTCCCAAAGTGCTGGAATTACAGGCGTGAGCCACCATGCCCGGCCAAGAATCTGGGTATTTCAAATAAAAATCCAGACTTAGGCATCTCTTGAAAAAGAGACACTGACTGATACCTCTCTTCCAAGAAGCTTCCCTGGACTACTGAATCTAAGTATGCTAGCCCAGTCACACTCTATAATATGGCCCAATTTTATTTCTTTCACAGTGCCCTGCCAAAACTGCATACTTATTTTACTCAACTTGTATTTCCTCCATCAAGAATATAAGCTTCCTGAGTGAGAAGGCATATTGTCTGTCTCACTCAAGTTATCTTTTGTCTGTCACAAGAGTACTTAGAAGCCACTCAAGAACTGTGTTGAATAAGTGAATGAATATGGCCTCCCTGAGCCCATATCCTTGGAAGGGTCCCAATGGACTGGAACTCAGCAGATATTGTAGAATGGATCCTTGCCTGTATGCTCCTCCTGGAGGCTCTCTAGGTTGCATCTACCCATTATCTCCACCATACACACACAAAGGAAGTAAATATACTTCCTCTGCCTCTCTTCTTCCTCACCTGACTGGCTCTTAGAAGCATCCAGTCTGGCTATCCTTGATCTAATCCAACTCTAAACCATGTCCAAGACAATTAGTATCCTTCCCAGCCCAAGACCACTGGATCACTCAGGCATTCCACAGATATTTAATGGGCACTCTCCCTGTGCCAGGCACTCTTCTAGGTGCAAAGAATTCAGTGGGAATGAAACAAAGTTCCCTGCCCTCACAGAGCTAACAGTCAGTATGGGGAACAAAGGGGTAAGAATCAAGGGATAATATTATCTTCAGACCACTGATCTTCAGCCTGCCCAACCCTTCTTGTCCTCCAAGGCCCAGGTCAAGAGCTGCCTCTTTGGTGTGGTCTTCCTGGTAAGCCAGCCTTTACCAAGCTACCCTCACTGCTGACTTTCACTTGTTGCCCTGTGCAATTGTAAGCTGTTCCATGCTGGCACTATAGTTTCTCATCTCAAGCTCCATGGGGCCATGAAATTCTATGCTATCTTTCATGATTACTTACAGCTCAGAAACCACAGCCAGCACTTGAATACTTTTGTTAATCAACTGAAGACATGGAACCACTTTTCCCAAAACTGGTCCCTAGGTCTCTTGTGACAAAATAGCCACACCTTGTGCAGTATACAACTGTATTTTGAGAAAAAGCCTCATGTGCTGTTATAAACCAGATCTTCTGGAAGGGCAAAGAAGTGGAATGTTCTTCCACGGGGATTAAACCTAAGAGACCTGTGAAGCCACTGAACCACTCTGGTAGTTTCCAGAATGTGGTAGTTTCCATTTTATTCACAAATCTATGGGGATAAAGACAGTATTAACCACTAGGTAATTTAAACACATTACAAATTAAGACAGGGTTGGGTGTGATGGCTCATGCCAGTAATCCCAGGACTTTGGGAGGCCCAGACAGGAGGACTGCATGTGCCCAGGAGTTCAAGGCTAACCTGGGGCAACACAGTGACACCGGCTCTCCAAAAAATAGATATGTATTAGCTGGGTGTGGTGGCACATGCCTTAGTCCTAGCTACTTGGGAAGCTGAGCTGGGAGGAATGGTTAAACCCAAGAGTTCAAGGCTGCAGTGAGCTATGATTATGCCACTGCACTCCAGCCTGGGCAACAGCCAGATCCTGTCTCTAAAAAAAATTAGGTGGCTCACACCTGTAATCCTAGCACTTTGGGAGGCCAAGGCAGGAGGATCATTTCGGCCCAAAAGTTTGTGACCTATGCTAGCCTGGCAACACAGTGAGACCTCATCTCTACAAAAATTCAGAAGATTTGCTGGGCGTGGTAGCACGCATCTGTCGTTCCAGCTACTTGGGAGGCTGAGGTGGGAGGACTGCTAGAGCCCAAAAGGTCAAGGCTGCAGTGAGCTGTGATCGTGCCACTGCACTCCAGCCTGGGTGACAGAATAAGGCCCTGTCTCAAAAAATAACTAAATATATAAAAATTAAAATTTGAAAATTAGATAAATAAATAGGAATTGATCATGGAACAGGAATGCAAAATGCACATGAATTCCTTTCTGTGCCCTTGCTGGTAGACAGTTATAGACACACAGTACTTGCTACTGGCTGTGTAATCTTCAGTAAATTAATGAACTGCCCTGGGCCTCACTTTCAGGATCTGTGAGAGGGAGATGACTAGTATAACAGTTCTCGCTACCTGACGGTTATAATGATTAAGAACATTAACATGTATAAGTGTTTAACACTGGCTGGCACAGAAGTTCTCCAAACATGTTCGCTGCCCTTGGTAGGTACCCAACCCGCAACCCCCATTTGTTAACCCACCTCTGAATTTAGGAGCACTCAGTAAAGAGTCTGTGGTTAGAAGTGGGGCTTCAATTAACGGTCTTACCACACTGCCCACAAGACTAAAATGGAAAACTAGGACAAACCAAGGGGAGAAATATTACAAAAAGCAAAATGGGGAAATGGCATACAGATCCTTTTCAGTTAGCTGCTGCATTTATCTCTTCCCTTGAAGAGAATCTTCTGCTGCTTCTGTTTCTTCATCTACACAACGGGGATGTAGCCATCATACATGCCTGCAAGGCTGTATTGAGATCCCAGACATGAAAGCATTCTGTAAACTGAAAAGTACCATGCATCTGCGTTTCTGCCTAAAGCTGTCTAAGGTGCGTGGCCTTAGATAAGTCAGCATCTCCTGGCCTCAGCTTCTTTCATTACGGTATTACAACAGGGGTAATCAGAATATCTCACAGGATTGTTGTGAAGAAGTAGTGAAATAATACAAAGTATTTTGGAGCCCAGAACATAGTATCAAGTTAATAAAATTACTAGCCTAGTCAACTGGACTCTCTGAACGAAGGGGTACAAAAAAATCAATACTGGCCCAGGAAATCGAAGAACTGGGCTCTAACCAGTTGGGTGACCTTGAGCAAGCCACTGACCCTTTCCAAATCGTGGTTCCCGTGGTCGCAAAATGAGTATTTTTAAGAGAGGATCCCTGGGCTCCTACCAGCTCTTCCACTCCGCTGTTAAGGCGCCGAAACAAAGGCCACCCGTTCCCCAGCCCGTACCCGAGGGGCTACAACTCAAAATTCCTTCTGCTCAATTCCCTTTGCAACGTGACAGCAGGAGCGCCCGGGTCTCCATCCCGGATAGATGCATCCACACTCCGCTGCCACCGCTCTCTTCATCAGCTACTTGCTTCTGTGGCCGCTGCCCGAAGTTTCGCCGAGCACCCGGCGACCCAGCCGTGGGTCAATCCCGGGAACACCAGGGATGTGGGGTGCGCAGACCTGGGGCTGGGCCCCGGGAATCCCAAAGCCGCCCCCGCGGCCGGGCAGGTAGTGACAGGTGCGACACGCGGGCGCGGGCGGCCAGAGAGCAGACCACGGAGAGCGCGTGTGGGCGCTCAAGGGAGGCGGCGGCCACGCGCTCTCCTTAGGCCGCTCCCTGAGACGCCCCCGCGATGTCCCTGGCCCAGCGATCCAGAACCCAAGACCCTCAAGCCGCTTTCGGCCCCGCGGCGCCCCAGATCCCACGGCCTCCCAGAGCGGCGCGGCTGGGCTGGGCTGGGGCCCGGAAGGGTTGGGGGCCGCCGGGGGGGGATTGTGCGCGCGGGGTTCTTCCCGCGCGAGCCTGGGCTACCGAGGAGTGGGCGCACGCGCACCCGGGCGCGCCACCGTAACCCCTTCCTCCCCGCGCGGCCCCCGTACTCCCACCCACCCACCACTCACCGTCGATGTCCCCCAGGGTCAACTCGTCGCCCAGCTCCGTGAGGGTCTCCATGGTCTCCAGACCACCCAGCTCGCCGCTCTCGTCCATCGCCTGGCTCAGCGCAGAAGCCCCCCTGCCGTCCCGCTCAGGGAGACGCGGGGGCGGTGCCGTCGCCGCTGCCCATGACACCCGACAACCCCCGCCCGGTATCGCCTTACCGGCGGATGCCAGCAACCGCCATGTTT
Organism: Cebus imitator; assembly: GCF_001604975.1. Classification (NCBI taxonomy): domain Eukaryota; kingdom Metazoa; phylum Chordata; class Mammalia; order Primates; family Cebidae; genus Cebus; species Cebus imitator. The sequence continues at coordinate 805,635 of NW_016107750.1, forward strand.
GCGTTGCGCCCTGGCGCCGCGCGGAAAGGGCGGGGCGGGATTCCCCCGCCCCAGCCCGCGCCCCCTACGGCCACGCCCCCAGGCCGCGCGCCCCCTTGTTTGTTGTCAATGGGACCAGGCTCCTCTCAGCCAATGGGCGCGCGAGGCGGCGCGTGGGGTGATGGCGCGTCATCGATCAGCAGCTCAGATTTGCATAGCGAGGTCCCTCCCCCCGCAACCTGGGAGCGAATGCGGTGAGTAGCCGCTTGGTCTGCGTCTTAACCTGCTCCTCCTTGTTTAAAGGAGCCGCTGCCTTTTCCGTTGGCTCTGGTCCACACTCTATTCCGTCCACCGGCCTGGGAGTGAAGGGTTAACAGACCACCCTCCACCTGCGACCGCCGCCGCCTCCGGCCTTGGCTGGAAGCACATTACGTCATCTTCCCAGCTGCCTTCCGCGGCCCTTACGGCTGGAGAAAGCCGGTTGAGTCAAACCTGGCACCCCAGCGCTCAGGACCGGAGTCCGGGTCAACCAAGTCCCGCTGCTCCCAGCCCCCTTACAAAGGCTGGCACGGAGGCTTGAAGGGGTTGCGAATTGTCTGTCCCAGGGCGGTCAGGAGTTTACGTCTTCTGCTTTGCACCCGCCGTGACCTCGCGCTTACTCCAGTGGTCCTCAATCACTGGGACCTCGGAACCACTGAGGACCTGAAAACTACGCCAGTGTCCAGCCCCACCGCCGGCCTCTTGAGACGGGGACCCGGGCACGAGTATTTTGAAAAAGTTCCACCGAGATTGTGAAGCGCAGCCCACCTACGGATTCCTACTCCTTCAACTACCTCACTGCCCCATCTTGCAGCTGGCCAGCTGGTTGTGTTGTAAACTTGTAGGAATTTATCCTAAGGAATAAAATTACAAGTGCTTAAAGAAGTGCTGTAACTAGGAAGAAGTGAGAATAAGGAAATGAATATGTAAATTACATCCACACGATGGAATACCATGGGATCATTAAAAATTACGCACACAAAGGTATATTTGTTGACAAAAAAAGGCGATCACAATATATTGATAAGACGAAAACGTAAGTTCCCTGCCAATTTGTGAGAGGCAGCTGTTGCTTAGTGGTCAAGAATTAAGCGGTGTGAAGGCAGACACGTGGGTCCACTAATTCATTGTGTGACCTTGGGCTAACTGTTCTAAGCCTGAGTTTTGTCATCTCTAAAATGGGGATAAAATAGTATCCCTCATAGCTGTGATTAAATGAGATTATTTGCACATTCAGTTGACAATATTTATTGAACATCTCTGTGGCAGGGAAACAAAGTTCCTGCCCTCTTGAGAGCCTCCAGTCTAGCAACAACAACAAAACCACACCCATATTAAACTTTAAAATAAATTACAGATAATGGTACAAACGATCAAGGAAAGGAAATGGATATGCTGAAACTAGCAAGCGACCTGACTTGTGATGGCAAGAAGACTGAATAAGTGACATTTAAGATGAAACATAAAATTATGAGGAGAGAACTGCAGCTGTTATAGCCAAAGAGGAAATGATGGCATGGACAAAGGCCTCTAGGTGGGAGGAGCTGCTGGAAGCCCCCTCTTAGCATGAGCTCTGGCATACAGTAAGTGCCATGCCTGATGCTGTATATTGCAACTGAAAAGGATCTAGCCAGGTGCAGTGGCTTACGTCAGTAATCCTAGCACTTTGAGAGGTCAAGGTGGGCGGATCATTGAGGTCAGGAGTTCGAGACAAGCCTGGCCAACATGGTGAAACCCTGTCTCTACTAAAAATATAAAAATTTGCCGGGTGTGGTGGCTCATGCCTGTAATTCCAGCCACCCAGGAGGCTGAGGTAGGAGAATCACTGGAACCTGGGAGACAGAGGCTGTAGTGAGCAGCAATCACACCGCTGCACTCCATCCTGGGAGACAGAGCAAGATTCTGTCTCAAAAAAAATAATAAATAAAATAAGACAAGGATCTGTGCTCACCTGAAGGTTAAGAAAGATGGAAGGCCCAACAGCTGTCAGTCATAGGAGTGGTGAGATTTGGGGTGAACTTTACGTTCTTTCTGGCATTTCAGTATTGTTTAAATTACCTTTTATAATAAACATGTATAAACGAATGAGAAATAGTGTCTTAATTTTGGAGAAAACAAGACAAGATTGTTCTCTTCATTGTTCACACAGAGGGAGGCTGGTACAGAATACACCAGTCTCATCCTGAAAGACACAGAAAACTAAACCCTGCTCTGGCCCCAGCACTCAGCAGAAAGGTGCCACCTTCAAATGTGCTGCCCAGTGGCTCCTGCAGGGCCCCTCACACTGGTGTGTGACTGGTACGCTGGGGGGATTCAGCAATAACTTCCATATAACTCTCTCTGGCCCAGGGCACCCCCCCACAACCCAGAGCCTCAGTAACCCCCTGCAGAGGTGGCACACAGCACCTGTGCACATAGTTCCTCACTGACCCTGCCCAGAGGCTGTGATGCCTGGCCAAGTGGACTGAGAGAGTACAAGTGAAGGCTCAGTAGAAATGTTGGAAGAATAGTGGCTACACCCAAACCTCAGGAAACACTGTTATTTTCCCTCTGGCCCTGGATCCCATGTAACTGAACATCTCTTCCAGGTGGTACCTTGCCCTGGCTGGCAGGAGGACAAGGACTGGCTCTGAGGGGTAGGGCAGCTTTTGACAAGTCACTTCTTGAGACCTAAGCTCTTCATCACAAAAGGGACGGACTAGACTGAGTAACCACTACGTTTAGACATCTACCATGGATTGGGCATCTGCTATGGGTCACAGAAGATAATTCTATATATGGTTTTGCTGTGAGCAAAAAGGGGGAAGTGTCAGAGGAAGTAAATGAAAAGCCACCTGTTCTTTTCTTCCTCTTTCCCTAATCTTTCAGGATTCAGTTCAGATATCACTTCCTGTAGGAAGCCTTCCAGTTGGATTAACCAAAAGCACATACTCCACTTTTGACACAGAGATGGGGTTAGAGAAGGAAATAACAAGTTTGGTTTGGGAAACATAAGCAATGAGAGTTATCAGGTAGTAACAGGGCAGGTATTCAGCTTTGAAGTCTTAAGAGGATATGGCTGCCCAAGAAGAAAATAGAGACAGCCCCACAAAACACTTCATGCAAATGGGGGCAAGGGGAGGAAAGAAGATCCAGAAGAGACAGCGGGCTCAGACATGAGCAGAGAACCAGGACAACAAGCCTGGGAGGATCCCCTCAAGGAGCTGTCAACAGCATCTCTCTGAGGACAGTGACAGGGAGTGGGAGGAAGATGTGGGACTGGAATAAGAACTGAGAAGCGCTGTGGACCAGGGAGGTTTTTGCCTCCCAGTGGACATCTGGCAATGTCTGGAAACATTTTTGGTTGTCATAACTGGGGGACTGCTACAGGCATCTAGTAGGGAGAGGCCAGGGATGCTGCTAAAATAGCCCAACATGCACAGGACAGCCCTCCTCACACACACACACCAAACAATTGTCTGCCTCCAAACATTAATAGTGCCATTGCTGGAAAACGCTACCTTAAAGGATATCAAGGACCTCCCAGACTCCCCAACGGTTCTAAAGACTGGGCCCAGCAGCTCAATAGACTGTAACAATGTCCAAGATCACACTGAAAACACCACTGTTGCCACCACTGGGCACCCCTGGCACTGGTCACTGGACTGGCCATTAGAACCACTCCTCCACTGCTGCCCCTGGTACCTGTGACCACTACCACCACCAGCACGACTCCCACACCGTGGTAAGTGCAATTGGTAGAGCTACAGTCACCTAATAATCCCAGCTGCAAGAGGCTTGGACCAACATGTGCCCTAGGCCGTTTACAGCTGCGGGGGTGGGCTCTGCCTACATTAAGACTCAAAGTGGACTTCCTGGAGCAAGTGACTTATAACAATCAACAGTGGCAGCAAAGGGAAAATAGAGAGGGAGCAAGTGGAGTAGTTGTTTCTTTGAAGGTGCCCATTTGAGGGTGGAAAGGACAGGATTAACCAAGAAGGAAAGAGGTAGAAGGTAGAAGGAAGAGCCCAGGAGGAAGAAGGTACCAGAAGAGACAGATGAGGAGATAGGTGACCAGGCCTCTTTCTTTGGCCCTGCATACTGCAGGCAGTCAACAAATCTATGGGATGAACAAAGAACCATCAGAGAAGGGCACACATCACTTAAATTTCAGGTCTCATCCTTTCAACCACTGGCCATTCTGAGATGGGAGACCCAAGGATCTGAACGTGAAGAGCCTGCTTCTGATAACAGCTGGCAAGAGACAGCGCAGGCTGATCCCAAGTTGCCTAGGTCTCACCATCACACTGGGCTGCCTTCCTCATTGCTTTGCAGTTGCCTAGCTCTGCTTCAAATTATACAAATCCTGTTAATTACAGAGCCTCTAGAAGTCATTCAGCTGAACCTGGACCCACCCGATTGTCCTGAGGTGTTCTTTAACCTCCCTGCCACCCCAAGAAAGCTAGGTGTGCTGCCAAGGAGGCCTGGTTCATAAAATTTTTTCCCCAGTTAAGGGAAAGGCTAAGCACCTTCTCTGCTAAGTCAGTAACCACAATCACTCTTCAGAATGAAGAGGACAGTGATTGGCCTGGTCCTCCCAACAAGGAAGAGCCTGTGAGCTGGTCCTGACCCCTAGCTCCAGCTGCTGGCACCAGGACAGGTTAAACAGCTGAGCCAGTGAATCTGACCCTTTCCCACTGATGCAGGAAACAGGGTCTGGAGGCAGGGAACATAAGGCCAATTCACGCTTCAGCTATAACAGGAAATATCCTCTCCATAGGGCATATGCTGTAAATGACTTTGTAAATTTACTTCATCCTCTCCATTTACATAGGGTGTACCTCAAGTAACTAATGGAATCCTCTAGGGGTATTTTAAACTCCCCAAAATTCTGTTAACAAGGCCCCTGAGCCCCTATGCTCGGGATGCTCCCACACTGTGTACTTTCATTCTCAATAAAACTCTCCATTCCTTCCTTGCTTTGTGCATTTTGTTCAATTCTTTGTTCAAGACACCAAGAAGCAGGACACCCTCCACTGTTAACACCATGGCCCAGCCCTTTTAGTTTACACACTCTAGTGTCCATTACTTCATAGGATCCTCACAGAAATGTGGCTGGGGTCACATAACCTGAGTGGGGCGGGGTGGTGATGGAGCGAGGTCAGTTGAGTCAGTCCCACCACACTGCCCTGCCTCCACTGCCCAGCGAGGGGTCCCAGGTGGCTGGTGCAGTTCTGATGGGGAAACTTCTCCAGCACTCCTCCCAGCCCCCACACCCAGCTCTCTTCCAGCTGCTGCTTGTCCCTTGACTTCTGAGTAACTGATTGGTACAGGATGTTCTAAGCCCTTCCATGAGGCCTCTGTAAGGCTCGGCTTCCCTGTGCTGTCTCAGCTCTGCAGGGAGGCCAACCTCAGAGAAACAGGTTAGAGCTGGGCAGGGGATTCAGATACCATCAAATTCATTTTGCCGATAAAGCTGCAGCACAGGGAGGGGAAAGGATGGGTCAGGGCCAGTCAGCAAATCTGAAGGGCTAAGACTCAGATCTTGCTTGGGCTCTGTCAGTGGTAGGGGGCCGGGTGTCCAGGGGATCTGGGATGGTTGTCTCTGCTCCTTTAAGAGGCAGATCCTGACTTGGCAAGGTCAAAGAGGCAGAGCTAGAATTCCCACTAAAGCGCTTCCCTCCTCTGCTTGGGAGGGGCATGAGTGAAGGGCAGCTGCCCCACCCAGGGCCACATGCCCACTGCAGCTTCCCTGCCCTGTGGCCTCCCGGGATGGGAAGCCATCTGACCCACGTAGCTCAGGGCAGCCACTGTGGAACACAGCCTCCTGCAGGGCTGCGGCCTGGCCCCCTGTAGCCCCCACACCCACAGGTCAACTGTCTTCCGGCGCTGCCAGAGAGGACAAGCTGACTTCCCTATGCTTGCTCAGACATCTGAGGACGGAGATAATGTTGTTCCAAGGTCTTCTTTTTTTTTTTTTTTTTTTTTTGA
>NW_016107750.1:811774-813650 GCF_001604975.1 Cebus imitator
AGTAGAGACGGGGTTTCACCATGTTGACCAGGATGGTCTCGATCTCTTGACCTCGTGATCCACCCGCCTCAGCCTCCCAAAGTGCTGGGATTACAGGCGTGAGCCACCGCGCCCGGCCCTCCAAGGTCTTCTTGAGCTAAATGTTTCCCAGGTCCCTTCCTAACACTGATCCTTCGTCAAGGACAGTGCTGGGGCTGGAATAGGAGGCCCAAGCCAAGCCCCTGCTTCTCTGCCCCGCCAGGGCCTGGGGCCCCTCCTGATGGGGCAGGAGCATCCTCCAAACTGTTTCTACTTCCCTGAGAGGCCCTGGTCCTATCACAGCCCCTCCACCAGCCTTGGTCAGTCCAAAAGGTCTGCTGGCTTTTATTGTGTCTCTATAGAGGGGCTGGGACCTGTGCTAGGCAGCTTAGTGACACAGTGGGGCCAACAGCAGGGTGGCACCCTCACCTGTGGCTCAGAACCTGGTTCTGCTGCTTCCCCACCAAGGGCGGCAGCCAGCTGGCCAGTGGTTTTCAGCCGTGACGAAGTCCAGGCAGGCATCTCCCTGCCTCCCCTAGCAGTCTGCACAGGGTCATATTTGCAGCATAAAGTCCTCTGAAGGCCCCTTCAGCAGGAGGCCCCTGAGAAAATCCAGCCATCTGAGGCTCAGTTCCTTCAGCCGGAGTTCAGATTCAGCTCCAGGGGGCCAGGCAAATGTGGCCTCCCCTTCTGGAAGGGCCTGGCTGGTGCTCACCACCACCACACTTCCACCTCCTCTTCCTCCCGACTGCCTCCTCCCGGCCCCTTGAGCCCTGAGCTGCTCCAGAGCTATAACTCAGACTGGGATCTGGAGATCCTTGGGCCTTTTCGGATCTCTTTCCGCTTCTCCTCTTTCTTCCGGCGTTTCTCTTCTTCTCTCAGGGCCCTCTGGAAAGGGTCGGTGCTGGGAATGAACTGAAGGGAAGAGAAGAGCAGTCTGATTCAGTCTCTGGCAGGAAAGAGCCTGCTCTGACCTAGGCAGCCAGCAGGGTGTGGGCTTAGGAAGGTTGCCTGGAGACAGGCCCTGCCTCAGACCCGGAGACAGTGAAATGGGTTTGGGGAGAACTGCTGAGTGGGTGTTGAAGATAAGCAGAAGTTTGCTAAACCAACAGCATGAGGGGAGAGAAGAGTATTCCAGGCAGAGGGATGGATGCTGAGGTGGGAACCTACACGGGGCATCTGAGAAACGACACAGACTCCTCCAGGGTGAGGGGGTAGAGCGGCTGAGACCATCACAAACCTGCTGCACCCTTTGGGAGGAGGGAGGGAAGTCAGCCACAGTCACAGGCAACAGGGCAAGTAGCGGGGGCAGAGGATGAGGACTTCATCAGTGGGGCATTCTACAACCGCAACCCGGGCCCTTGGCTCTCCTCCCTTCTCTCTCCAGACCGTCTCATCTAACTCATAGCTTCTGCTGGCCTGTGTGGTCAGTTACCCCTCAAACTTGCATCTCCATGTCCAAATGCCTGTCAAGAGACTTCCTTTAGGATGTCCCCAATGTATCGCAAACTCAGTATGGTTCCCTTACCCCAGAGTCCCTGTTCTGATGAGCAGCAGGGCAGGAACCGAGGAGCCCCACCTGCACCGGGCATTTCCTCTCTTTCCGTGAGTCCATCACCAAGGCCTGGCTCATTTCAAGCCCTCAATCTCTCTCAAACCCACCCAATTCTCTTTCTGTCTCTACTACTGCTGCTCCTATCACCACCTGCTAGATGATTCTAGGGGCTTCCCAAGGACTTTCTACACCCTCTTTGGTCCCTCTCAAGCCATTCTCCTCACTGCAGTTGGGTATCTTCTTTTCTTTTCTTTCTTTTTTTTTTTTTTTTTTTTTTTTTTTTTTTTTTTTTTTTTTTTTTTT
>NW_016107750.1:813985-815306 GCF_001604975.1 Cebus imitator
GTGGCATGATCTTGGCTCACTGCAACCTCTGCCTCCTGGGTTCAAGTGATTCTCCTGCCTCGGCCTCTCAAATAGCTGGGATTAAGGTGCCTGCCACCATGCCTGGCTAATTTTTGTATTTTTAGTAGAGACGGGGTTTCACTATGTTGGCCAGTCTGGTCTCGAATTCCTGACTTCAGGTGATCCACTCGCCTTAGCCTCCCAAAGTGCTGGGATTACAGGCATCAGCCACTGCACCCAGATAAATCTTCAAAACGCAAATCTCTTCGTGTCACATTCCAGCTCCCACCACTCTCTGTGACTCTCAAGACAAAGTTCCACACGGTGTATCTGTACGTCCACCCCACCCACCCCTCTATTCCTGTCTCATATCCCCTGCCTTTATGTTCTTGGATTCCCTATACCCTCTCACTTCCAGGCCTTTGCATGTGCTGTGGCCGAGGCCCAGAACACTCTTTCCAGTGCCCTCCCCTCTGCCACTGTAGCTTGGGCTCAGCTGGCACTGCCCACCAGACCTGCCCTTACTTCCTGAGGAGCTGCTCCTGGTGGTGAGCAGGAGCTGATTCCTTCTTTCTTGTGCCCATGGCCCTCCCAGACAGCACATTCCATGAGGGTAGGAGGATAGTGTCCTATGCCACAAGGCCTTAGCATAGAGTCTTCCTGGCTTTTCAAGAGCACTCAATATGTGTTTTTTCAATGAATGAGCGAGCCACGTTAGAATAGGAAATACAATTGTACAGCAGGTTCTCAAATAATGTGGTTTAGTTCAAGGTCGTGTCATTATGTGGATGAAGAAAAAACCAATCGATTCCTGACTGGGGCCACCGTCTGTGTGGAGCCCAATTTTCTTTGGGTACTCCAATTTCTTCCCACATCCCAAAGATGTGCATGTTGGGTTCACTAGCGTGTCCACACTCTCCCAGTCTGAGTGTGGAGACGTGTGTGAATACCCTGTGATGGGTGAGAGTCCTGCCCAGGGTTGGTTCCTGCCTTATGCTCTGAGTTGCTGGGAGACGCTGGAGCCTGAATGGGGATAAATGGATAAATAATTATCATACTTGTTTTGATGAAACTTTCTTAAACGTGTATGTAGTTCACATTTATTTCAATGTTTCATATTAAGAGTGTTTTGGGACGGGTGCGGTGGCTCACGCCTGTAATCCCAGCACTTTGGGAGGCCAAGGCAGGTGGATCACGAGGTCAAGAGCTTGAGACCATCCTGGTCAACATGGTGAAACCCCGTCTCTACTAAAAATACAAAACATTAGCTGGGCATGGTGGTGCGTGCCTGTAATCCCAGCTACTCAGGAGGCTGAGGCAG
>NW_016107750.1:815471-824478 GCF_001604975.1 Cebus imitator
AGCTGGGCACCATGGCTCACACCTATAATCACTTCAGATCAGGAGTTCGAGACCAGCCTGGCCAACATAGTAAAACTCCGTCTCTACTAAAAAATACAAAAATTAGGCTGGGTGCGGTGGCTCACACCTGTAATCCAGCACTTTGGGAGGCTGAGGCAAGTGGATCACAGGTCAGGAGATTGGGACCATCCTGGCTAACACAGCGAAACCCCATCTCTACTAAAAATATAAAAATTACCCGGGCATGGTGGCACGCGCCTATAGTTCCAGCTACTTGAGAGGCTAAGGCAGAATTGCTTAACGTGGGAGGTGAATGTTACAGTGAGCTGAGATCATACTACTGCACTCCAGCCTGGGCAATAGAGCAAGACTCTGTCTCAAAAAAAAAAAAAGTCTGGTAATGGTTTTATGAACAGAAATATGCTGTAGTAACTTAACTCTTATTTATATCAATTACCCTATGGTAAATTGGTTTATAATTCATAGATTCACTTCAAGTCACAGTTTCCAAGAATCTACGGATGACGTTAAGTGAAGATTTACTATGCCCACAATTCAAGTAGCTGCGCTGTAAAACACACCCTTTTATTTGTTCTTACATCAACTGTGACAAATGATCTGATCAAAGTAGATACCAAAAACAAATGAATAGCTCCACCTTGTGGAGTAATCTGCCTACCAGGTTAGATTGAGTCATGCCTTTGGAAGATGGGGGGCGATTAACAGAAGTGTAGCCCAGAGAGGGTAAGTGATATGCTGGAGTCACACAGCATGTGGTAGGCCCAACTAGGACTAGCCTCACAAGCTGTCCACTTCCTCGCCTAGTACTTTCCCTACCACCCTCTGCTTCTCTCTGTGAGCGAATCCTGATCCACTGAAGAGGGGGAAGCTGGGCGACCCCTTAGGCTACAGAGACCCCATTCCTCTCTGACTATGGCTGGGCAAGGACAAGTCAAGAGATCTTAAACTCTCCAGCCTCAGCTGGCTCAGCCTAACCTAGCTGGGTCAGAAGAGAAACACACCCATCCTTTTGGCATCCCCTTCCCCACCTAGGCCCGGAAGTGCCTACTCATCTTTTGAGTCTAATTTAGATGTCTCTCCAGGAATCTTCCCTTGCCACCCCTGTTTGCAACTGACCAGCCTAGGTCAGGTCAGCAGGCAGATGCCAACACAGTATGGTGGTTAAGAGAATGGCTCAGCTGGGTGCGGTGGCTCACGCCTGTAATCCCAGCACTTTGGGAGGCCAAGACAGGCAGATCACCTGAGGTCGGGAGTTTGAGACTATCCTCACCAACATGGTGAAACCCCATCTCTAAAAAAAAAAAAAAGAAAAGAAAAGAAAGAAAAAAATAAGAGCATGGCTCAAGAGGCATACATTTGAACCTTCACTCCATCACTGGCTGTGAGACCTCAGGTTGGTGACTGTACCTCCCTGTGCCACTGCTGCCTTCACCATAACACCAGTTATCAATTTACTGCATATCTATTCCAAGTTCACTCTTCACTGCCTACTCTGTGAAAATGCATCTGGCTCCAGGATAGAGCCCCAGATTCCTAAGCTTGGTGTTCAAGGCCCTGGACCCCATCTTACTATCATCTCCTCCTATCTTCAAGCTACGCTGCTCTGCCTGTCCCGGACAACAACCACATCCTCCTTAGCCCCAAGCATGCCATTCTGGCCACCGCCTCCTATCTTCCCTAACTCCTTAGCCCTACCATAACCATGGCTGGCCCTCTGTAGTGCCGGCAATCCAGCCTTATTCCCTGGTCCACTCACCCTCCGGCTCTCCTGCACATACCTTCTTCTCAAGCCTCCACGCTCGCCTCACTCCCAGACCATGACTTGCTTCCTATCTCACGGGAGACAGCTCCCACAGCTCCACCACCATGCCCACTAACCCATTTGCTTCTGTGCCCACATGCTCCGCCTGCCCTCCTGTTCAAGGTTAAGGTTCTGCTCTTCTGTACAAGGCCAAGCCTTCCCCCAGCACTAAATCTCATCCCTCCTCACCTCCTCCAGATAAGGCTCCAACAACCTGGTCCCAGGCCTCATCGGCTCCTCCCTCTCTACCCATCCACACAGTACAAGCCTGTTATGGTCTCTCCCATGGGACTAACCTTTGAACCCACATCGCCCTCCAGCTATTCTCCCATTAGACTGCTCTCTTTGAAAGGAAAACTCTTCTAAAGGGCTGTCTATACTTGCCACATCCACTTCCTTTCTTTTCATTCTCTGGAAATCCAATCTTTCATTCCCAACCCCCCTACCCTGGCACAAAGCAGCTTTTATCAAGACCACCAGTGACCACCACATTGCTCAATCCAGCAGTTGATTCTCAGTCCTCATCTTCCTTACCTCCCAGCAGCATCTGACAAGCTGATCGCTCCCTACTTCCTCTAACACTTTCTTTGTGTGGCCTCTGGGAAACTCAGGTCAGCCACCATCATGCTGACTGTTCCTTCTGCGGGTTTTTGCTGCTTCCTCCTCAGACCCTCAACCTCTATCTGCAGCCCCATCCCAGGCCTCCAGCCTCAGTCCTCAGACTGCTTTGCTTCTCTTTATTTGTTTATTTAATAAAGACGAGGTTTCACCATGTTGGTCAGGCTGGTCTTGAACTCCCAACCTCAGGTGATCCGCCCGCCTTGGCCTCCAAAGTGCTTGGATTACAGGCGTGAGCCACCACGCCCGGCCTCAGACTGCTTCTCTACCTGCCCAACGCCCCAGATGACTGCGTCCTGTCTTATGGCTTTTGGTGCCTTCTACATAGGCATGATTCTCACATTTACAGCTCCAGCTTCTACTTCCTCCCTGAAGTCTAGAGTCATAGATCCAGCTGCCTCCTTGACATCTTTATGCCAATGTTCACCAGGTGCAGAAACAAACTCTTAATTCCCTCTCCAAGCATTTGAAAAAATGGCAGTCAGTCCCATTCTCCCAGACACTCGGGCCAAAAGTCTTCTAGTCATGCTTAATGCTCCTTTTCCTCTTACCTCATCTGCTTCCTCAGCAAATCCCACTGGCTCTACTTCCAAAAGAGTATCAGAACCTGACCATTTCTCACCAGCTCCACTGCCATCGTCTGGTTCAAGCCACTATCAACTCCCACATAGATAGGCAGAGCAGCCTCTGCACCTGTGTCCCTGCTTCTTTCTGGCCCCAGACCATAGCAGCCAGATGATCCCTTTAAAGCGATCCCTTTAAAGGATGATAGTCACAGCCTGTCACCCTGCTCTCCAGGTCTCTCAAGGTAAGCGGCAAAGCCCTTGTGAAGACCTCTAAGAGTCTTCTGAGCCCATCTCCTCACACTCCCCAGCCCCCAAATATGCTTCCAACACAGGCTTTGCACTTGCTTCTTCAGCCTGGAATGTTATTCCTTGGGATACACAGCTGGTTCCCTCATCTCCTCTGGATTATTCGGTAAGACTGTGTCTAAGCCATATGAAATAGCAACTGCAGCCCTACCTTACCCTGGGCATTCCTTAACCACATTCCCCTGCCTTTTTTCTCCACAGCCCTTGTCACCACCTACCATATTTTATATATATGTGTATATATACACACATACAGAGATACACATATTATATATACACATTATATATGCATTTTATACATATATATATATTTTTTTTGTTGCTGTTGTTTTTGAGACAGAGTTTCACTCTTGTTGCCCAGACTGGAGTGCAATGGCGGGATCTCGGCTCACCACAACCTTTACCTCCCAGGTTCAGGCGATTCTCCTGCCTCAGCCTCCCGAGTAGCTGGGATTACAGGCTATACCAACACACACACCTAATTTTGCATTTTTAGTAGAGATGGGGTTTCTTCATGTTGGTCAGGCTGGTCTCGAACTCCCGACCTCAGGTGATCTGCCTGCCTCGGCCTCCCAAAGTGCTGGGATTACAGGTGTGAGCCACTGTGTCAGGCCCATATTATATATTTTTTAATTGACTAATATCAATATTTTTTAATTGACTGCCTGTCTTCCCCAACTAGAATGACACTCCCAGGAAAACAGGGCTATTCTGCTTCCCCAAAGGCCAGGATGTAATAGATGCTCACTTGATGCTGAATGAATGAATGTGCAATGCATCTGAGCCTTCGCGTAAGTTCATCCCTCTGCCTGCAAAGCCCTGCCTCAGCTGGTCTACCCAGCAACTAACTCATCCCACAGCCTCCACCACTTCCCTGCCGAGGCTGGGTCAGGCTCCCCTCAGGGGTCCACAGCTCATTATGCTTCTTACCAGTATAGCAGTTATATTGGATTGGAACTACTTCCCTACTGCCTTGAGATACAAGAGGTCTCTATAAATCTGTAAAAATGCACTAGTCCCATGCATGCCTGACACTTCTGAGTGAAAGGTCTAGGTGACAGTAGGCAACAACTGGAGAAAAAGTGAAATGATAGGTGCTGGCATAGGACACATGGACTTGATAGCAATAATCCTGCCACCTGGGGAAAAAATACCTTAGATCCCAGAAAGTACAGGGAACAACTAATGCTCTCTTTATCCCTTAGATCCATCACTGCCACCTGGCAAAACAATCCTAGGGCCTGCCCAAGCCCAGTGGCAGCTGCAGCTGTCAATATGGCCAACTGTTTGGTGTCTCATTTTCATCCACATGATAGGAACACTCACATAGACACATCAATACTGAGCTATTCTGCTGTGTCTAATGCCATCAAAGGTAGTTCCCAACAGTGACCTTGTGAAGACACACCAGCCAGCACAATATTGTTTCAACCTGACAGATACAAATTCATGTGCTTCAAAAATAAGAAAAATAAAACAAAACAAAACAAAAAACAAATTCTTCTGCTTCTCCTGATGTCTGAGTAGCCTTGGATTATACCATGTAGGGCAACTGAGGCTGAAGCTCCACAGTGACCCTATTCTCAGGCTCAGCCAAACGTTGTTCTCGTGACTCAAACCAAGTGTAACGTGTGGGAGAGAATGGGTCATGGAATGTCTCCTTATGGGGGGCATGAGGGTTGCTTTGGGCCCATCTATTGCCCCCTGTAATTACTGTCAATAACATCAAAGATTGGCAGGTCAATCTAAACTCTCTTATATGGATGGTCGTGGATAACAGATTGGTCTTAGACCATATCCTGATTATCCAAAATGAGACTTACTGGTCCCCCAGGACCTTCACAGATGGTCGAGACCAGGACCCTGGTTAATAATGCAGGTTAGGGGCCACGCACAGAGACTCACACCTATAATCCCAACACTTTGGGAGGCAGAGGCAGGAAGATGGCTTGAGCCCAGGAGTTTGAGACCACCCTAGGCAGCACAGCAAGAACCTGTCTCTAAAAAATAATAATAAACTAATTAGCCAGGAATGGCATTGCACAGGCCTGTAGTCCTAGCTACTCAGGAGGCTGAGGTGGGAGGTCTGTTTGAGCCCAGGAGTTCAAGGTTACAGTAAGCTAGGTGGATGACAGAGCAAGACCCTGTCTCTAAAATAATAATAATAATAATAATAATGTAGATTAACCTTATCCTGATATTCAGAATATAGTTGATAGTAGTTTTAATTAAATAAAGTATGAGACTAATTGAACAGATTTGGTCCTAGTCTCTCAGTCAGATTAATCAGACTGAGTAGCACAATCATGTGAAAATTTGAGTTAAACCAAGCCATGGCGGGCTTGGGGCAGACTGCTGGGGCAGGCAATCCATCATGGCCCTGAGCACCCCTGCATAATCTTCCTGAGCACGCTTTACCTGGGCCATGTCTCAGGATTATGTTTGCAGAGAGCAACCTTGAAGGGTGTGGTGACGTCTCCTCCCAAAGAGTCCCTTTGCTGCCGTTCACTATAAAAATCATGAAATAGGTCAGGTGCAGTGGCTCACGCCTGTAATCCCAGCACTTTGGGAGGCTAAGGCGGGCAGATCACCTGAGGTCAGGAGTTCAAGACCAGCCTGGCCAACATGGTAAAACCCTGTCTCTACTAAAAAAAATACAAAAAATTAGCCAGGCACGGTGGTGCAGGCCTATAATCCCAGCTACTTAGGAGGCTGAGGCAGGAGAATCGCTTAAACTTGGGAGTGAGCCAACATCGTGCCATTGCACTCCAGCCTCAGAGTGAGAGTGAGAGTCCATCTCAAAAAAAAAAAAAAAAAAAAACATGAATTTCCCCAGCTTGGCAGTTCTCAGCTGTGACACACAATCCCTGCATGCACAGCACCCACCTGGGCCCCTCTGTGTCACTCCCATAGGACTTGGGAAACAGGGTGAACCAACACAACCAGGCCAACTGTCTAGCTACTGCCTTTGCTGTAATACAGTCCAGTGTCTCTGATCTGTTAGTGTCCATGAGACAGTAGCAGTCTAGTTCATTGGCCTGGAGGCAGAATTAAATCCTAGGCCCCTCAGACACCCAACGCCCCTCCCCACACCAGGGACCAGCATGTAGTTTGACAAGTCCAGTCCTCCAGCTACCATACAGCCCTTCCTTCTTGCCCATCCTAGCCCTGCCACTTCCAATCCCTCTCTCCCTCTACTGTATCTGTCCCCATCTTTTATCCCAAATTTTGTCTCCAGTTCTCAAAGCCCACCTCCGCCTCCTGGAAAGAGAAGTGTACAGGAGTGCAGGATGGAAGCCCAGTTGATGCTCAGAGGTTCAAAGGCAGGGAAGAGGATCTCCTGACCTCCCTGAATGCACTGATATTCACCTGAAGAGGGATGCCTATTTTGCCCTGGGATGGGATTGTTCATCGCCTTCTAACTAGCCCCCATAGCTGGAGTCCACATTCCATGAACAGACAGGGAGCCTGAAGCTAAGGGGGGAGCAGTGACTTGCCCACAGGCACCAATGAGTCAGCGATGGCTTCTGGACCCAGGCCCAGGCTGCCTGTCTCCAAGTCCAAAGCCACCCAAGGTCCCCAGCCCCTGCAGTCCTTGGCATCCTATGCCCCAGCAGAAGCAAAGCAGACACAGACATAGGCTCTGGCAGCTCACCTCTGTGCGGTCGATTTTAAATGGGTTCTGGAAGTCAGAGTCTTTCTCACTGATCCCCAGCTCCTGGGCCATCTGCAAATGAGGAAATACTAGTCATCCTCTGCCTTCTTCTGAGTCCTGCTCACCAGAGAGCCACTACCTCCATGCTAGGATCCAGACCCCTGGCTTGGGCAGACATGGGCCAGGTGATGACCCCATGGGAATTGGGTCAGCACAGAATCCCTTGAAACGGGGCCTCTGTGGCCCAAGGCACCCTGAAGCTCAACAAAGAAAATGTAACTGGCCGGGGTGGCTCAGGCCTGTAATCCCAGCACTTTGGGAGGCCGAGGCAGGCAGATTGCCTGAGCTCAGGAGTTTGAGACCAGCCTGCGCAACACAGTGAAACCCCATCTCTACTAAACAAATACAAAAAATTAGCAGGGCATGGTGCTGTGTGCCTGTAGTCCCAGCTACTCAGGAGGCTGAGGCAAGAGAATTGCCTGAACCAGGAGGCAGAGGTTGCAGTGAACTGAGATTGCGCCATTGCACTCCAGCCTGGGCGACACAGTGAGACTTCATCTCAAAAAAAAAAAAAGAAAGAAAGAAAGAAAATGTAACCAGGCACTGACGTTCAGGCCTGACTGAAGGCAGATGTGAGAATCCTAACCTACCATCAGACAGAGAGCTCCCGGCCCACCTCCACCCACCCCAGTCCTTACCAGGCCAAGGATGGGCGAGTGGGGCCCCTGGTCAAAGACGCCTGTCTGGTTACAGAAACTGATGCCCCAGCGGATGAGGAGGTTCCAATTGGAGTTGTGGTCGAAGTAATAGTGCACAATCTTTGGGAAACGCAGCACCACATCACCGAAGAAGGCCGTGTTCTCCACCACGTGAGAGAAAGCTGGCGAGAAGACCCTGATGAGTGGCCAAGGCAGATGCCCTCCTGGCTGCCTCGCTGGCCCCTGGCATCCTCCAGAGAACAGAGACATCCACCAAACCCACCAAGCAAGGAAGGAACAGTGCCCACTGAGCACAGCCTGCCAATCGCATGTATGGTGCGAACTAAGGGCCTTAAATCTACCAGCTCACTGAGTCCTCATAATGGCTTTTAGAGGGAGATGTGACTGCTGTTCCCATTTAACAGATGGGAAACTGAGGCTCAGCAGCTAGTGAATGGCAAATCTGGGCTGCAAACCCAGGTATGTCAGTCCAAAGGCACATCTTGCTGCTTAGAAGACTCATTTGCTGTGGGAACCAAAGAAGTGAGCGTTGTTCTGCACATGGATGCTGATGCATCACATGAGGCTTTGCTGGGCTTGAGCCCCCCACCACCCACCATGTTATCCAAATGTCCAGTGCTGGCCCTGGTGTTAATAAAACTAGGGTGTCTGTAAGATGTCAGGTCTCTTAGGATGGCCAGAGAACAGGCCAGTATTTTTCTTATTTTTCTTTTTCTTTTTTTTTGAGATGAAGTCTCACTCTGTCACCAGGCTGGAATATAGTGGTACGGTCTTGGCTCACTGCAACCTCTGCCTCCCAGGTTCAAGTGATTCTCTTGCCTCAATCTCCCAAGTAGCTGGGACTACAGACATGTGCCACCACACCCAGCTAATTTTTGTATTTTTTAAGACAGGGTTTCCCCACATTGGCCAGGATGGTCTTGATCTCCTGACCTCATGATCCGCTTGCCTCAGCCTCCCAAAGTGCTGGGATTACAGATGTGGGCCACTGCATCTGGCACATTTTTCTTTTTTATTATTCTTTCCATTTGATTTCAAGTGCTTCTTAAGTTCTTATTTTGAATGAACGAATGAATATATTTAATTAATTAATTACTTTAGAGGTGAGGTCTCACTTTGTAGCTCAGGCTAGGCTCAAATTCCTGGCCTCAAGTGATCCTCCTACCTCAGCCTTCCAAAGCTCTGGGTTTATAGGCACTAGCCTATAATTATGCCTGATATCATCTTACACCTGAAATTATCTTAGATTTACATAATTTAACATAAAATTCATTTACTTGGTTTCCTCTAATGTTACCATCCTTTTTTTTTTTTTTTTTTT
>NW_016107750.1:825758-828997 GCF_001604975.1 Cebus imitator
AGACTACTTTCCGTACACGCATTGTCATCTGCAAAATAACAAAGAATACTTTCTGGAGGCTGGGTGCAGAGATCACCATCTTGTTTCCACCTGAGACATGGCTTCTGTTCGGAAGTCCCTAATAAATGTTTCTTTCTGAAAAACTGGCCCTCTCAGCTCCCTCAGCCTTTGAGAGTAGGTTTGCACAGACCTGCTCACTGTGGAACACGTGTCCATCATGATAGCAAGTCCCCAGACCCAGGTTAGCAGAAACTATAACTGTGTAAATAGCTCTGAGTAGCCCCTATTGCAGCCAGCCCTTCAGAGAGGGCCCAGGTAGCCCTCACCAGCACTAGCCTGGCCACACAGAGAGAGAAGCAGACTGCAAAGATATGCCGGGGTGGGTCTGAGATGTGTCAGGCAGAGACCCTGGGGCTTCAGAATAATCCTGAACCTGAAAGAACTCAGGAGTCAGCTTAATTCAGAGGGAAGAGCCAAGGCAAATCACTTACCCTCTTTCATCTACAATGTAGAGGGAACAGTGCCTTCCCCCAGAGTTATGGTGGAGGTTAGAGTTGACGGCTGTAAAGTGTCCACTATTTAATATACGAGGGTTGCTCCCATCCTCTCAGTGTAATCTAAGAAACACTATTCAAATGTGGCCAGTTAATGAGGGGGACCACTCACGAAATGCCCATCTGCCCAAGGGGACCACTTGGAAGGTGTCACAAGAAAGCACCTCTAAGGAGAAAAAAAGAGTGACAAGGACAGGACAGAAGGAGCAGCTAGAAAAGATCGGGTGGCACAGAGGACAGGGCGGGGTAGGGAAGACCATACCATCCTTCAGCTTCTCATCCTGGGGAAAGGGCCCATCTGGGAGCACATCAGCAGCAATAAGCACTGTCCGGGAGTCCTCCAGCACCTGAGGGAACCCCACCAGGGCTGAGTGGCTTTGCAATGCCCATCACAAACTGGTCCCATCCCCATTTATTTGAACCCCACTTCAAGTCTTATGTGCAGGCAGTTTCCCTGTCCCTGAACACCATCCCTTTAGGGAATTCCTACTTACCCATCAGTGCCCAGATCAAAGACTGGACCTGCCATGAGCTGCCCCCTACCTGCACACACCTTAAAGAGCCCCCTGAGCATGACATCAAGGATCTTGTACTGCTGGTGGATGTCATTCAGCTGTGCCAGGTTCTTCAGGGCCATCAGCTGCTCCCGCCGCTTCACCTCAAACAGCTTTTTGTCTGGGCAGCATTAAGTTAAGGGGCTGCCATCGATAGCCCTGCCTGGACAATCCAGCAGTCTTGCCACAGAAGGCCCATTCCTGACCCACAAGTATCTGCAAGGGCCATAGATGCCCAGGGCTAGAAGCTTCCAGGAAATGAACAAACTGTCTGACAAGTGCACAGCCCTGCAATGCACCATTCATCCAGTTCCCACAGCACTCCACACCCAGAAGCCTGAAACCAAACCTCCAGACCTGGCTCCTGCCTTCCCTTTGCTGTGGCCCTCCTGCCCTCTCCCACAAGCATTTGCTGTTCCAGAGCCTCCACCTCTCTGCTCACGCTGCACACTCTCTGCCCAGGATGCCCCTCACCCTACTCTAGAAGTTTCTATCCTTTCAAGGCCTGGCTCAAAAGCCATCACACAGTGTTTCTCCCTGATCCCTCCTGTGCCCATCAGAGCACTGGTCACAGAGTAAAATGATCATTTGTTTGTACACTTTCTCTCCCTAGGCTTATGGATGCCTCAAAGCCAGGGGGCTCATTGTAATTCATCTTTATGTCCCTGACGCCTGGTCTAGAGCAGGTGGCCCACTTCACCAGGGTCCAGATGGGCCAGTAATCCAGAATTCCTGAGTCTTCACCCAGGAAGTTGTCCACAAAATGCCAGGCCATGCACAGTCCTCACTGAGCGTTTGAAATCTAGAGATGTGCCTTGTCATCTCCATTTACCATATGCGGAAGCTCCGGAGAGACTTGACTTGCTCAAGGTCTGGCCAGAGCACCTCACCTGTTCTCCCCGTTCCTGCCAGCTGGGCCTGCTTATCCCTGGAATCTCCTAGTAGAGAAACCTCATTTACAGACCTCTCAAAAACAACTCATCAACTACCAATCCCAAAGGATACAGATCTCCAGGCTCGGGTCCAGGGAGGTCCTCAAGGTGCCTGTGGTTCCTGTCCCAGACAAAAGCAGGACAAAGAGAAAGGCCAGGAACTGAAGAAGGTCCATATCCAAGCCTTTGGAGCTGAAGGAATAACCAAAAGAAAGAGAGTGAGATCCTAAGATTGGTATTACATAAAATAGAAGGCACAGGTGAACAGCAACTTCCCCAGACATGGCATAGCCTCCGAATATCAAGAACCCAGCTCTGGGGAGCCCTGAAGCTCCGCTCCTATCCCAGGGCCAGCAGGCACACAATGCAGACCCGTGGGATGTTAGGTAGTAGGAAGTAAGATATATGTAACACAGGGATGCTTAGAGCACAGGATGGCTAGAGCTCTGCGCTAGAGCTCTGCCCCCGCCCCTGACTACGGGACCTCGAGCAACTTGCCCAGCCTTTCTGAGCCTCAGCCTCCTCAGCTGTAGAACGGGGTAAGGTGGTCACCTCCCTGCTGCAGGGAAGGAAGTCTGGGTGAGGCACTGTGCCTAGGGAGGAGGGGCTCGTTAACAGGATACCCTCCCCCTCCCCTATCCTGGTCTCACAGGAAGGCTTCTGGTCAAGGAACCCAGGCAATCAGAGGGGATGTGAAATTTCTGGGGTTTTCTTCCTTCCTTGACTTTTGTCATCAGAAAGGAAGAAGGAACCAAAGGTCAGGGAGGAAGGCAGGGCAGTCTTGGTAAGGGGGCTTGCTACTCACTCACTTTGGAACCACAGGTACTACATACAACATCTGTTCCTATTCAGGCAACATGCCACAATTATTTACTTAATTAATTTATTTTTCTTAGCAGAGATGAGGACTTGCTGTATTGCCCAGTCTGGTCTCCTACTCCTGAGCTCAAGCAATCCTCTTGCCCTGGCCTCCCAAATGCTGGAATTACAGGTGTGAGCCACTGTGCCTGTGTGAGACACTGTGCCTGGCCAACATAATTATTTATTGAGTGCTGTGAAGTTCACTTTCCTGATGATTCCCGCTGCCTTCCGCCCTTCCTCCTCTTTGAAAGGATGCATCTTTTCACTTGGCTGGGGTGGTAATTCTCTTAATGTTTTTTGTCAGCTCCTGTAATTTTTTTTTTTTTTTTTTTTTTTTT
>NW_016107750.1:829298-832283 GCF_001604975.1 Cebus imitator
TTCCGCTTCACGAATTTGCGTGTCATCCTTGCGCAGGGGCCATGCTAATCTTCTCTGCATCGTTCCAATTTTAGTATATGTGCTGCCGAAGGGAGCACTTTTCTCTGGTTCTAACTCTGCTGTTGTGGCCTGACATTCAAATATTTTTTTGAGTCGGGGTTTCACCATATTGGCCAGGCTGGTCTCGAACTCCTGACCTCAGGCGATCTGCCCACCTCGGCCTCCCAAAGTGCTGGAATTACAGGCAAGAGCCACCATGCCCAACCAAATGTTCTGTCTTGAAGGCCTAGAAAAACAATGTTTTCTTCTGCTGTAGCTGGATTCTGTACTTTTGGCTTTTCTTGATGTGGCTAAATTGTTCCATGTAACTAGGAAATTAATCATGCTTTTAACTAAGAGCCAGGTATTTCCTGGCTCAAGGTATTACTGTAGTTTTGTTTGTTTGTTTTGTTTTGTTTGAGACGGAGTCTCACTCTGTTGCCCAGGCTGGGGTGCAATGGTCCAATCT
This sequence comes from Cebus imitator, assembly GCF_001604975.1. Lineage (NCBI taxonomy): Eukaryota > Metazoa > Chordata > Mammalia > Primates > Cebidae > Cebus > Cebus imitator. The sequence goes on from NW_016107750.1 coordinate 829,807, forward strand.
TGGCTCACTGCAACCTCTGCCTCCCGGTTTTAAGTGATTCTTCCTGCCTCAGCCTCCTGAGTAGCTGGGATTACAGGCACCTGCCACCACACCTGGCTAATTTTTGTATTTTTAGTGGAGATGAGGTTTTGCCATGTTGGCCAGGCTGATCTCAAACTCCTGACCTCAGGTGATCCGCCTGCCTCAGCCTCCCAGAGTGCTGGGATTACAGGTGTGAGCCACTTCGCCCGGCTGGTACTAGCTTTTTTGTTTACATTGCACTAATAACCTTGGAAACTCATAACCTTGGACACACTCTTCCTGTGTCATCTGATGAAATTCACGACTTTTTCATAAAAATTGAGCTATGACAGAATTAAGATTTTTTGTTTTTACAACCTTGTAACCTTCTGTATTGCTTGTGAAGTCTCTGATTATCACTCTGGTTAAATGAATGACTAGTATTTCACACAGACCTGGGATCCTGTTTTGATTAGCTGTCTTACATTTTTTGACATTTGTTACTAAATTTCCCCAGTAACTAAATTCTAAATTAAGTATTTTTAACCTGAAATTAATTTAGGGGTTTTCCAGTCAGGCCACTGGAGAGCCTCAAAGGACAGATCACTCATCTTGTAGAGATATTAAATAATTAAGCCTATTTGGTAAATTGAATGGGAAACATTATCAAATGATAATTGATGCTGGATCTTCTTTCAATTACATTTATGGGTAAGTTACTGATATAAATATTCCAAAATTATATAAAACTTTTAGAAATATAACATGTCATCAGTCAAAATTCTGGCTATTATGTTGTATGCCACAAAAATAACAAATTGACAAATTTCCCTGTCAACTGCGGATTATAATGAACTTCCATCAGATTTTTAACCATGGGGCCAGATATGGTGGCTCACACCTGTAATCCCAGCACTTTGGAAGGCCAAGGCGGGTGGATCACTTGAGGTCAGGAGTTCAAGACCAGCCTGATCAACATAGTGAAACCCTGTCTTTACTAAAAATACAAACATTAGGCCAGGTGCAGTGGCGCATGCCTGTAATCCTAGCACTTTGGGAGGCTGAGGTGAACAGATCAGGAGGTCAGAAGATCAAGACAATCCTGGCTAACACAGTGAAACGCCATCTCTATTAAGACTACAAAAATTAGTGGGGCATGGTGGTGCGCACCTGTAGTCCCAGCTACTCAGGTGGCTGAGGCAGGAGAATCGCTTGAACCTGGGAGGCAGAGGTTGCAGTGAGGCGAGATTGTGCCACTACACTGCAGCCTGGCTACAGAGAGAGAATCTGTCCAAAACAAAAAAAAAATTTAACCACGGTTGTTCCAAGTCTTTGTCATCCATGGTTCTGATTCTTCTCTAAAAGCATTTGCAATCAGATTCACTCCTGGGATCACTTGAGCCCAGGAGTTCAAAAGACTGTAAAAAGACTCCAACAAGTAATCTTAAATACGAGTTTCTAAAAACTTAAAAACTTTAAGATCAATGGACTAAATGAAAACTTTTCAGAACTCTAATGAAGAAACTGAATTCCTGCAGCCTCCAATCAAAATCAAACAGAACTCAATTAAAAACTGATAAAGATAATTTTCTTCCTTTCTCTTTTCTTTTTTTTTAAAGACAGGTCTTACTCTGTCATCCAGGCTCACTGCAGCCTCAACTTATTGGGCTTAAGCAACATCCTGTGTAGCTGAGACTACAAGTACATGTCACCATGCCCAGCTACTATAATTTTTAAACATTTTTTGTAAAGGTTGGGATCTTTTTTTTTTTTTTTTTTTTTTTTTTTTTTTTGTAATTGTGTTTTTTTTTTTTTTTTGGCTTGTCAGTCAAGAGGTTGGGATCTTGCTATATTGTCTAGGCTGGTCTCAAACTCCTGGGCTCAAGCAATCCTCCTGCCTTGGCCTCCCAAAGTGCTGAGATTACAGGCATAAGCCACCCTGCCAGGGTAATGTTTTTATGACATATATTTGAAACATTATTTATTCTTTACTTGTTTTCTAAATTTAAAGAAACTTTTTCTCTTAAGCGATCTATATTTACAGAAATTTCATAAGAAATTCTTTTGTAGGCTGGGCACGGTGGCTCACGCCTGTAATCCCAGCACTTTCGGAGGCTGAAACGGGCGGATTACCTGAGGTTGGGAGTTCGAGACCAGCCTGACCAACATGGAGAAACCCCATCTCTACTACAAATACAAAATTAGCTGGATGTGGTGGTGCATGCCTATAATCCCAGCTACCAGGAAGGCTGAGGCAGGAGAATCACTTGAACCCAGGAGGCGGAGGTTATGGTGAGCCAAGATCATGTCATTCATTGCACTCCAGCCTGGGCAACAAGAGAGAAATTCCATCTCAAAAAAAAGAAAGAAATACTTTGGTAAAGGGAGGTAGAAACATTTACTTTTTCCCCCTATTTAATCCCTCCAAAATTTGAAAATGGTCCATAAGTACTCTGTTCTTTTTTTTTTTTTTTTTT
>NW_016107750.1:832636-840243 GCF_001604975.1 Cebus imitator
TAGTAGAGACGGGGTTTCACCGTGTTGACCAGGATGGTCTCGATCTCTTGACCTCGTGATCCACCTGCCTCGACCTCCCAAAGTGCTGGGATTACAGGCTTGAGCCACCGCGCCCGGCTAATTTTTGTATTTTTTAGTAGAGACAGGGTTTTACTATGTTTCCCAGGCTGGTCTTGAACTCCTGGGTTCAAATGATCGGGTTGCCACAGCCTCCCACAGTAGTGGGATTAGAGGTGTGAGCCGCCGTGCCAGCCTATTCATGAGTATTATTATGGCAATACGGTTATTTGCATGTCCAGTAAGACTTTGCTCTCTCTCTCTTTTTATTTTGAGACAGTCTCGCTCTTTTGCCCAGGCTGGAGTGTAGTGCACGATCTTAGATCTTGCAACCTCCACCTCCGAGTTTCAAACGATTCTTGCACCTCAGCCTCCCCAGTAGCTGGGATCACAGGCATGCACCACTATGCCCAGCTAATTTTTTGTATTTTTAGTAGAGATGGGGTTTCACCATGTTGGCCAGTCTAATCTCAAACTCCTGGCCTCAAGCGATCTGCCAACCTCGGACTCCCAATGTGCTGAGATTACAAGCCTGTGCCACTGCGCCTAGCCCGTTTCTCTCTTATAACAGAATACAATAAATATTGCTTATATTACCACAGCTTTAACTAGAATATTCATAAATGTCACTGCTATTCCTAATACTACTTCTTATACCTGGACACATTCTTCTGGGAAGTTGAGACCCAAATACAAAAAATAAAGCAGGCCTGATGATTACAATGGGCCTCATCTATTTCTATGCACTTGAGAATGTGCATTTGATTTATTCAGTTGGTTGTCTTCAAGCCTAGGTTCATGTCTCAGAATTTTCTTTCTTTTTTTTTTTTTTTTTTTTTTGAGACAGAGTCTCACTCTGTTGCCCAGGCTGGAATGCAGTGGCACCATCTCAGCTTACTGCAGCCTCGACTTGCCAGGCTCAAGCAATCCTCCTGCCTTAGCCTCCCCAGTAGCCTGGGGCTGCAGGCATGTACCACCATGCCTGGAGAATTTTTATACTTGTTTTTGTAGAGATGAGGTTTTGCCAAGTTGCCCAAGCTGGTCTCTCACTCCTGGGTGCAAGCAATCTACCCACCTTGGCCTCCCTAAGTGCAGGGACTACAGGCATGAGCCACTACACTGGGACTCTCAGAACTATTATGCAAACTGAGATTATCATATTGCTATTAATATTACTTCCTATTTTCCAATATATTTATTTATTTATGTTATTTTTGGAGACAGAGTCTCACTCTGTTGCCCAGACTGGAGTGCAGTGGCACCATCTTGGCTCACTGCAACCTCTGCCCCCTAGGTTCAAGTGATTCTCCTGCCTCAGCCTGCTGAGAAGCTGGGATTACAGGTGCATACCACCACACCTGGCTAATTTTTGTATTTTGTTTTTGTTTTTTTGAGGCGGAGTCTCACTCTGTTGCCCAGGCTGGAGTGCAGTGACACCATCTCAACTCACTGCAACCTCCACCTTCTGGGTTCAAGTAATTCTCCTATCTAGTTTTTACCACCTACTATGCCATAACTGAGTTGAGTTAAAGCAGAGAGTGGCCAACAGTCTTCCAAGTAGCTGGGATTATAGGCATGTACCACCATGCCCAGTTAATTTTTGTATTTTTAGTCGAGATGGGGGTTTTACCATGTTGGCCAGGATGGTCTCGATCTCTTGACCTCATGATCCGTCCGCTTTGGCCTCCCAAAGTGCTGGGATTATAGACATGAGCCACCACATCTGGCTAATTTTTGTATTTTTTGTGGAGACAGGGTTTCGTCATCTTGGCTAGGCTGGTCTCGAACTCCTGAGTTCAAGCAGTCCTCCCGCCTTGACCCCAAAAAGTGCTGGGATTACAAGTGTGAGCCATCGTGCCCAGCCCTATTTTCTTTTTAAGCTTTAGACCTGTTACTTTTTAAGTTTTTAGAGAAGTAACACTCCTAACAGAGTAATGCTGGTCCAGAACTTTGCAATGATAGTAAATGCCTATAGAATAGCCAAAATTGAACTTAACAATGAACTCCATTCAGGTAGACTTAGCTTGACAGCCACTCCTTCCAAACCTCCCTTTTTGCTCAAATGTGGCTGAAAGGTATTTTGGGTTTTTTGAGACAGGGTCTCGCTCTGTCATCCAGGCTGGAGTGCAGCAGTAGAATCACAGCTCACTGTAACCTCAAACTCCTGAGCTTAAGTGATTCTCTACCCAACTCCCCCATGCACTCTCCCCCACCGATGCCTGGATAATTTTTGTATTTTTTGTAGAGACAGGGTTTTGTCATGTTGTCCAGGCTGGTCTCAAACTTCTGGATTCAAGTGATACTCCCTCCTTGGCCTCCCAAAGTGCTGGGATTACAGGTGTGAGCCACTGCTCCCAGCCACTCTAAGGGTTTTGACGATGACTCCTAGTCACCAGTAACTCCCTCCAACGTGGGAAGAGACCAACAACCCAAGATAGGTCCGTCCCAGCACTGAGGGACCTAACTACAGGATGATTGATCAGTAATGCTTTTGGAGAAAGATCTTGACCAAAAGGGGAAATGTGAAAGTTGCTGGAATCAAAACAGAGTTGTTTGTGTTAAAAACGCTGACAAACTTAAAGCATGATTCTCCAGTGGGGAAAAACAAGAACAACTGACACACAGAGCCAAGGAAGGTTATGAAAGGAGGGTTCTCATGCACAAATGACTGATAAGAACTATCAGAAAAAATGCAAAAACTACAACCCTGCACAAAGGCCATTGCAAACTTACACAGAAAAATATTTCTGTGAGGACATCTGCCCTGCAACTGCCTGAACAACCTCACACTGGCATCACTCTTGTTATTCAACCTTGTAGCCAAGGATAACTATCTCAAAATAATTACATAATCCTCCTCATTTTTCCCTTAAAAACCTTTGTTGCTGGGCCCGGTGGCTCACACCTGTAATCCCAGCACTTTGGGATTACACCCGCGGAGGCGGGTGGATCATGAGGTCAAGAGATCAAGACCATCCAACATGGTGAAACCCCCATCTCTACTAAAAATACAAAAATTAGCTGGGGGTGGTGGCACACACGTGTAGTTCCAGCTACTCATGAGGCTGAGGCAGGAGAATCGCTTGAACCCAGGAGGTGGAGGTTGCAGTGAGCCAAGATCACGCCACCGCACTCCACCCTGGGAGACAGAGCGAGACTCCGTTAAAAAAAAAAACAAAAAAAGAAACAATTTTTGTTTTCCTTTACCTCCCCAAATGCGTACACAGGTTACTATGGCACACATATTCTCTCACTACAATATTTATTCCCAGGTAAACATCATTTTTTTTTTTTTAAGAGTCTCTCACTCTGTTATTTAGGTTGACAGTACCTACCACAATCTAGGCACTGTTCTAGACGTGGGAATACAGCAGTAAATAAGACAGGCAAAAATCTCTGCACTCATGGTACTTATGTCTCTAGTAGGGATAAGAGACAATCAATAAACTTGTAAAACAAGCACAGAAGGATGAGAGGGTGTCGGTCAGAAGCAACATTACACACAGTGGTCACGAGAGGTCTCACACTCAGATTACAACTCCCCAATGTTACCAATGTGAAATTCAAGGCACAGAAAAATGAGGTGACTGCCCAAAGTCACACAGCTATTCGCAGGCTGAACCAAGAGTCTGGCTCTAAGTCCAGTGCTCTGTCGCCTCTTTCTAAATGAGCACACCTGAGATCAGAGCTGGCTACTGAACTACCAGGACACTTGCCCCAGGGAAGAGATGCTCAGTTACAGACAGTGAGGGGCTGCAGAGGTCATCCAGAGAACCCCCTACCCTTAAGCAGACGAGATAAGTGAAACCTAGAGAAGGTATAGTCCAAGTTCACCCCGAACCCCCTACATTCCACCTCCTGCTCCAAACTCAAGGGAACGAGAACCAAGCTAGGGCAAAACTTTAGGGGCCAAGGAGAATACCAGACAGCTGGCAATGACCGAAGCTGAAGTGGGAAAGAAAAGCCAAAACAAGAGACTGCGGGGCAGGTCTTGCTTTCTCCACTGTTACACTCACTTTTACAGCCTCTCAATCCCAATCCTGCCCTGTGCGTCCCCCGAAGCTCCTCCTGGCTCAGTGAGGCTCTGAACACCTGCAGAGGTGTCCTGGTAGTGGCGCGCCTTAAGCCGGCTACCCGGGGTCGGGGAGACCCGAGTGGTTGCCCCCGAGCCTTCGGGGCTCCGGGAGGAGGGAACTAGCCTTTTCAAGGAACAGAGGCGTCCAGGTCCGCGAAACTCCCTCCCCATCACCAGCAGCGGGTTCAGGCCCCTCAGTTCCCTCATTATCCTCCCCAGGAACCTGCAGCCCGCCGCGCCCACCGCCATCTACCTGGCCAGACGGTACAGGAAAAGGCAGATGGCTGGGTCCTGTGAATGCAGCTGGGCTCGAGGGTCCACCAGGCTAACACCAAAGGCACTGAAAGCAAGAGCACCCGGCTAGTTGCCGCTCACAGACCACCCAGCGCCGTCCCGCCCACCGCGCCGACCCCGGCCAATGAACGCGAGCCGCGACCGCCGGGCTCCGCTGGCCTCACTTCCGGCCCCGCCCCGCCGCTCTGCGCCGCAAATCTCTGGCGCGCCTTGGGTGCGCGGTGTGCTCCAGTCTCGTCCCGCCCATCTTGCGCCGCTGCTCCTGCGGGCCCCGGGTACGTGGCTCTGGATTTAGCTTCGGTTGGAGGAAGTAAATCTGCAGGTGGGGGTCTGTGCCCGATTTAAGAAGCGAATCAGCAAACTGGGGCCCCAGATCCTGTCGGCCCGGCGACTTTCTGCGCGCTCTCCCCAAAACTGTGTCGTCGTCTGTGACCGGATTTTTAAATTTTAGGTCGCAAGGTGAGTTTAGTGGGCGGTGACTAGCACTTTTTTTCTTCTTTAAGGACCTCACAGACGCAGTGCGAAGTTCAAGCATCCCTTGCTCGCCTCTCCGGTCCACCAACTAATAAACCAAGTGCGTCGGGGGCTTCTCCGTTCGTTACGCCGAATGCAGCCCCTTTTGCGCAGGATCAGGACATCTAGACCCGAGGAGGCAGCGTGGTGTGGCCAGCTACGGGCCTGGGGCCCCTGCCGGGCGGGAAGGGAGCTGGAGGCCTGGTGTGGGCTGAGCTCTGAACAGGCACAGGCACCGTCGAGAGCAGACCGCACGCCGGGGGGTCGAGCTGGACATTCCTTCCTAATACCTGCCCACGAGGGTGCATGAACACCAGTTATGAAGAGGGCTGTGCGGGAAAGGACAGAGGGGACCTACTTTAGCCAGGGAAAGGCTGAGGCTGAGACAGTCTCGTTCAGCTAGGAAGGCTGAGAATTTGACCCTCTTTTCCTGGATAGTTTACCTCTTTCCACCTCCACGTGAGGCGAGGAGCAGGTCTAGTGCCTCTTGGAGCACTTGGAACACAGCAACCCCAGCCCGTCGCCTTTCTCTGCCCTGCCATCCCCATGACGGCCTTACTGGTGTCCTCTGAGTACATCTGAGGTACCCAGCTGATTACTTGAGTGCTGTTACCAGAGCAAATCCTGTCCCCTCCCTCCCTGAGGAGTCCATCATTCTTCAAACAATCCCTTATCAAATTGGCTGAGAAACCAGCTCCTGGTAGACAAGGTAGTGCAATGTTTTTGGAAAGCCCACACAGGTATGTGAGTGTATCATTTTATTTCCTTATTCTGTTTCAACAATAGAGTATATGGCTCCAGATGAATAGCTTTAGCAGTCATTCATGTCCCCAACAATTATGCTCTTTGTCTCCAGGTTTCATTCTCTCTCCATTTCTTGCCTTCAAGTCCTGAGAATCAGTTTCTGATGTGGGACAGGGATACAGCCACCCCTCCCAAGCAGCTGGCAGCAAAACATGAGAGGAAAACAGCAGAGAGGTGGGGCCAAACTACAGGGGCATCACCCTTCCAGAGCCCAGAACAGTCAAGAATGGTTAGGGAAGAATAGAAGTGTTCCTCAGAATAGTGGGATGGATTCTGAAATTGGGTCCTGAACACCTGGGCTAAGTAGTTGCTATACAACAGGGAACTATTCCACGGAAGGGGCAAGGAGGAGAGCCAGGGAGGCGGCCAGAGGAGTGCAGAGGAAGAAACACCCTCACATACACCTCTGGACTGCAGTGTCACTGGACTGCATTGTCTCTGAGTGCAACCACTCACCAGAGGGCCTCTGGCCACTGCCACAGCCCCAAGCTTTATTTTTTTTGGAGACACAGTCTCATTGTTGCCCAGGCTGAAGTGTGCAGTGGTGCAATCTCTGCTCTGGGCTCACTGCACCAACCACATCTTGGGTTCAAGCACTTCTCCTGCCTCAGCCTCCCAAGTACCTTGGATTACAGGTATGCACCACCATGCCCAGCTAATTTTTGTATTTTTAGTAGTGATGGGGTTTCACCATGTTGGCCAGGCTGGTTTCGGAACTCCTGATCTCAAGTGATCCACCTGCCTTGGCCTCTCTAAGTGCTGGGGTTACAGGCGTGAGCCACTGCACTGCCCCCCAAGCTTTTTTTTTTTTAGATGGAGTCTTGCTCTGTTGCCCAGGCTGGAATGCAGTGGTGTGATCTCGGCTCACTACAGCCTCTGCCTCCTGAGTTCCAGCAATTCTCCTGCCTCAGCCTCCTGGGTAGCTGGGTTTACAGGCTCATGCTACCATGCCTGGCTAATTTTTGTATTTTTTAGTAGAGATGGGGTTTCACCATATTGGCCAGGCTGATCTCAAACTCCTGATCTCAGGTGATCCACCTGCCTCAGCCTCCCAAAGTGCTGGGATTACAGGCGTGAGCCACTGCGCCCGGCCCGTTTTTAATAATTTTGTTCATGGGCCAGGCACGATGGCTAATGCCTATAATCCCAGCACTTGGGAGGCCAAGGCAGGCAGATTGCCTGGGCAATACGGTGAAGCCCTGTATTTACAAAAAATACAAAAATTAGCCAGGCATGGTGGTACGCACCCATAGTCTCAGCTACTTGCAGGGTTGAGGCAGGAGGATCCCTTGGGCTCTGGAGGTCAAGGCTGCAATGAGCTATGTTCACACCACTGCACTCCATCCTGGGTGACAAAGTGAGACACTGTCTCCAAAAAAAAAAGAATATAAGAAATAATAATTATATTCATGAAAAAAAATGAACAAAAATTTTGGGGTTTTTGGAACAGAGTCTTATTTTATCGCCCATGCTGGAGTGCAGTGACATGATCTCAGCTCAGTGCCTTCCATATCCCCAATTCAAGTGATTCTTGTGTCTCGGCCTCTTGAGTAGCTGGGACTATTGGCACATGCCATTGCACCTAGCTAATTTTGGTATTTTTCATAGAGATGAGGTTTCATTGTATCGGCCAGGCTGGTGTCAAACTCCTGGCCTCAAGTGATCTATCCGCCAAGGCTTCCTAAAGTCATGGGATTAGAGGTGTGAGCCACTGCACCCAGCCTATTCATGAAACAAAGTTTTGACTCTAACTCATCATGTGAGGTCATGTATGAAATTTTCCACTTATAGCATCACATCAGCACTCAAAAAGTTTCAAGATTTTGGAACGCTTTGGATTTTTTTTTTTTTTTTTTTTTTTTTT
>NW_016107750.1:840283-843623 GCF_001604975.1 Cebus imitator
TTTTTTTGCGACAGAGTCTCACCATGTTGCCCAGGCTGGAATGTAGTGGTGTGATCTCAGCTCATGGCAACCTCCGCCTCCCAGGTTCAAGCAATTCTTCTGCCTCAGCCTCCCGAGTAGCTGGGACTACAGGCGCATGCCACCACACCTGGCTAATTTTTGTCTTTTTAGCAGAGACAGTGTTTCACCATATTGGCCAGGCTGGTCTTGAACTCCAGACCTTGTGATCTGCCTGCCTCAGCCCCACAAAATGCTGGGATTACTGGCGTGAACCACTGAACCTGGCCCTGGATTTCTTTTTTTTTTTTTTTCCCAGAACTTGGCACCGAGGATTTTAATTTTTATATTAGGGATGCTCAACCTGTACTGCAACTACCTTAACACCCCTACCTGATGTGAGGATTAAATATAATGCATGTAATATGCCTGGTATCTGTAGGAACTTATAAACATGATATGGCATTGTTGTTGTCAATGCTACTAACCTCACCGAGCCCTGCTTACTTTAGAAGACAGGACTGTAGTGCACCTCTCTTTCCTGAAGCATGATGCCACAGCTTCCTATGGCCTGGGAGAGCTTGCCCAGGCCAAGGCTTCCAGATGCAAGAAAGGATACAGCATGTCCTGCAGGGGTGGCTGGCTCAAGGTGGTGCTAGGGAGAAGGCCCTCCAAGGAGGCCTGCAGGGTCTGGGCCATGCTGTGGTCAGCCAGGAGGCCCATGCTCTGGAGCTGCAGGGATAAGAGGGCATGGAAGACAGGCCTCCTCAGTGCCTACTCCACACAGGCCCCAACTGCCTCCATCCTCTGTACTTCCAGCCTCCTGTTCCTAGGCGTTCCTAGGCTGCTGTGGCCAGAGCTTCTATCCTCCAGGATAAGATGGTCTTGAGGGTCTAGCCATACAGTGGATGCATGGCCTCCCCTTCCCACCCACCTGCTGGAAGAAGCCATGCAGGGCCTGGAGTGTGGTGTTTGAGAGGGTAGACAGGTCAGCTGAAGCCACACTTTGCAGAACATCATCCACCTCTTCATGAGAGAGGACACTGCTACTCCGGTACCGCACAAACTGGCCCAGGAAGAGAAGCCCCAAACATGCAGTGATTTGGCATCTCCATCATAAACATCTGCTGTGCCTCAACTTTAGGGGACACTCTCCTGAAGCCCACAGAACCTCCCTGCCTTCAAGGAGCTCAGAGTTAGTAGGCAGGAGTGGGGCTGTGTCATGGGGAAAACGGGTAAGTAAGGCAAACCGTGAGATCCTAAGAGAGCTGAACACTCATAGCCAAAATGAACTACATGTGACTCCCCTGACATACCACCATGTGCACTTGTACCTGTTGCTCTTACTTCACTACCTGGAATACCTTTCCTCTCTGCCTATGAATCTCTCAAGCCACAGCTAAAATGTTACCTTCACTGCTGAGAAGCAATTACTCTTTCCTCTTTGTTCCCCTACCAACTACTGATGTATTTGTTGGTCCACTTTGCTGTCATTCATAGGTTTGATGCTTTGTTATTTATTCAAGGGTTACTTACTGTGTCCCCTACAGTTAGCATCTCCTCTACTTTACCACTTCTATTACATATTTATATTATTAGTTTACTTATATATCCCCTTCTTTAGACTGAGGGACCCTAAAGGCAGAGCATCTGGTTCATTGACATCCATAGTACCTAGCAGACCTGGCATGTGGTAGACAGGTCCTGGTCAACATGTCATGAGAGAAATAGGAGAAAGGGTCCTAGGGTTCCCTGGAGTGAGGAGATATGGGCATTCAGAGGAATTCTCTGAGCAGGCCTCTTGTAGGGTAAAGGCCTGCCCAGCCTCCACCTTCTTTAAGAATTAGAGTTACCTAAAGTAAGGTGTCCCTGGCCTCTTCAATACCACCCAGCTCATTGACACTCCTCAGACCACAAGATATCCTTTCTGCACTTACCAGGGTCATGAGCCTCAAGATCTCAGGTCTGAGGAAGGAATTCTCTCCAGCATCCAAGAGAGTAAACAGCAAAAACCGATTCCAAGGCTGGGAGGCCACATGGAGAGCTTCAAGAAATGTGGGGTTGTTAATGCTTCCAAGGCCTTACCTTGGGACATTGACAAAGAGGACCTTCTCCTATTGGCTTAAAAAGGAGCTACCCCGTTAGATGCTGGGTACCAGACAAGCTGACCCAAGGAGGGTTCTTTCTTCCCTGGGCTTCTAATCCACCTATGCTGACTGGCTCAGTGAAACTATATATGCCACGATTGTGGAAGGCAGGCAGTAAGAAAGGCTCTGCCACTTAAGGGCATTGGGACCTTGGTTGGGCTCATCATTTGACCTTTCTCAACCTTAGTGACCTCATCTGTATAATGGGCATGACTGCCCTTGCAATGCTGCTAAAAGAATTAAACAAAACAAGTATGAATCACACAATGGGATAGAAGGCTGGAGCAGGAGGGTGGGAGGGGCTGGCTCCCCTCAATCTTTCTCATGGGAACATCATAGAATGTGGAGAGTTTCTACCGATATCTGGGCTCCGGGCATCCAGGTAGTCAAGCAAGGCCTCCAGGCAGCCAACACAGGCCTGGGACAATACAGCATCCTTCTGTAGGAAAAAATGAGTTCAGGTCAGGTTTTGCTACCATTCGGTTTTGGTGCCAACCAAGAAAAAACATTTGGTTTTCAGAGATATTTGGATTTCAGAATTTCATATTTGGGATTATACCCCTGTAGATAACCAACAAATGCTTGTGGCTTCATCTCTCACCCTCACACAGAGCACAGTGCTTATACTGCGTGATTTATCTACATTCAAGAGAGTGCTTTGGGCTGGGCACGGTGGCTCATGCCTGTACTCCCAGCACTTTGGGAGGCTGAGGCAGCTGAATCAGCTGAGGTCAGGAGTTTGAGACCAGCCTGGCCAACATGGTGAAACCCCCAACTCTACTAAAAATACAAAAATTATCTGGGGATGGTGATGCACACCTGTAGTCCCAGCTATTCGGAGGCTGAGGCAGGAGAATCGCTTGAACCCAGGAGGCAGAGGTTGCAGTGAGCTGAGATTGCACCACTGCACACCAGCCTGGGTGACAGAGCAAAACTCTGTCTCCAAAAAAAAAAAAAAAAAGGAGTGCGTTGTTTCAGAAAAGAAGATGGACCCTGGTCCACACTAAAAGATTCCCAGAAAACAGACCTTGGAAGAGCCTCACAGTTTATTTAAGCTAGTGGGTTTCAACTTTTTTTTTTTTTTTCCCCCTAAGATGGGGTTTCACCATGTTGGTCAGGCTGGTCTTGAACTCCTGACCTCAGGCTCCAAAGTGCTTGGATTACAGGTGTGAGCCACCACGCCCAGCCCAACCTTT
>NW_016107750.1:844348-866790 GCF_001604975.1 Cebus imitator
AAAAAAAAAAAAAAAAAAGTTAAATATACACTTATAATATGTGGTAGGCAGAAATTTAAGTTGGCCCATGACTTTTGCATCCAGATGTTATTCCTATGATTATGTTAATGGAAAAAGGGAGATTGGATGAGCCCAGTCTAATCACACAGGCCCTTTAGAAGAGTAGAGTTTTCTTTTTCTGGTGTCACAATAAAAAAACGGATTTGAAGTGTGAGAAGGACTTGATGTGCCATTACTCCAGAGACATTCAGAGATATATTCCAGTCCTGTGGCCTCAGAACTAAGCAGATGGGAAATTGGCCCCTGGCTCCTCCTCACCCCCGTACCACCCTTATCATTCCAGTGCCCACGGCCCTTCTTCAGAGCCCTCTGCTGCCACTGGCCTGCCCCTTCACCCCAGGTGACCCAGCATGGTGGACCCTGGACACTCTCTAGTCTTATTTCAACTAACATTTTCCTTCACTGTGTTCCATTCCTGAGGGAATGGAGGCTGTTCTCATGGGCTCATATTGTTTAATGTCAAAACACCCCTTTTATTTTGCAGATGGAGAACATGAAGATTAGTAAGTGACTTGCTAAACATCTTCAGAGTCAGAGGCTGGGCAGGTGCTTTGACACAGATCCCCGTGACTCTAGATACTGTACCTTCAACTGCATCACACTGGGCTACCCGACTGCTGAAGATTCTGCATAGCTGACCAGCACTGAGTTTGTAATGCTGGTGCCACCAGGCTGCTTTGGCCTAGAGGTATCAAGGAGGAGCAGCACCCAGAGCCCTAGCTTAGTCTTCATTGTCATTTTTCTCCCTTGACACCAGTTTTTTAAAGGATAGTTTTATTGAGATATAATTCAGGAACCATAATATTCATCCTTTAAAAGATATAATTCAGTAGTTTTTATTATATCTACAGAGTTGCACAGCAATATAATTCCAGAATATTTTTATCACCCCTAAAAAGAAACCTCATACTCAACAGTCACTCTTTGTTCCCCTATCCCTCCACTCAGTCCTAGGCAACCACTAATCCACTTTCTGTCTCTATAGATTTGCCTTTTCCAGACATTTCTCATAAGCAGAATCATATGTGCTCTTTTATGTCTGACTTCTTTAACTTAATGTGCTCAACGTTCATCCATGTTGTAGCATGTGTCAGTACTTCTTTCCTTTATATGGTCAAATAGTATTTCATTGTATGGATATACAATTTGTCTGTTCATCAGTTGATGGACATTGGGCTGTTTCTACTTTTTAATTATTGTGAATAGTGCTGCTATGAACATTCAGATACAAGGTTTTGTGTGGACATTCTCTACCTTCCTGCCACCACTTGGTACTATCTGTATTCTTATTTTAGCCACCCTCATGAGTATGAAGGTGGCCTAGCTGTCATTTGCATGTACAGCTTCTTGTTCACCAGTCGCCTTACCTCCAGGTGCTCTCCTTGCCCCCATCCTTCCCCACTGTGGCTGAAAGTGAACTTACTTTCTTTTTTTTTTTCTTTTGAGATGCAGGTCTCCCTCTGTCACCCAGGCTGGGGCTCAGTGGTGTGATAATAGCTCATGTCGGCCTCAACCTCCTGGGCTCAGGTGATCCTCCCATCTCAGCCTCCTGAGTAGATGGGCCTACAGGCATGTGCCACCATACCCAACTAATTTTTTGTATTTTTTATAGAGATGGGGTTGTACTGTGTTGCCCAGGCTGGTCTGGAATTCCTAGACTCAAAGCAGTTCACCCACCTTGTCCTCCCAGAGTGCTCGGATTATAAGCATGAGCCATAGCACTCAGCCTGAGAGGGAACTTTCACAAAGTCTGACAGCTGTCCTTCCACAGTTCCCACAGCAATTCTTAGCCTAGTGTATGAGGTATGGCTCAGTTTGGCTCTGCCCAGCTTTTTAGTCTCACTTTCTACCTCATTACACTCCACACCCCAGCATGCACTTTCAGCCTGTGATTTTGTATATGCTGTTGTCCTGCTGGAATGCCCTTCCCTCTATACCTCTGCCAAGACACCTTTCAAGGCTGAGTTCAAATGTCACTTTCTCTGTGAAGGCTCTGACTTCCCACACGGGGGACATTTGCCTAAAAGAAGTTTTCAGTTTTGTGGAAGAAGACAATGTAAACCACTGATCATATAATAAAATATGATTAATATGATACTCAATACAGAGCTGAATCAGCCATTCTGGGAGCTCAAGGAAGAGGGATTTCCTCTATGGATTACTGTGGAAGAAATATTTGCTGAATGTATGAATGATTGAACAAATGAATAAAAAGCTAGTTTTAAGACCAGGCACTATGGCTCACACCTATAATCTCAGAACTTTGGGAGGCCAAGGCAGGTGAATCACTTGAGGCGAGGAGTTTGAGACCAGCCTGGCCAACATGGTAAAACGCTATCTCTACTAAAAATACAAAAAATTGGCCAGGTATGGTGGCAGGTGCCTGTAATCTCAGCTACTTGAGAGGCCAAGGCAGGCAGATCGCTTGAGGCCAGGAGTTTGACCAGCCTGGCCAACATGGTAAAGCCCTGTCTCTACTAAAAATACAAAAATTGGCCAGGCATGGTGGCAGGTGCCTGTAATCTCAGCTACTGGAGAGGCTGAAGCACGAGAATTGCTTGAAATTGGGAGCCAGAGGTTGCAGTGAGCTGAATGAGCTAAGTTCATGCCACTGCAATCCAGTCTGGGCAACAGAATGAGAGTCTGTCTCAAAAAAACAAAAACCAAACACACACACACACACACACCCGCTAGTTTTAAACAACAAACTGGTAGAAGGGAATGAAGGAGGCTTAGCTCTAGCCATGAGGTCCTGGCCAGTGACAGAGGGGGCATTGTGGCTGAACACAGAAGGCCGGGAAATTTCTAGGTAGTATGGCAGTGAGAGAAAAGAGGAAAAGACTACTTGGTCCTGTTCACTAGGCAATTATAAGGGTAGTGACTGTGAGGCTAAGACAGGCTCCTCAGCAATACCCTCCTATAATCAGGGTAGTCCCAGCAGCTTCTATAGGGAGTCATGAGCTGCTCAGGTTGGGTTCCCCTTCCCAGGGACTGTTGAGGACAGGCAGTCAAAAACCTTCAGAGACACAAATACATGATTCCACTTATATGAGGTCCCTAGAGTAGTCAAATCCATAGAGATAGCAAATAGAACGGTGGATGCCAGGGGCTATTAGGGGGACTTGGGAGTTGTTTAATGGGTACAGTTTCAGTGTGGGAAGATGAAAAAGATCCATCTAGAGATGGATGATAGTGAAGGTTGCAAAACAACAACGTGAACGTACTTAATGCTACTGACCTATATACTTAAAATGATTAAAATACTAAATTTTATGTTATATATAATTACAATTAAAACAAGGCCAAGTGCAGTGACTCACACCTGTAATCCTAGCATTTTGGGAGGCCAATGCCAGAGGATTGCTTGAGCCCAGGAGGTCATGACCAGCCTGAGCAACATAGCGAGATATCATCTCTACAAACGTATTTTATTTTGTTATTTTTAATGTACTTTTGAGACAGAGTCTTGCTTTGTCACCCAGGCTGGAGTGTGGTGGCACGATCTTGGCTCTCTGCAACCTCGACCTTCGGGTTCAAGTGATTCTCCTGCCTCAGCCTCCCAAGTAGCTGGGATTACAGGCGCACGCCATCACACCTGCCTAATTTTTTGGTATTTGTAATAGAGACAGGGTTTCACCATGTTGGCCAGGCTGGTCTCGAATTCTTGACCTCAAGTGATCCACCCACTTCGGCCTCCCAAAGTGCTGAGATTACTGGCATGAGCCACTGTACCTGGCCTTGCTACCAATACAAAAGTATTTTAAAATTAGCTGGGTATGGTGGTGTATACCTGTAGTCCTGGCTATTCAGGAGGCTGAGGTGGCAGGATCACTTAAGCCTAGCGGGTTAAGGTGGCAGTGAGCCATGATCATTCCACTGCACTCTAGCTTGGGTGACAGTGCAAGACCCTGTCTCAAAAACAAAAATAAACAGTTGCCAGAGTCAGAGTTGAGTATCACAGGCCAGGGAAACACCTAGGCTCTTGGGCATGAGGGGCAAATGGGGAAAATGCTATACAATACCTCACTGGGAGCTGGGCATGGTGGTTCACACCTGTAGTCCTAGCACATTGGGAGGCCAAAGCGGGTGAATCACCTGAGGTCAGGAGTTTGAGACCAATCTGGCCGACATGGTGAAAGCCCGTCTCTATTAAAAATACAAAAAAAAGTTGGGCCTGGTGGCGTGCGCTTGTAATCCCAGCTAATCAGGAAGCTGAGGCAGGAGAATCACTTAAACCCAGGAGGCAGAGGTTGCAGTGAGCTGGGATCGAACCATTGCCCTCCAGCCTGGGTGACACAGCAAGACTCTGTCTCAAACAAACAAACAAACAAAAACTCACTGGCACCTCCCCCTAGTGTTTAGGCTATTGGTTTGAAGAAGGCTTTTTTATCATTCAAGGTCCAGTTCAAATGCTGCCTCTCCTGTGCAGCCTCCCTTGATTCAAATACAGGTTGAGACTGAGCACTCCTGTAATCCCACCACTTTGGGAGGCCAAAGGGGTGAATCACTTGACGTCAAATTCAAGACCAGCCTGGCCAATGTGGTAAAACCCACATCTACTAAAAATACAAAATTAGCCAGGCGTTGTGGTGCGTACCTGTAGTCCTACTTGGGAGGCTGAGGCAGGAGAATCACTTGAACTCAGGAGGCGGAGGTTGCAGTGAGCTGGGATCACACCACTGCACTCCAGCCTGGGCAACAGAGGGAGACTCCATCTCAAAAACAAACAAACAAAAAAAACAAATACAGGTTGACTATCTGTAATCCAAATATCCGAAATACAAAATACTCCAAAACCTAAAACTTTTGAGCACTAACATGATGCTCAAAGCAGATGCTCATTGGGCATTTTGAATTTTGGACTTTTGTATTAGGCATGCTCAACTGCTAAAAGGTGATTTTGGCATTACATGTAATTATTTGTGTTTCCTATAATCTGCCAACATGGCTGGGATCATGTCATATTAATTTCCGTGGTTTCCATCCATTCAACAAACATTCCCAAATGCCAATTTTGTGCCAAGCTCTGTGCTAGGTACTGGGAAATCATTCCCCTTACATCTCCTGTTCTGAATGTTAAAACAGGAACATCAGCCCTTTTAGAAACATTAGGGGGAAAGCATTTCCCTAACTCATCCTCCTCACCCAAAGCGGTTTCATCTAACAGGCAAGACACTAGCTTAAGATTTACCATGCCATCAGGGCAGGATTAAGGTATTAAAGGTTATGCCCTCATCAACTTAAACTCTTAAAATGCTAGCCAGCTGGCTCAGTGTCCATAATGCAAACACAGTTCCCACCTGTGGACCCCTGATCTGGCAAGGAGAAAGAAGGTAGTTTAGAAAGCTCATTTTAGACAGGTAGGATTAAGCAAGTATAATAAAATGTTATTCGTATAATCTAGGTGGTAGGTGTGTGAGTGTTCACTATAAAATTCTCTCGGCTGGGTGTGGTGGCTCAGGCCAGGCGCAGTGGCTCACACCTGTAATCCCAGCACTTTGGGAGGCCGAGGTGGGCAGATCACAAGGTTAGGAGATTGAGACCATCCTGGCCATGGTGAAACCCCATCTCTACTAAAAATACAAAAATTAGCTGGGTGTGGTGGCACGCGCCTGTGGTCCCAGCTCCTTGGGAGGCTGAGGTGGAAGAATCGCTTGAACCCAGGAGGCAGAGGTTGCAGTGAGCCAAGATTGCACCATTGCACTCCAGCCTGGTGACAGAGCAAGACTCCGTCTCAAAACAAACAAAATTCTCTCATTGCCGTATGTTTGAAAAATTGCAGGAAAAAAAAAAGGCCATTCTGACCCAGAGTCCCAGCCAATATTCTAGTATGATGTTTACCAGCAATAAAGCTGATGTTTTGGTTCTCATCTGATTCCTGAATTGTAAATTAGCTCTAAACCCAGAAGGGGAAGTAGACACAAAGATTAACCAGACTCAGTCCCTGCCCTTGAGTATATCACAGCCTGGTGGGGAGAAGAATGATAAGAAAATGGAAACTTGAAGTAGAAAGAGCTAAGTGCCATAATAGGATAGATGTTTGATCCTCAAGAACACAGAGGGGGCCAGGTGTGGTGGCTCACACCTGTAATCCCAGCACTTTGGGAGGCTGAGGCGAATGGATCACAAGGTCAGGAGTTTGAGACCAGCCTGGACAATGTGGTGAAACTCTCTCTACTAAAAATACAAAAATTAGCTGGGCGTGGTGGCACATGCCTGTAGTCCCAGCTATTCAGGAGACTGAGGCAGGAGAATCGCTTGAACCCGAGAGGCGGAGTTTGCAGTCAGCTGAGATTGTGCCATTGCACTCCAGCCTGGGTGACAGAGCAAGACTCCGTCTCAAAGGAAAAAAAAAAAAAGCAAAAGCCTTGTGCATGGATGTGCCACACAAGACAAGATTCAGCAACCACTGACTTAGCATAGGGCCCATTCCTGGGACATTTTCTTGGGACTCCCAGTACCCTTCACAGGCCATGACAGTGGGTCAGGGACTCAGGATGTCATGGGTAAGGTAAACACTGATCTCCAAGTGTCCCCTAAGCCATAAAACACAACCCATTTGGAGGCGGACATGCTTTTGCTTACCCTGGATACCCTCCTTCTTGTGGTGGCAGTTTCTCGTGGGGAACCATCCCTCTCTCTAGCCCACCTGGGCTATGGAGAGCTGATCATATACCCTGGCCTCCAGGAGAGGGCACTGACCCAAACCGGGCTACTCAGGGCATCCTATGCCCCAGCCATGAGACATTTTACCCAAGCCAGCCTAATGAGACTCAACTCTGGGAACTATAGGGAAAGAGAATCTTTTTCCCAGAGGATATAAGCTAGAAGCTACTGCTGGTCATCCTACTGTCTCATAAGAATAAAGCTGACAGTGAGGAATGTTGAGCCAAGAGATGGAGTCTGATAACCTTGTCTGAGCTTCTGGGATCCTGCTGTGCCTAAAGCCAGTATTGACCCCAGGACTTCTCAGTTACCAGTTTGAGTTTTGTTTCTGTCACTGTAGCTTTAAAAGTCTTACCCAGGCAGGGCATGGTGGTTTATGCCTGTAATTCTAGCACTTTTGGAGGCTGAGGTATGAGGATCACTTGAGGCCAGAAGTTTGAGACCAGCCTGGCAATATAGCAAGACCCCGTCTGTATTTAAAAAATTTAAAAAAAAATAATATTTTTTTCAAGTCTCACTCAATCCACCCTCCAATCCCTGGTAGGAATATCAGGCCCTTGACAGGCAGCTGCCCCTTCCTGCCATTGTCCTGGCAGAAGCAAGCCCCACTGCCTGTGCCCACTCAGCAAGGGCCTTACCTGCACCAGGAGGTTCTGCAGCCCAATGACCAGGGACCGCACTTGTGATGTTCGCAGTGGAGCTAAGACAGTGTCCTCAGTGGCTGGCAGTGGCGGGACCCCTGAGGGTACCAGGGCCACCAGGGCAGAGGAAAAGCTTTGTCGCAGGGCTGTCCGCAGGAAGCATAAGATAGCAGCTGGAAGCAGAAGACTCCTTACACCCAGTTCCTGTCTCCTTCCCACCTCCCGCCCAGCTCTGTCACAGGATGGAAGACAATGAAGATGAGACAATTATGGAGTGACCACAGGCTGGTCTGTATGCTGGTCCTATTTGAAAACCTGGGCAAAAAGCTTTTCTTCTCCTGCTGGAGACTTGTGGACCCATACCTGAGAGCAGTGCAGCATTTTTCTTTGGAAAGCTGAGAGCCTTCAATACTTGGTCCATTTCCACAGAGAGTGTCTGGTGAACCTGGCAGGGCAGAGGGCAAAAGGCTAACCCCAAGTCTGAACAGAAAATAACCTGCCTGAATATCTCTTCTACCACCTCCCCAGACATATCCACTGCATCAAAAGGGGACAGAGGAGGCCACAGAGTCTTCCAAGCTGCACCGGTCCTAGCTTCAGGAGCATGAGGAAGAGAATCAAGTCTGTACCTGGAGAACTGTTTTTCTCCCAAATCTCCCTCATCCTCATTGGCCTCCTCCACCAGACAGCCTTCCCTGGCCTCATCTGTGGTTCAGCCTCTGGCTCTGCCCACTATACCCCTAACTCAGAAGATCTGGAGTCAGACAGGTCAAATCAAAATCCTGGCTCTCAGATCAGGTACAGCAGCTTACACCTGTAATCCCAGCACTTTGGGTGGCTGAGGTGGGAGGATTGCTTGAGCCCAGGAGTTCAAGACCAGGCTGGACAACATAATGAAGCCCCATCTCTACAAGAAAATACAAAAAACATTAGCTGGGCATGGTAGCATGCACCTGTAGTCCCTGCTACTCAGGAGGCTGAGGTGAAAGAATCACTTGAGCCGGGAGGCCAAGGCTGCAGTGAGCTGGGATAGCGCCACTGCACTCCAGCCTGGGCAACAGACTCCATCTCTTTAAAAAAACGAGCCGGGCGCGGTGGCTCACGCCTATAATCCCAGCACTTTGGGAGGCCGAGGCGGGTGGATCACGAGGTCAAGAGATCAAGACCATCCTGGGCAACACGGTGAAACCCTGTCTCTACTAAAACTACAAAAAATTAGCTGGGCATGGTGGCACGTGCCTGTAATCCCAGCTACTCACGAGGCTGAGGCAGGAGAATTGCCTGAATCCAGGAGGCGGAGGTTGTGGTGAGCCGAGATGGCGCCATTGCACTCCAGTCTGGGTAACAAGAGCGAAACTCCGTCTCAATCAATCAATCAATCAATCAATAATAAAAAAATTAAAAAACGATAAAAAAATAAAAATCCTGGCTTTGTCACCTGTCAGCTGTATGCCCTTGGGCAAGTCACTGCACCTCTCTCAGCATGGCTTACTTTCTTCATCTATGAAATTAAGACAACACCCACTCGCTTTCACTCCCTCCAGAGCTATTGTGAGGGACAGCTGAGGATCAGCATCAGTAAACATGACTTTAATGTCAAGCAATGCCCAAATTGAGGGGCCAGTTGGGGTGTCAGTTTCAAAGCTATTGAACCTGCTCTCCTCAGCCAGAACATAGGCTGCCTGAGAGCAGGAACTACTCTTCTTCTGCTTGGTTCTATCAGTCTGGCACAAAGTAGTTCCTTAGAAACTCCTATTGAAAGCAGTAAGTTCTAGGCAGAAGAACCAACTTGTAAAAAAGCATGGAGATATCATACTAAGGTAAGATGTTAATAACATGAAACTATGTGTGTGTGTCGGGAACTCTCTGTACGACCTGCACCATTTTTCTATAAAACTGTCCTAAAAGTGAAGTCTATTAATAATAAACAAAACAGACAAAAAAAGGTATGGCAAAGTGAAGGAGCACAGCTGACTGGGAGAAGTGCAAATGCCTAGCCAGAGGACAGGGAAGGTGGGTGGGAATGGCAGAAAATAAGGCTGCAGAGGGCCAGGCCTAGAGGAGGACAAAAAGGCTGTTGAAGGAGCTTGGGCAGAAGGGATGTGAGGACAGAATGTGGCTGCAATGATAGGACATGCAGAGGGAAGAGGCGGGTGGCCAGGAGATTATAACTGGGTCACATTAGTAGGGAGGATGAATGATCAGGCCTGAGTCAGGGCGCTGGAAGTAGCTAGGAATAGGTAATTGCCTAGGTGTGAGCTGAGTGCCAGGCCAGAGACAAGGACAAAATGCCAGTTTTCTCCTGGGCAGGTGATACAGAGAGCTGGATGGGCCGAGCAGCCTCACATGGAAAATTAGGAAAGGTTTCTGTCCTAAACCAACCCAACCACAGGCAGTAATCTGCAGGATCTGCCAGAGCATAGATTTGCCACAGCTTGTTGCCCCTCTGGGGGTCAAAGTTTAAAACTAATGTCACTTCTCTGTGCCTATCACTAGATTGGCACAGTACTAGGCACAGTGTGAGGATACCACAGAGGCTAGCAGATGTTTTCCATGAGAAGCAGCCCACAGAGGAGCTCACACAGAGCACTGTGATGACAAGGCCCTACAAGAGGGAGGGGCTGAGGAGAAAGGAGGTGCTCTGTGGATATGTCCACTGCTCTTCTCTGTCCCTGCATCACCTTCTGGAACAGTAATGACAGCTAACCATGTGCAGCATTACAAAGCTTGCCATGCTGCACTTCGAGGTCACAGGTTGGCTTCTGCCTCCCTGTCTGGTCTGACCTGCGCCATTCATTTCCCGCATTCTCACCACACAAAGCACCTCACCACTCCCCAAATATATAGACTATGTCCTGAATTTGTGCAGCTTCATCCCTTTGCTCATATTGTTCTCTCTACCTGGAATGCTTTTCCCTACTATCTTTGCTGAGTACAATCTTATCTTTCAAGACTACAAGCTTCCTAAGGGTAGGACACATGCTATATTCATTTTTTATTCCTCTGTGCCAAGAATAGAGCCTGGAGTGTGAGTAAACCTTGTGTGTTAAGTGGGTTAATATAAACCAACCTGATAACAACCCTGGGATGTTTTCCCCGTTTTGTACATAAGGAAACTGAGCTCAGAAAAGGTAAATACCTTGCTAAGGTCACACAGCTAATAAGCCCCAGAACTGGACCAGAACTCAAGATCTTCAACACTCCTTTGAGTGCCACCCCGTGCCTCAAAGCCACAGGAGTTAGAAACTAACCTGCAAACTGCCCTTGTGCTGCTGGGCAGATAAAGAGCTGGTGAGCAGCCAGGCAGAGCAGAGGAGCGTTGTCCTGGGAGAGTCTGCTTCTGTCAAGGTGAGTGCCAGCATCTTCTCCAGAAGCTGCATCAGGCCTGTGCCGCTCAGGAGCACTGCAGCAGCTGCAGGAGGTGGGCAGGGCAGGGCCCACAGGAGTTACAGAGGAGCTCCAGCTAAGCACCACAACGGTGCTTAGCACCTGATGGGGGCTTCACAAACAAAGGATCATCCTGAGGTTCTAAGGGTCCCAGCTTCATAACAGAAGCTCAGGTTATTAGAACCAGAAAGGACCTTTTGACTACCAGCCATACATACAACCCTATTTTTTTGAGATGGAAAAGTTGAGGTAGAGAGGGTCACAGACACTGCCCAGAACTCTTCACTGTCCCAGCGTGGGCCCCTGCACCTCTTTTTTGACTGCTGGGTGTGGTCTGATGAAGGCTCCAGTACAGGAAGTTGAAGGAGGGCTGCAGGATATCCACGTCAATGGGGCTGCACTTCCCACACAGCTTGCTCACTGCAAGAGATGAGTCCCCAGGTGGCCTACTGCACAGCACTCACACTTGTCACAGGTGGTGACCTGCAACTGGCTATTTCAGATGTCAGTCTTGGGGAGCAAGAACAAACTAAGTGTCCCTGACGTTACAACCAATGGAAAGAAACAGTGACAAACCTTAAGGCACATTCATACCCTCCATCTAGACAAACATCAGGCAAGCAGCCTACAGCTGCACATTAGCCAGAAAGACTATAGCAGTTGAGATGTTCATCTTCACTACCTTCCCAAGGGAAATTTAACAGTCGAATGAAGTGCAGTTCCCTGCACTTGCCACATCGTCTCTCTCACATCACTTCATTTGGCTAAGCCTCTAGTCCTAGTCAGCAATCAAGATTCAGCTCAGGACTGCACAGTGACTTATACCTGTAATCCCAACACTTTGGGAGGCTCAGGCAGGCAGATTGCTTGAGACCAGGAGTTTGAGACCAACCTGGGCAACGTGGTGAGACCCCATCTCTCCACAAAAAATACGAAAAATTAGCTGGGCATGGTGGCACACACTGGTAGTTCCAGCTACTTGGGAGGCTGAGGTGGAAGGATCACTCGAGCCCAAGGGGTTGAGGCCTCAGTGAGCAGTGATCATGCTACTACACTTCAGCCTAGGTGACAGTGAAATCCTGTCTCAAAAAAAAAAGATTTAGTGAAAAGTTAGTCTCCCCTTTGAAGCCTTCCTTAACCTCTCAAGGCAAGATTAGATGCTGCTTCTGCATTCCCCCAGGCTTCATGAGTACTACATTACACTGTAAATAGCTATAGAACATATCCCTTTACTACTGGGAACTCCCACTTCCCATCTCCCTACCCCCATCCTAATAGGAAATCTACCTACATCTCCATTCACTTTTTGGCAGCCATATCACACCCTGACTTCTAATTGGCCTGCGGTCACCCAAACCAGCAGGTCTCCACCCCGAACCACAATCCTCTACTCTCTGTGCTATCATATAGAAGTGCTCAAGGATTATATGTAAATGCCCTATTACATTTCATGGGTGGGTTTCAGCCTGTTACTCCCTGTCAGAGTCTCTTTTGAAAGCTGACTTTGTCACACACAGATCTCCCTCCTAGCTTAGTGTCATCCTTAATCTCACAGACAGGCTAGTGATGACTGGCACCAGGCTGAGGCCATCTGCAACCTATCCCCAGTGGCCTTTTTTTGAATCTGACACTGATCTTCTCATGAGGAGGACTGGGCTTCAGGCAGGGAAGGTACCCCATTTTCACCTGTGGCTAGAGGACCTGGGGGTCTACAGACATTGAAGACACATCATTTTTCCTATTAATTTCAACCTTTCCTCAGCAAATCTTCCTGTAGGTACTGCCTATGAAGTGATGATAACATCACAAGTTGAAAAACCAAGGAGGTCTGAGGTGTGGGTCAGAAAGAAGCCTGGAGAACCGTGAACTGGATCATCAGATCTGAGTCAATTGTAGGATGAGGTGGAGAGCTGACCTTGTACCAGGAAAAAAAAAAATCTGCATGGATAGCAACTGTTGAAGGCCTACTGTGTATCAAGCACTGTGTGACATTCTTTATCTAACTAGATAAGTATTCCTTATCTCAATCTTAAGTCAGGGAAGTACTGCTACTTTACCTATGAGGAACCTAAGGCTCACAGAGACTAGATGATTGCTAGTGACTAAGCTGAGATTCAAACCCAGGACTTCCTGACTCTAGAGCTTATGCCTGTTACACATTGATTTGTTTGTTTTAGAGATGAGGTCTCACTCCATTACCCAGGCTAGAAGCAGTGGTGAGATCATAGCTCACTGCGCCCTCGACGTCTTGAGTTCAAGCAATCCTCCCACCTAGGCGCCTCCAAGTAGCTGGGACTATAAGTCTGTGCATCACCATACACAGCTAATGTTTTTGTATTTTTTTGTAAAGACAAGGTTTCACCATGTTGCCTAGGCTGGTCTTGAATTCCTGAGCTCAAACGATGCATTGCCTCAGACTCCCAAAGTGCTAGGATTACAGGCATGAGCCACCATGCCTGGCCGTTTGTAGAGGCAGGGTCTTGCTATGTTGCCCAGGCTGATCTTGAACTCCTGGCGTCAAACAATCCTCCTGCCTCAAACTCCGAAAGTGTGGGGATTACAGAAATGAGCCACCATGCCTGGCCTCATATGATGATTTTTTGCAGGGGTGGGGTGTCTCCTAAACATTCCCAGAGAACAAGCAGAGAAGGTCCTGACAGGTCCTTTAGCAAGAAACCCCTAGGAATAGAATGACATACTAGCTTCTTCCATAGGGATGAAAGGGTAGAAGAAAGAACACCAGCCTACTGCGTGAGCACCCACTGCACACCCAGCCCTGGGCCCATGGGTGCTGTCTCAAGCAGGCAGGGCACCTTGGTGAAGGAGCTTCATGGCCATGCTGTCCAGTTCTTCCTCTGACACATTCCTGAGCTGCATCACGGAGAGGAGGCTCAGCAGCAATGGTAGGTTCCCCAAGGCTGTGAAGAACAAGGAGGGGTGGGCAGGAAGTCTGATGCTCAGATCACCTAAAGGTCGGACACCCTGCCCTGCTTTAATGGCCCATAATAACAGGTTCAAAGTTTTCTGTTTCCTAAGAAGTCAGATGTTTTGTTGGGATTTACCCCTATATCTTTCTTCATTCAGGACAGGCGTAACTACTAGGTGCTAGACATAGGTTGGTACCAAGAATTCATTATTTCATTTAATCCCATGAAAAAAAATGTGAAGCATGGATTGTTATTCCCATTTTGCACTTACAAAATTGAGGTTCAGAGAGGCTGAGTGACTTCTCCAAGATCCCACAGCCAGAAAGTGGCAGGGCGCTATGGTCTGAATGTTTGTGTTCCTCCAAAATTCATGTTGAAATCTTAACCCCCATTGTGATAATATTAGGAAGTAAGATTTCTGGTAGATGACTAAGGAGGGTAGAATCCTCATAAATGAGATGAGTGGCCTTTTGAAAGAAACTGTGAGGCACTCCCTCCCTCGCCCCTTCTTCTTACATAGTAAGAAGACAAGCCATCATGCTGGCACATGCCTGTAACTCCAGCTACTCAGGAGTCTGAGGTTGGGGGATTGCTTGAGTCTAGGAGGTCAAGGCTGTGGGGGCCAGGGGAGGAGAAGGAGGAAGAAAAGAGGAGGAGAAGGAAGAAAGGAGGAGGAGGGAAGGGATAAGGAAAAGTGGAAAGAGGATGAGAAGGAGGAGGAGGAGGAAGAAAGAAAGAAAAGAAAAGAAAAAGAAAGAAAGAAAGCAGAAAGAAAGAAAGAAGGAAAAATAAGACAGCCATTTATGAACCACAAAGTGGGCTTTCAGCAGACACTGAATCTTCCAGCAACTTGATTTTGGATTTCCTAGGCCCAAGAACTGTGAGAAATAAATTTCTGTTGTTTGTAAGTTACCCAGTCTATGGTCCAAACAGATTAAGACCCAAATCTGAATCCAATGCCCATGGATTTCCTACTTTATTTCCACTAAATCTTATGGTTCTTAACCAGTATTATCAGTTAAGCATGGCTTGTCCTTCCCGGAAAAGGAATAACTCATCTACTCTTGACACCTACTTCCAAACCCTCAGTCCTCTGTCAGGTAGCCACAAATTGCCTCTCGCTTTGCTTAGAAATTTAATTTTAAAATTCAGCTTCTCTAAAAATAGAAAAAAACAGGGCTGGGCACAGTGGCTCACCCCTGTAACCCAAGCACTTTGGGAGCCTGAAGCAGGCAGACCTCTTGAGCTCAGGAGTTCGAGTCCACCCTGGGCAACATGGTAAAACCCTGTCTCTCCTGAAAATACAGAAATATTAGCCAGGTGTGGTGACACATGCCTGCAAGTCCCAGCTACTCAAGAGGCTGAGGCACAAGAATTGCTTGAACCTGGGAGGCAGAGATTGCAGTGAGCTGAGATCTTGCCACTGCACTCCAGCCTGGGTGACAGATAAAATAATAATAAAATAAAATAAAATACATAAAATATTAAATAAATTAATAAATCAATCAATCCCAATTTCAGTGTCTTCATACTGTACCAAACATCAGGCTTCCTTGACTCCAGTGAGTACCATTCCAGATTTGGAAACTATTCTCCCGGATCTCACTGGGAGCTTCCAACACATCACAGATCCACCTCCCTCCCCAGACCCTCCAGACTGCTGCTACCTCCAGCTTCCTCCAGACTTCCCACTTTCTTCTTCCCACAGCGGGGCTGCCGTTCTTATGACAAACAACTCTGAGCACATGCTGCACAGGGTGGGGACATGCACGCACACATCAAACATACCTATTCATGTTAAACATTTGCACATCAAACCAAGCTTGTGGTACACCCACTCTGCAGTGAGAGAAAGGAGGTAAGGTTTGGCTTGATGCCACAATGGCCTGACTTTTCTTTTTCAGCTAAGACCCTGGTTCTTTCTCCTGGAACAGACCTAACAAAGATAGAGATGCCCATTCTTGACTGGCTTTCAGGTCAAAGTGTGCCCACAGCACCTGCAGACTGACCTCCTGATGGGGAGGCCCCATGCTCCACTAGCAGACGCTGTAGGATCAGCAGGAAGTGGCCTCGGATAAGACCGCCCACTTGGATATCCTCATTCTTCCTCAGGAAGGTCCTCAGGCTAATCAGTACCTTGCGTGCTATGTCCACTGGGCTGGAATAGATTAGGTCCTGAGCAGGAAAGAAGAAAGCCAGAGATCAGAGGGTATGGCAGTTGGGGAAAGTGACAATGAGGAATATAGGAGCAGGAAAAGGGCCCAGAATTATAGTGTCACAAAAACTGGGTAATCGCTCTCTTACTAAGCACCTGTTAGGTATCAAAGGCTCTCTAGGTACACTGACACCTCACAACCACCTCTTAGAATAGAGCCACCCTTATTAAATTCATCCCAAACAGGAGAAAACAGAGGCTCAGTGAGATTACATGACTTGCTAAAGGTCATATAAGCCAGTGGCACAGACAGAATTTGAATGCACGTCTCCCAACTCCAAGTCCAAAGCTCTATTTTCCAGGATGCCTCCCTCTTGCAAATGGAAGAACTAGAGTCAAAAGGTTGTTTTCAGGACGGGGAACCTAAGGTATGCCTTAAAGGAGAAGAGGAGAGAGTGATTATGTCATTGGGCAGGAAGAGTATAAATTAGGGCAGATTCAGTGCACAGAAAGGGAAGTGAGGACCAGGTCAGGCCCCTTCTCTACCAAGGCATCTGGCTATCTCTGCCCCAAGCTATAAAGGCCATAGGCTCAGAGGATGTGAAAGGACATAGGTTTTTTTTCCTTGATCTTCTTTTTAAAATTTTTTTTTCTTTTTTCACATATCCCCACTGGGGAAGGACATTTCTTTTTATTTTGCATTCAGAGTTATTTTATTTTATTTTATTTATTTATATATTTTTTGAGACGGAGTTTCGCTCTTGTTCCGCAGGCTGGAGTGCAATGGCGCGATCTCGGCTCACCGCAACCTCCGCCTCCTGGGTTCAGGCAATTCTCCTGCCTCAGCCTCCTGAGTAGCTGGGATTACAGGCACGTGCCACCATGCCCAGCTAATGTTTTGTATTTTTAGTAGAGACGGGGTTTCACCGTGTTGACCAGGATGGTCTTGATCTCTTGACCTCGTGATCCACCCGCCTCGGCCTCCCAAAGTGCTGGGATTACAGGCATGAGCCACCGCACCCGGCCTAGAGTTATTTTAATGAGTATCTGTTAAAGACAAAGGCAGTCAGAAGCTGCACCAGAGGCTACCCTACTGATAGCTCCTGGCACCTACCAGCTCAAAGAAGCCAATTCCTTTGGACAGGCTAATGTGCTGGGCCAGTTTGGAGTGAGTGCTATGAATCCAAGGTCAACAGACTTCCTCTCCAGGGAGGAGAGCTCCTGACAGAGAGATATGGCTACAATGCACCTGGCCAGACAAACCCAGGTGTGCTGATCACTGGGCAGAAGGAGAGGGATGGGGTCACAGGGATGTCTCAGTTTGGCTCTTAGAAACCTCCACAGTTGCTGGAAAAATGACTATAATATCAGTAACAACCACTCAGTTAGGGCCTAATAATGTCAGGTACTATGTTGTTTATACAATAGCTGTATATTTGTTTATACATTATTTATAGCTCTATAATAACTCTTCCAGGTAGGTGTCAAATGAGAAAACTGGGGCGGGTTAATCAGTTTACGTATCAAGAAAGTAATAAAGTTGTAAATTCTATTGCACTGAGTTAATGAAGGGAAGGGATGAGGTCTACTTCATCTTCCTCACCTTGTAAGGACTTAGAAAACATCTCTGGATAGGGTCACAGAATGAGAGGGCTACAGAGGATCTAGATAATTTTTTCCAATACCTTTACAGAGTATGAGCTGAAGCCCAGTGGGAAGGGAGGGGCATGATTTGCCCAGGGTCACAGAGCCCAAGCTCAAACCAGTTTCCTGGTCTTGCGCCTTCATCAACACATCACTGCCCCACTGCCACTAGTCCCTCAGAAATCTGAGTTAATGAATGTTAAGGGAATAAAAGGAAAGGGGCTACTCAGCTTTGGGTAGCTATGGTGAATGCTGGAGGAAGAGGAATATGTGGACCCCACCATTATGGGTCAGTAGGAAGGCTCTGGGCATGACCTAATCTGTAGTCTCTGCTCTCCAGAGCTGTCCAGAACTCTCTGGGATTAGACAGACCAGAGTGATTTGGCCAAGGAGGAAATAGAACTTCTGTGATGTCATTGTTCCTTCACAACTAAACAACCTATATGAAAGACCACCCATTGATAAGAGTGGCAATTTATTGCTTTGTTTTCAGCTGTTAATTACCCCTATCAAAACCAGAAATTGGTACCAACACATTTAAAAAAAAATTTTTTTTTTTTTTTTTGAGATGGAGTCTTGCTCTGTTGCCAAGGCTGGAGTGCAGTGGTGCAATGTCAGCTCATTGCAACCTCCGCTTCCCGGGTTCAAGTGTTTCGATGCCTCAGTCTCCCGAGTAGCTGGGACTATAGGCACTCGCCACCACGCCTGGCTAATTTTTTGTATTTTTAGTAGAGATGGGGTTTCACCATGTTATCCAGGATGGTCTCCATCTCCTGACCTCAATATCGACCTGCCTCGACCTCCCAAAGTGCTGGGATTACAGGCATGAGCCACCGTGCCTGGCCCAACACATATTTTTAGACTCTGTTTCCCTCCTGTGGCTAGAAGCTGGGGAGAAATGGTAAGAATTATATAACTAAACAGACAACAAAGTTGTTCCTCGCTGTTCTTTTTTACCATTGATGTCTCCAGGATCTAATTTAGTGAAAAACTTACTAACGCTGGGCTCTTAGTCCATGACCCTTATTAACTATATGACCTTGGGCAATTCAACTAGCTTCTCTGAGATGAACTTTTTCTGATTCAGAGGCAGAGTTAATGATTAGTGAATGACAGCCCACTATGTGAAGCAAACCAAGAGTGTTCCTATATACTATCTCATCTACTCTCACGTTATGTCCATTTTCTGTGGGAGGAAACTGAAGTTCAGAGTAGCCTCTATCTTCCTAGTCCTCTATGCAGCAGCCCATCTTAAAGGCCACTCCTTCCTGTTAAGCTCTAGCACAAGACTCCTCTCTGCCCTAACCCCACCACCTCCAGAAAGGAGAGGTGATGAGAATGGTGCATATTCAAGGACAAGGATTGAGTCACCAGGATAAAGAATGGGACATCTACTGTAGCTTCCCAGTGACATAGACTCTAAGGATTTGGTCTCCTGAGATTCACTTGTTTGGTTTGCTTCTTTTAATACTTAGATTTATAGCCTAGGAGTATCAGGCCATCCCATATAGCCTAGGTGTGTCGTAGGCTAGACCATCTAGATGTGTGTAAGTGTACTCCAGGATGTTGACACAACCACAAAAATCAATTAACACTGTGTTTCTCAAAACATATTCCCATCATTAAGCAATGCATGACTATATTGTCACTACTATCCCTAAGTATATCAGAGGACCTAAATTTGTTGTTTTTTGTTTGTTTTTTTCAGATGGAGTCTCACTCTGTTGCCCAGGTTGGAGTGTAGTGGTGTGATCTCAGCTCACTACAACCTCCACCTCCTGGGTTCAAGCGATTCTCCTGCCCTAGCCTCCCTAGTACCTGGGATTACAGGCATGCACCACTACACCCGGCTAATTTTTGTATTTTGAGTAGAGACAGGGTTTCATCATGTTTGCCAGGCTGGTCTCGAGCTCCTGACCTCAGATGATCCACTTGCTTCAGCCTCCCTAAGTGCTGGGATTACAGACGTGAGCCATCACACCCCGCTGAATTCATTATTATTTTTGTTATGAAATAGAGACTTAGATCTATCCATACCTATAATTCAACGGGTCATAAATATTTATAAGTGTTAGGGACAAGCTGCCTCAGAAAATCATCCAAGTTGACCCCTTCCTCCTACTCTTGATTGCTCTGCAGCTGCATTTCTGAACTCCTATCTAAGTGCCACATCAAGGCTGCCAGATGTGCTACAATTAAGCAAAGCCTGATTACAGCCATCCGGGCAGCTTGGGGGAGGACAGGGAAAACCAGTGTTTGCTATCCATACTTGTAAATTCCTGTTTGACACATACCTGTAAAATCCTGGGTTCATTTTTAAAAACTGCTGCCAAAAAAGTCACAGGATGATGTATTGTAAGTCTGTCACAAGTTAACAAACTATGTATCTGCCTGTTACAGCTGATAGATTATCTCAGTCCTGAAATTCCTTTATGCCCCTCTCACCCCTTGTAAACCCCTCATTTTGTAAGCTCAGGGCTGCCTCCTCTGACTGTTACGGGGCAGCCCAGCAGGTTAATAAAACATGCTTGCCTGACTTGGGGTCTTTTCTCCTTTCTCTCAGCTAACCTTACAATAAGTACCTACTATGTGTGAGAAACTGACCCCAAATATTTCATCTGGTGAAGAAAATCTAGTATCTTAGCTCTGTCCCCTGCTACTCTAATTTGTTGTTCAATGTGCTTTGTTGAGTGGAAGGGAAAAAGTGGAGTTAAAGCCAGTGTGTTGGAAATTGCAGACACGAGGCAGTTTACCTTATCTAATCTAATTAACCCATTTAATTACTGATGGGAATTTCAGTAATGTCTTACTTCATTAAAAAGTATTGACAGCCTGGACAATGAAGTGAATCTCCATTTCTACTAAAATATAAAAATAAAAAATTAGCTGGGCGTGGTGGCGTGCACCTGTAGTTCCAGCTACTCAGGAGGCCGAGGCAGAAGAATTGCATGAAGGGGAGAGACGCAGGTTGCAGTGAGCAGAGATCACACCACTGCACTACAGCCTGGGTGACAGAATGAAACTCTGTCTCCAGGGGAAAAAAAAAAAAAAAAGCATTAGGACATCTGACAATTCTAGGTATGCCTGAGCAAGTATGTTACACATGTAATATTATCATGTGAGTCATGGCAAAAAAAGAGGAGGAGACCCTCTGCCATCAGATAGTTCCATCTACATGTCCCAGGAGCTTCCTTTGACATTAAACCTGTGTTAGCAGAGTCTGCCTGAGAGATGACAGGGAGGTGAGAAGGGATGGTGACTAAGATCTGCATTTTATAGTGTCATCCCCGAGGAAGAGAGGCACACATCTCTCAGTGCCATAGACTTCCATTAGACTTAGAGAACAGTGTGGATTTAAAGAAGTCAGGCACCTGCAAGTAGAAGAGACCCCCCCACTCACATGGAGACAGTAATAAATCCAGAGGTGGGCTAAAGCAGCTGTGGGTGCCCTGACCTCAGTAAATCAGCACCCAGAGAGAAAAGGCCCACCATTTTTTTTTTTTTTTGAGACAAGAGTCTCGTTTGGTTACCAGGGGCAAGGCTCGAGGGCAGTGGTGCGACCTCCGCTCACTGCAAACTCCGCCTCCTGGGTTCAAGCAATTCTCCTGCCTCAGCCTCCCGAGTAGCTGCGACTACAGGCGCGTGCCACTATGCCCGGCTAATTTTTGCATTTTAGTAGAGACAGGGTTTCACCACGTTGGCCAGGATGGTTTCAATCTCTTGACCTGGTGATCCACCCACTTCGGCCTCCCAAAGTACTGGGATTAGAGGCATGAGCCACAGCGTCTGAAGGTCCACCATTTCTGAATGTAGAAATGAAGGAGTGGTCACCTACCAGCAAGATAAGCAGGATGCTGGGGATGCTTCTGAGCAACTGGAACAGGACTGCTAAGCTGGTAGGAAGGGTGGGCTGCCCAGCAGAGGTGACATCATTGAATTCCTCATAGCTGCTCTCTTCCCAGGAGAACCAAAGTTCCAGGACACGGTGCCCAAACCTACTCATGAGCTCTGGATACAACAGAAAGAACCTGAGCAGGAGTGGATGGTGGGTATAGACTAGCTGCAGGTCTGGGATGCCCTCTAGGAATTTTCTGATTGCACTGACCATAGCCTGGAGGCAAAAGAACGAAAGGGGTTAATGCACCTTGCAGAGGACCCAACAGACCCCAGCATAGGCAAGACATGACTAGGAAAAATGTACTGGCATCTCAGTATTCCAGGACACCTTGGCTGGCTCATCCCAAGGCACTCTAGTGAGAAAATACCATTGAACTTACCTTATAATAGAAGTTCTCAACTAGGGGTGATTTTGCTCCCATGGGACATTTAGTAAAGTCTAGAGTTATTTTTTACTATCTTGATTGGGCGGAATGCTACTGGCATCTAGTGGGGAGAGAGCAGGGATGCTGCTAAATATCCTACAATGCCAGGAAAGCCTAACACACACAAAAAAAATAATCTGGTGCAAAATGTTAATAATGCCGAGGTCTAGAAACCCAGCTTTATGATGGTACCACAGTGGGTTGTAATTGTCAGTGTGCATGTCTACCTCCCACCTAGACTGAAAGCTGTTTGAGGGTAAGGACTGTGGCAGATTAATCTGTGCAATTACCATAGAGCCTGACACAGAAAAGGTGAAGGAGAGATAGGCTGAATAAT
The DNA here is from genome assembly GCF_001604975.1 of Cebus imitator. Classification (NCBI taxonomy): domain Eukaryota; kingdom Metazoa; phylum Chordata; class Mammalia; order Primates; family Cebidae; genus Cebus; species Cebus imitator. The sequence continues at coordinate 866,488 of NW_016107750.1, forward strand.
TTTTTACTTCTCACAAACCTACCTCTTCCCATTGCACATAAAACAATGTTCAAATTCGTTGGTATGAGGCTGGGAGCAGTGATTCACGCCTGTAATCCCAGCACTTTGGGAGGTCAAGGCTGGCAGATCACCTCAGGTAGTGAGTTCGATACCAGCCTGACCAACAGGGAGAAACTCTATCTCCACCAAAAATACAAAACTAGCTGGGCATAATGGTGCATGCCTATAATCTCAGCTACTTGGGAGGCCGAGGAAGGAGAACTGCTTGAACCCAGGAGGTAAGGTTGCGGTGAGCCGAGGTAA
>NW_016107750.1:866834-870463 GCF_001604975.1 Cebus imitator
TCACGCCTATAATCTCAACACTTTGGGAGGCCATGGCGGGTGGATAACCTGAGGTCAGGAGTTTAAGACCAGCCTGGCCAACATGGTGAAACCCCATTTCTACTAAAAATACAAAACCTAGCAGGGTATCATGGCATGCTTGTAATCCCAGCTACTCTGGAGGCTGAGGCAGGAAAATTGCTTGAACCTGGGAGACAGAGGTTGCAGTGAGCTAAGATCGTGCCATTGCACTCCAGTCTGGGCAACAGAGCAAGACTCCACTTCAAAAAAAAAAATCTTTAGTATGCTATTATATGAGTTTTACAGTTTGGCTCATTTAGGTCTTTCATTCATTGTGAGTTCATTTTTGTGTATGGTATGTATGAGTTAAGAGTCCAACTTCATTATTTTGCATGTGTATATCCAGTCATTCCTGGAAATCTGCTGAAAAGACCAATCTTCCCCCGTTGAATTATCTTGGCATCCTCATCAAAAATTAATTGACTATAAATATATGGAATTATTCTGGACTCTCAATTCTATTCCATTGATCTATATGTCTACTCTTATGTCAGTACCACACTATCCTGATTACTAAAGTTTTTTGGTAAGTTTCAAAATAAAAAAGGTATGAGTCTTCCAACTTTGTTCTTTTTCAAGATTTCTTGACTATTTTGCATTTCCATATGAATTTTAGGTTCAGTTTGTTCATATTTGCAAAAAAGTAGAGCTAGGAGTTTGATACAGATTGCATTGAATCTATCGATAAATTTGGAGAGGACTGCCATCTTAACACTATTAAGTCTTCCAATTTATGAATACAGTCTGTTAATTTAGATTTTTAATTTGTAAAAAAATTAAAGAGAAACAGTAATGTTTTGAAATTTTCACTATGTAAGTTGATTCAATTTAAATTTGTGTCCCTCCTCAAATCTCATGTCAAAATCATAATCCTCAATGTTGGAGGAGGAGCCTGGTGGGAGGTAATTCAATCATGGAGGTGGACTTTCCCCTTCTGCTCTGGTAATATTGAGTGAATTCTCATGAGCTCTGGTTGTTTAAAGTGTGTAGCACCTCTTCCTTCACTCTATTCCTCCTCCTCCCACCATATAAGACATGCCTACTTCCCCTTTGCCTTCCACCATGATTGCAAGATTCCTGAGACCTCCTCAGCCATGGTTACCATACAGACTGTGAAACTGAGTCTTTTCTTTATAAATTACTGTCTCAGGTAGTTCTCTATAGTAATGCAAGAACTGACTAATACAAAGTCCTTATGCTTTTTTTGTTAAGTTCATTCCCAAGTATTTAATTTCTTGATGCTATTGTAAATGAAATTGTTCCCTTAATTTCATTTTCTTTTTTGGAGACAGAGTCTCACTGTCATCCAGGCTGGAGTGCAGTGGCACAATCTCGGCTCACTGCAATCTCTGCCTCCTACATTCAAACAATTTTCCTGCCTCTGCTTCCTACATTCAAACAATTTTCCTGCCTCTGCCTCCTACATTCAAACAATTTTCCTGCCTCAGCCTCCAGAATAGCTAGGACTACAGTCACACACTGCCACACCTGGCTAATTTATTATATTTTAGTAGAGACAGGGTTTCACCATGTTGGTCAGGCTGGTCTTGAACTCTTAAGCTCAATCTGCCTGCCTCAGCCTGCCAAATTGCTAGAATTACAGGCATGAGCCACCATGCCCAGCCTAATTTCATTTTCAAGCATGTTAATAAAGACTTAAGTCTACTTTTCAACTCCTCTCCATTCTACCTCCCGTTTGACTTAGCTAAGGTACATTAAACTAGGTTTCCTTCCTTGAATTGATAGACTGGGCATCTTCCCACTTCTGTACATTAAATCATACTCTACTCTCACCTTCAAAGTTCTTCCTTCACCTCTTTCATCTCCTCCACAAAGCCTCTCCCGATGCCATATAATCTGACACAATCTCTCCCTTTGTGCTTTGCTGGTTCTTGGCCAGTCCTCCAGCTCCAGGAGAGCACTCATTACTATAGCTGCCTGCCCCATAGAAGACCTTTTTGTCTCCCCTGACAAACTTGTGTTCTCTGAGGGCAGGGAACTTGTTTGATTCATTTCAGACCTGACAGGGCCCCACATGGTACCTAGCTCATGTTAAGTGGTCAATCCACACTGAGTGAGTTGCTGAAATGTTGAGAAGCAAATAAAAAATCATGGGCATTGAGTTGTGTTCAACAGCTTAGGAAATGCTGATCAAACTGGAATGAAGTTGCTAAAAAGGAGGAGCTTCCAGGCATAAATAGGGGCTAACACTCTGAAATGTCCATCCCCACAGAGACATCCACACTCGGGCTATTGGGGATCCTCAGACACATGCCTCAACACACATCAGTGTGTATCTCCTCCACTCCTTCCACAAAGGCTCAACGACCATGAGAGTCAGAAAGGATCTCAGAGATAACTCTGTCCAAGGCCCAGAAAGGGAAGAAAACCTCTCTAGGAAGGCCCAGACTATGAGCAACAGACGCAGAATGTGGACCCAGGAGTCCTGCCTTTCTGTGCAATGCATGTATACAAGGTCACCCTGCTTCTACACAAAGGGCATTCATAGGTAAATGGCACCAAGGAAGCCTTCTCATAGAAGATACCACATGGAGAAGGTGACATCAGAGACAAAAGTAAAGGAATAGCTAGCAGGCAAATTTTATGGGGAAGAGGTCTGCAAGCCTCCTGAAGGTGTCCTTTGCAGCACCACCCCAACTAGGCAGTCCCATTGCCCTTTATATATTTATATTAAATTTTATTTTATTTTTTGAGACAAGGTCTTACTCTCACCTAGGCTGGAGTGCAGTGGTATGAACATGGCTCACTGCAGCCTTGACCTCTTGGGCTCAAGTAATCCTCCCACCTTAGTCTTCCCAGTAGCTGGGACCACAGGTGTGCACCACCATGCCTGGTCAATTTTTTTTTTTTTTAGAGACGGGGTTTCACCATGTTGGCCAGTCTGGTCTTGAACTCCTGACCTTGGGTGATCCGCCCCCCATCGGCCTCCCAAAGTGCTAGGATTACAGGCGTGAGCCACCGCACCTGGCCTTTTAAAAATTTTTTTAAATTTTAAAATTTTCTGTAGCAATGTGGTCTCACCATTTTGCCGAGGCTAGTCTTGAATTCCTGAGCTCAAGTGATCCTCCCACCTCAGCCTCCCAAAGTGCTGGGATTAAAGGCATGAGCCACCATGCCCAATCTATACAAAATTTTAAAACATATATATATAATATGTCATTTATGGATTCCTGCCTCAGAGGAGAAGCTGGGGCCCCATAAGCTACTTTCCTAGCTTCCATACCATCACCAGCAGATGTGAAAAAGGGGCCCCCAAAATCCAGCCTTGCTATATTCTCAAAGCCATGGGACTATTCCTATTATGCCCTTTTCTCTGTTTACATCAGTTACCTCAGGAAGCCCAGCATCATCCCCATGTGGCTCAGGGCATATCCTTTTCTGTTTCTATCTCCCATTCTGTGTGTGTGTGTGTGTGTGTGTGTGTGTGTGTGTGTGTGTCTGTGTGTGTCTGTCTGTCTGTCTGTCTGTCTGTGACACTCTGACTCTTGTTGCCCAGGCTGAAGTGTAATGGCACCATACTGGCTCGCCGCAAACTCTGCCTCCATGCC
>NW_016107750.1:870508-878465 GCF_001604975.1 Cebus imitator
TTGTATTTTTAGTAGAGACAGGGTTTCTCCATGTTGGTCAGGCTGGTCTCTGACTCCCAACCTCAGGTGATCCACCCACCTCGGCCTCCCAAAGTGCTGGGATTATAGGCGTGAGCCACCGCACCGGGCCTCTGTCTCCCATTCTTACCCAGCTCCCCACAATGTTCCACTATGCCCTCTAGAACGCACTCACAGTTATCAGCCAATTCTCTATGTTCTCAACTTCTACTCTGAAAATTCCTTTCTCTTTGTTGCTTTGATTCTTTTCCAAAGACTTATTTTGCCTGCAACCTCTCAAGTGGAGGTATTTTCTCCCCTACCTTCCTAGTTCCAAAATCTTGGCCTCTAAATTCTCCAACTTCCTCCCTTCTAATTACCTTCACCTGCCTCAGCCATTCATGCCCACAGTCATGCCCCCAGACTTTGCCAGTAACTGCATCCTCCACAATAATCCCAATGTCAAGCATCCCACCACCTTGCCCACCTGTCTTTCCAGCTCACTCTCTCTAGTGTTTCAATTCAACAGTTCTTTGGCCCCTCACCCTCAGAAGCAAAATATATGGAGATATTGTTTTATTCACTCTTATGCTCATACTTCAAATCTGATCCATCAAGAAATCCTGTGACTCCACCTTCAAAGTATATCTGAAGCTGACACTTTCTGTTACCTCCTCTGCTATCTCTTGCCTACCTTATTGCTGGAGCCTCATAATTAGTTTATCCACTTCTACTCTTACACCCCTGTGATCTATCGTCCTGGCAGCCAGGGTGACTTGTTTAAACCAGATTGCATGAAATCAATAAATTTAGATAGAAAAGAAAAGCAGTCAAAGACAGAACCCTGAGGCACTATATTTAGAGGTCAGGGAAATAAAGGAGAATTAGCAAAAGACATTGAAGTAAATCCACCAGAGAAGCAGGAGAAAAACCATGAATATATGACATTCTATATGCCAAGTAAAGGCAGTGATTCAAAGAAAAGAGATGTTGATAAGTAAGATGAAGACTAAATTTTGCCTACTGGATCTAGCCATGTGCTATTTATGGGTGACTTTGGCAAGTACACTTTCAGGGATAACTGGGGGTGAAAGTCTAACTGGGGTAAGTTCAAGAGAGAATAAGAAAGTGGGAAATGTATGAAACAAGCCTGAAGGATCTTGTTACACTACAAAGCCCAAACTTCATCAAATACTACTAGGGATGTATGAAAAGGACTTAGAAGCCTCCTTGAATAGCCTCCCATTGGCCAAAGATAGGACAATTTGAGTCATAAAAGAATGATGGCCAGGAGTTTAAGACCAGCCTGGGCAACAATGGGAGACCCCATTTCTACATATATATTTTTTTAATTAGCCCGGTGCGGCCAGGCATGGTGGCTCACACCTGTAATCCTAGCACTTTGAAAGGCTGAGGCATGCGGATCACGAGATCAGGAGTTCAAGACCAGCCTGGCCAACATGGAGAAACCCTGTCTCTACTAAAAATACCAAAAGTTAGCTGGGCATGGTGATGCATGCCTGTAATTCCAACTACTCAGGAGGCTGAGGCAGGAGAATAGTTTTAACCCAGGAGGCAGAGGTTGCGGTGAGCCAAGATCACACCATTGCACTCCAGCCTAGGCAATAAAAGCAATACTCCATCTCAAAAAAAAAAAAAAAAAAAAAAAAAAAAAAATTAGCCTGGTGTGGTAGCATGCACCTGTGTTCCCAGCTACTCAAGAAGCTGAGATAGGAGGATCATTTGAGCCCAGGAGGGTGAGGCTGTGGTGAGCTGTGATTGCATGATGGCACTCCAGCCTTGGTGACAAAGTGAGACCCTGTTTCAAAAATAATAGTAATAATTAACTACATCAGATTAAAACATAACAAATATTTTAAACTCATGAGCTAATCATGATAGTTTTAAAAACTCTAGCTAGGCATGGTGGCTCACATCTGTAATCCCAGGACTTTGGGAGGCCAAGGGAGGAGGATGGCTTGAGACCGTAAGTTCAAGACCAGCCTGGGCAACATAGTAAGATCCTGTCCCTACAAATAATTAAAAACTTTAAAAAGTAATAATATTTGGCCACCTTTGGAGGATGCTACACAACAAACTCATGTTTTTGAAAACTGATAACCAAAGGAAAAGAATCAAGCATTTAACTTATGTTTCCTATGTAATCTAACCCTTTAGAGTAACTGAATAGTTAATGAGGGGATGTTTCCTTTTATACAAGTATTTAAGTTAATAAATAAAGAGAGAATGACAGACCTAGAATATCATTGTTTTGTAATCCCTAATGAATTAGTGGGTCTAGGCAATGATCACCAGTGGCTACTACTATCACAAAGAGAGAGACAACAGGACATTGTGTACCCAAGTATGTTTTCCTTGAAAGCCCATTCACTTTCATTATACCTTTCTGTTTCCATTCAAATTAAACAAGGTCTACTTGCAGCACATTTGCCTCAACAGTAATCAAAAACAGGCCATGCACAGTGGCTCACACCTGTAATCCCAGCACTTTGGGAGGCCGGAGCTCATCACAAGATCAGGAGATCGAGACCATCCTAGCTAACACAGCGAAACCCCGTCCCTAATAAAAATACAAAAAGCCAGGTGTGGTGGCACACACCTGGAGTCCCAGCTACTCAGGAGGCTGAGGCAGGAGAATCTCTTGAACCTGGGAGGTGGAGGTTGCAGTGAACCGAGATTGTGTCACTGCACTCCACCCTGGGTACTCCAGCCTGGGTGACAGAGCAAAACTCCGTCTCAAAACAAAAACAGAAAAACAGTAATCAAAAAGAGGCAAAATTAATGGTCAATAAAGAAAGACTATCTTAAGGTTTAAGCTGAAGAGTCCACCCTAATGAATAGAAGCAATATTCTATGAAATCAGTGAGAGGTTCAGTGATGAATCAGACATAGTCCTTGATCCCAGGAGTTCATAAAGCAGCTGGAGAGAGAAAACTTGTCCACACACAACCACCATGAAAGTGATCCAATAGCCTTATTAACAATGATCTGGGTCCCATAAATCCACTTTCTTTGATAAACTGTTACCAGAAGGAAATAACAATACCTCAGAGCTCTCTGCTCCTATAACCAACCAGAGGTGGTACCAAGGAATGAGCCTTAGGAGTCAGTCAAGTCTGAGCTGGAGTCCCGACTCCCCCCCATCAATTAACTGTGTGACCTAGAGAAAGTTTCTTGAACTTCAGACTTGATTTTCTTTTCTGTAGAATGTAAATAATAATCTCTGCCTCCCAGGACTGCTGAGAGAATTAGGTAAATTATACAGGCTCTATATGTATGTGTCTGTGCCCTACTCCTCTCTACTCTCCTAACATCTCCACTTTGTCTCTCTCTACCACCCGCTTGTCTATACACATATCATCATCATGGTCTACCAGGGAACACTAATGTAAAGAGGTATAGGAGGAGGAGGAGCCCAGGCATTGTGGTCCATACCTCATGTAGTATACTGTCTTTGTCCTGGCAGACTGCAAGCACATAGATGGAGGCTTTGAAAACTGCCAGTGGGGGGCACTCGCCCTGGTCCTGCAGAGACAGGAGGAAGCTTTGCACAGCCTCAAATAAGTCTGCCTCTGAGACAAACCTGTCAACCAAGAAAAGCCTGAGTGAGAAAGACAGAGCTGGCAGGCCACTAGAATCTTCTGTCCCGCCTGGCACATCCTTCCTCAGCCCACTGTCCTGCCCCAGCATGCCCACAGCCTAATGACATCTTACACAAACAGTGTGCTATACATACTCACAAAGCTTTTCCACATATATACATCACACTGTTCTATGCCTTGTGCAAGGCTCAGTTAGAGGCCAAATACTCCCCATCCACACTTGTGAGGTAAGCTATCTGCCAGCTGGACCAGCACTGTTAAAGAGAAGGGTGCTACTGCTGGGGTTCAGCAGGCCCTGCTTTGGCAGCTGCTCTACCCCTCTCTTCTTGTATTTATCATTAAACAGTAGTGTGTTTGGCCAATATTTATCATTAAACAGCAATGTGTTTAGTAGACATAATACCAAAAACACAAATGACTAAAGAAAAAATAGATAAATTAGAGGTCATCAAAATTAAAAACATTTGTACTTCAAAGGATACCACTAAGAAAGTGAAAAGGGCTAGGTGTGATGGCTTATACCTAAAGTCCCAGCACTCTGGGAGGCTGAGATGGGAGAACTGCTTAAGGCCAGGAGTTTGAGACTAGCCTAGGCAACATAGTGAGACCACATCTCTACGAAAATAATAATAATAATTAACTGGTTGTGGTGATGCATACCTATAGACCTAGCTACTTGGGAGGCTGAGGTGGGAGGACCACTGGAGCCCAGGAAGTTGAGGTTGCAGTGAGCCATAATTGTGCTACTGCATTTAAGCTTGGGTTAGAGAGCAAGATCCGAAAGGAAAAGCAAAGAAAGGGAAAGGGGAAGGTAAGGAAAAAGGGAGAGTAGAGTCTGGAAAGGAAGGGAAGGGAAGGGGAAGGCAAGGAAGGGGAGGGGAGGGGGAAAAAAGGGGAGGGGAGGGGAAAGAAAGGAAGGAAAAAAGGGAAAGGCCAGAATAGGACAGGACATGAAAGGAAGAAAGAAATAAAGTAAAAAGACAGCAAACAGGAGGCCAGGTGCAGTGGCTTATGCCTGTAATGTCAGCATTTGGGGAGGCCAGGTGAGAGGATTGAGAATATACCCAAAAAGTGTTTTCTCACAGAAAAAAGAAAAAAAAAAATAAAAGAGAATATATCCCAAAAGAATTGAAGACAGTACTCTAACAAATACATGTACACAGATACTCACAATAACACTATTCACAACAGCCAAAAGGTGGAAAAAGTCCAAATATCCATCAATAGGTGAATGAAAACAAATTATGGTATATACATACAAAAGTATATTATTCAGTCATAAAAGGAATGAAGTACTGATACATGGTACAAACATTACGCTCACTGGATGGACCTCTAAAACAATACGCTAAGTGGAAGAAGCCAGATACAAAAAGTCATATATTGTATGATCCCATCTATATGAAATATTCAGAATAGATAAATCCAAAAAGACAGAATAGATTGTTGATTGCCAGGAGCTGGGGAGGGAGGAGGAATGGAAGTGACAGCTTTGCAGTGATAGAAATCTTCTGGAACTAGATGAAGGTAGGAGTTGCACATTTTGAATGTACTATTAAATACCACTGAATTGTTCACTTTAAAATGGTTAATTTTGGCCAGGCGCGGTGGCTCACACCCGTAATCCCAGCACTCTGGGAGGCCAAGGCGGCCAGATCACGAGGTCAGGAGTTTGAGACCAACCTGACTAACATGGTGAAACCCCGTCTTTACTAAAAACGCAAAAATTAGCTGGGTGTGGTAGCACTCACCTGTAATCCCAGCTACTCGAGAAGCTGAGGCAGGAGAATTGCTTGAACCCAGGAGACGGAGTTTGCAGTGAGCTGAGATCGCGCCACTGCACTCCAGCCTGGGCGACAGAGCAAGACTCTATCTCAAAAAAAAAAAAAAAAAAGGTTAACTTTATGTTGTGTAAATTTTACCTCAATAAATTATTTTTGTTTGTTTTTTGTTTTTTGAGACGGAGTCTCGCTCTGTCGCCCAGGCTGGAGTGCAATTCAGCCTCCCGAGTAGCTGGGATTACAGGTGCCCGCCACCACACCCAGCTAATTTTTGTATTTTTAGTAGAGACAAGTTTTCACTATGTTGGTCAAGTTGGTCAAGTGATCCACCTGCCTTGGCCTCCCAAAGTGCTGGGATTATAGATGTATGCCACTGAGCCTGACGAATAAATTATTATTACAATTTTGAGATGGAGTCTCACTCCATTGCCCACACTGGAGTGCAGTGGTGTGGTCTCAGCTCACTGCAACCTCCGCCTCCTGGGTTCAAGCAATTCTCCTGTCTCAGTCTCCCAAGCAGTTGGACTACAGACACCTGCCACCATGCCTGGCTAATTTTTGTACTTTTAATAGAGACGGGGTTTCACATTGTTGGTCAGGCTGGTCTCGAACTTGCGACCTCAGGTAATCCACCCACCTCAGCCTCCCAAAGTTCTGGGATTACAGACGTGAGCCACCATATCCAGCCCAATAAATTATTCTTTTAAAGGTTAAGAAAGAACGGTCCTTTTTATTTTTATATCCTTTTTGAGATGGAGTCTCAACCACTCTGTCATCCAGGATGGAGTGCAGTGGCACAATCTCAGCTCACTACAACCTTGTCTTGCTGTAACATCTGCCTCCTGGGTTCAAGCAATTCTCTTGACTCAGCTTTCTGAGTAGTTGGGATTATAGGTGTGCACCACCACACCCGGCTAATTTTTGTATGTTTTGTGGAGACAGGTTTTTACCATGTTGGCCAGGCTGGTCTCAAACTCCTGACCTCAAGTGACCAGCCCGCCTTGGCCTCCCAAAGCACTGGGATTACAGGTGTAAGCCACTGTGTCCAGCCATGATTTTTAAAATGTAATAAACTGTATAGTAATTATTAAAACCGGCCAGGCGCAGTGGCTCACACCTGTAATCCCAGGACTTTGGGAGGCCAAGGTGGACAGATCACAAGGTCAGAAGATAGAGATCAGCCTGACCAACAAGGTGAAACCCCGTCTCTGCTAAAAAAAAATGCAAAAATTATCCAGGCATGGTGGTAGGCGCCTGTAATCCCAGCTACTTGAGGAACTGAAGCAGGAGAATTGCTTGAACCCAGGAGAGGGAGGTTGCAGTGAGCTGAGATCACGCCACTGCACTCCAGCCTAGAGCAAGACTGTCTAAAAAGAAAAAAAGTGATTATTAAAACCAAACTAAACTACTGAAGTTTTTTTTTCTGTGCACAAACAACACCCTCAAGGATAGCAAGAAATACTCATTGGCTTTCTAGGCCTCTGACTATCAGCACAGTGTCTACTCACCTGTTCTAAAACCCTTCCAAGATATGAGTCTCTCAGGGACACAACCTATTTCTTACTTATCCCTGGGTCCCCAATGCCCAGCATCAGGCTAGGAGAGATGCCTCTGTGAATATTTATTGAACTGAATAATTGATGAAGGTCCCAAGACCCACCAACAGCTACCACCTCTATGCACTGACCTGTCCTCATGGACGTAGGCCAAGTAGAAGAGGAGCAGGATGCAGTGCTGTCTCTGTCGAGCTGCTCCCTCCACGTACTGGCGATCAGACAGGAAAGCAAGGCTTTCAGGGCTCCTGCTGCTTATCTGGGGCAGCCCATGCTGCAGGAGCTCAGACACTGTAGAGAGTTCTGGGGAGGGAACAAGTAGAGGAAAGCCAAACAGAGAACATAAGAGAACAGGTAATCAGCACATTAGTATCTACTACACGCAGAATACTGCACAGGGCAGCCAAGGGGTACATGCAGTATAGAAGGAAATAAGGAAATCAGAGGCTCCTCTTCCTTTGAGCAGGGTTCAACCTACTGGGAAAGACTAACGTTAACATATTGAAGGACATGGATATGCCTCAAAAATTAACATTCATTCTTTCATTCATTTGACATATGTTCAATGAGTGGCTACTACTCTTAGGAGAGGCTATGAGACCTAGGCCCTACCTTCAGGACTGGCAGCTGATGGGAAGAGACACATAATGAGACAGGCAATTGCAGGACATGTGGTCATGCCATATTGAGGAGGGAGTGACTCAGGCCGCCTGGCATGGGGAAGGCAAGGTCAAAGAGGAAGAAACTGTGGGCCAGCCATGGTAGCTCACACCTGTAATCCCAGCATTTTGGGAGGCTGATGGAGGCAGATCACCTGAGGTCAGGAGTTCAGGACCATCCTGGCCAACATGGTGAAACTCCACCTCTACAAAAATATAAAAATTAGCCAGGCATGATGGCAGGTACCTGTAATCCCAGCTACTTGGAAGACTGAGGCAGAAGAATTGCTTGAACCCAGGAGGCGGAGGTTGCAGTAAGCTGAGATGGCACCATTGCATTCCAG
>NW_016107750.1:880878-882378 GCF_001604975.1 Cebus imitator
ACTCCACAAAAAAAAAAAAGAAAAAAGAAAAGAAAAGAAAGAAAGAGAGAAGGGAAGAGAAGGGAAGGGAGGGGAGAGGAGGGAAGGGAGGGGAGGGGAGGCAAGGGGAAGGGAGGAGAGAAGAGGGGAAGGGAGGGGAGGGGAGGGGAGGGGAAGGGAGGGGAGGAAAGGGAGGAAACGTAAATGTGGAACCTGTTGCCTCAGCTGTAAGTTGGGTACCTGGCCGATACAGGCATTCACTAAAAATTTACTGAAAAAATTACCCAAGGGGGGATATAAGCTCCAATTTAATAAAATATACAAACAAAAAAGTATCCCTAGGGCAGAAAAGAGCTGAGGAAGTACTAGAAAAAGAGGCAGTAGAGCCCCACATGGGCACTCAAGGAGTACATCCAAAATTTTGACTTTCTGTACTTTAACAACAGTTTTTCCTCCAGAATTGCTGGGGTAGCAACTAGAACGTGACAGACATTGCATCCTTTCCCCTTTGAAGGCCTCAGTTTCCTCCTTCTGTTTTGTTTTTTTCTTTTTGAGACAGAATCTCTCACTCTGCTACCCAGGCTGGGAGTGCAGAGGTGCTCTCAGCTCACTGCAATCTCTGCCTCCTGGGTTCATGTGATATCCTGCCTCAGCCTCCCAAGTACCTGGAATTACAGGCATATGCCACCATACCTGGCTAATTTTTGTATTTTTAGTAGAGATGGGGTTTCACCATGTTGGTCAGGCTGGTCTCGACCTCCTGACCTCAAGTGATCCACTTGCCTCAGCATCCCAAAGTGCTGGGATTACAGGTGTGGGCCACTGTACCTGGCCAGGTTCCTTGTTTAAATGAGAGGTTAAACAAATAATCTGAGAGCCCTTCCAGTTTTGGCAGGCTTTTTTATTTTTTCTTAGAGATAAGGTCTTACTGTCGCCCAGGCTAGAGAGGGGCACGATCATAGCTCACTGCAGCTTTGACCTCCTAGGCTCAAGGATCCTCTCGCCTGCCTCAGTCTCCTGAGTATCTGGGACTAGAAGTGTGTACCATCACATTCGGCTGATTAAAAAAAAAATTTTGCCACGTGTGTACCTATGCAACAATCTTGCATGTTCTTCATATGTACCCCAAAACCTAAAATGCAATACAATAAATAAATGGGAAAAAAAATTTTTTTTTTTTGGCCGGGGTGGTGCCTCATGCCTGTAATCCCAGGATTTTGGGACACCAAGGCGGGTGGATCACCTGGATCAAGAGTTTGAGACCAACCTGGTCAACGTGGTGAAACCTCACCTCTACTAAAAATACAAAAATTGGGCCGGGCGTGGTGGCTCACGCCTGTAATCCCAGCACTTTGGGAGGCCGAGGCGGGTGGATCACAAGGTCAAGAGATCGAGACCATCCTGGTCAACGTGGTGAAACCTCGTCTCTACTAAAAATACAAAAAATTAGCTGGGCATGGTGGCGCATGCCTGTAATCCCAGGTACTCAGGAGGCTGAGGCAGGAGAATTGCCTGAACCCG
>NW_016107750.1:884328-885312 GCF_001604975.1 Cebus imitator
AACCAGGAGTGGTGGCAGGCACCTGTAATCCCAGGTACTATGGAGCTGAGGCAGGAAAATTGCTTGAACCTGGGAGGTGGAGATTAGTCAGCCCAGATCGCACCACTGCACTCCAGCCTGGGTGACAGAGACTCTATCACAAAAAAAAAAAATATATTTGTAGAGACCAGGGTCTTGCTATGCTGCCCAGGTTGATCTTGAACTGCTGGCTTCAAACAATCCTCCCATCTTGGCCTCCCGAAGTGCTGGAATTACAGCCATGAGCCATGCGCCAGGCCTCTCCCAATTTTGATGTGACAGGTACGCCACCGAGTATCACCAGGAATGAGATCCTTACCAGGTCAGATTCAATCCAACCTACAGAAACGTGTCCAGCTCATCCTACCAGTTGCTGAGCAATGCTGACACTGTCAACACCACCATGATCCCATGGCTAAAACTATACCAGCCAACAATTTCCACTTGTCCAGTCAAGAAAGACATTGGCTCCTTGGACACTCAGTCTTGCCTGGGACCACACATACCTCAGACCACTGCAAAATCTGGCCTTCAGCTCCAGGGTCAGTCGTATGAAGGATGAGGCAGCTTTGGATAAGTAGGAATAAAGTAGAGAACAGTTTAAACCAGACTTGTCACAGAGAGTCCCAAGCCTGGGTGGTATCAAAAAGCTCTGGTTTCAGAATTACACAGACCTGGTTCAAAATGTGCTCTGTCATTATCTAGTAGTTTCAGTCTAGGAAGGTTTTTAACTTTTCTGAGACTGTTTTGATATTTGTATCTCACAGGCTGTTGTAAAGCTAAGTAAGATAAATGTATGGAGAACATCCAACAAGTACTTGGCTTAAAGTAAGTGCTGCAATAACTGTTCATTTTCTCCCATTCTGAATGATCCTCCACTACAATTTGGTATATTTGACAAGGACCTAAGAAGGAAACATATGTTCCTTCTATCCCTTCTTTTTGTAGAAAAAAAAAAAAAAAAAA
>NW_016107750.1:886128-887907 GCF_001604975.1 Cebus imitator
AAAAAAAAAAAAAAAAAGAAAAAAAATCCAGTTTCAGATGCAGAAAGGAGTAGTCACTACTTCATTCTCAGCTATGAATTGCCTGTTGGAAGCAACTCATTCTCAGAAAAGGGGTCCGATAACTGTTTCTTTCCTTTCTTTCTTTTTTTCTTTTTTTTGAGATGGAGTTTTGCTCTCATTGCCCAGGCTGGAGTGGAATGGTGCGATTTCAGCTCACCTCAACCTCCGCCTTCCGGGTTCAAGTGATTCGCCTGCCTCAGCCTCCCAAAGTAGCTGGGATTACAGGCATGCACCACCACACCCAGCTAATTTTGTATTTTTTAGTAGAATCGGGTTTCTCCATGTTGGTCAGTCTGGTCTCAAGCTCCTGACCTCAGGTGATCTGCCTGCCTCGGCCTCCCAAAGTGCTGGGATTATAACCACACCCAGCCAGCAGTTTCTGCCTTAGCTGTTGACCCTGGCCCAAACCCTTGTGCTGCTGGCTCCTCCCAGTCTCCCCAGTAAGGCTCTCAGTCAATATTAACCTCTGTTCTGTCTGCCCTGGGTTACTGTAAAAGCAGAATTCTAGATAAAGAATATATCAGGAGCTCCCATTTCACTACCCCCAGGGTTGGAAATAAGCTGTATTTCACCCTGGGCTAAAGCACCTGACAGGGAATCCCTCAGGGTTTCACAGCAACTTTGGGGCAACAATTTAACCCATGAGTTCTCCAAGGAAAGGGCACCAAGTTTCACTTCCAGATGGGCTCCTCTTGGCCCAATTTCTCAGGGATCCAGAATCTCTCTACCCTCCTACTCCAGGTCTCCATACCACTCCTGGCTGGCAGTGCCTGCTTCTGTCCTCCCTCTTGCAGGTTGAGCCTCTGATCCTGTGCTACCTGGCTTCGTGCTGCACAGATCTCCCTATACATCTCACAGCCTTTTTCTACATCTCTATTCCCCACCAGTGCCACCAAGAGATCTACACTTGCATGTCATCCAGTGCCCCAAGACTAGGCACTTGGATCCTGAAGTATGGCAGGCAGGAAGAATGTTAGAAGGAAGGAAAAAAGTGTGTATCAGTTATAACAATGGCTGAGGGATACAGTCTTCAGAAAATCTACATACACTATCTTGCTTAATTCTCACTATTATCACCATGTTCTAGCTAAGAACACTGGAGATAAGAAAATTAATTTGTGCAATCTCAACACTGGGCGTGGTGGCTCACGCCTGTAATCCCAGCACTTTGGGAGGCCGAGGCAGGTGGATCACCTGAGGTCGGGAGTTTGAGACCAGCCTGGCCAACATGGAGCAACCCAGTCTCTAGTATGAATACAAAATTAGCTGGATGTGGTAGTACGTGCCTGTAATCCCAGCTACTTGGGAGGCTGAGGCAGGAGAATTGCTTCAACCAGGGAGGCAGAGGTTGCAGTGAGCTGAGAATGCACCACTGCACTCCGGTCTGGGCAACAAGAGCAAAACTCCATCTCAAAAACAAAACAAAACAAAAAATCCAAATGCCTCACATGGCCAACAAGGGCCTACATGACTGAGCCCTGGTTGCGTCTCCATGGTAGACTTGTTGCACATTTGCTGCATGCCATGTGACAAGAATTAAAAAAACATTAAATTATAATGATAAAATCCAAGTATAGCACGGAGATTAAGAAAGCATGTTCTGGCCGGGCGCGGTGGCTCAAGCCTGTAATCCCAGCACTTTGGGAGGCTGAGGCAGGTGGATCACGAGGTCAAGAGATCGAGACCATCCTGGTCAACATGGTGAAACCCCATCTCTAC
>NW_016107750.1:888079-893420 GCF_001604975.1 Cebus imitator
AAAGAAAGAAAAAAAAAAAAAAGCAAGCATGTTCTACAGCCAGATTCCCTGGGTTTGAATCCTGGGCATATCACTTACAGTATAACCTTGGGCAAGTTACTTAACCTCTCTGAGATTCAGTTTGTTCATCAATAGAGTGAGTATAATCATAATAGATAATTCCTAGGGTTTTTCTGAGGACTAAATGAGTCAGTACATGCAAAGCACTTAAAACAACGTCTCACACACTGTAAGAACTTAAATGTTAGTTATTATTAATAACTAGTTAACATTATTAACAACTTCCATCTATTTTTCTTTAATCTTTTTGTAGAGATGGGGTCTCACTGTGTTGTCCAGGCTGGTCTCAAACTCCTAGCCTCAGGTGATCCTCCCATCTTGGTCTCCCAAAGTGCTGGGATTACAAACATGAGCCACCATTCCGAGTCCTTTTAATTACTTTTGATTGCTGCCTGATATTTCCTTCCCCTTAACACTGAACAGAGAATGGATATAAATTCTGAATGAATTAGGAAATGTGCACCCACAACTCATGCTCTCTTTGAATACTGTGAGCACTGCCTAAATTGCTTGCTTCCCTCCCAACCTCCACATTTGCCTGCTGCCTACCAAGCTTCTTGGAAAACTTCTCCTTCATGTGAGGAACAATGATAAAGAGGCTGTGTAGAATTGAAAGGAAAACTTCCATCAGAGCTGGCTGGGTGGTCTGCTCCAAGTGTCTCTGCAAAGAACCAGGAGAGAGAACATAGACCACCCGGACTGAGCCTCTGAAGAAGAAAAGGCATCAGCGAAAACTAGCATCAAATCTAGCACAGTAGCTTAACTCCTTTCACTTGAAAGACACAAGAAAAGCTAGGGAACCTAAAGTACAAAACTACATCTAAGGCTTGGCTCACCTAATAGGTTGTGCCAGATACTTTATCTCTTTGGGCTTCTGTTCCCAAAAGAGTAAAATTGGAATAACAAGATATACGTCCCAGAAACAAATGTGGTCTGGTGCATAAAAAGTGCTTTCTGGCCAGGCGCAGAGGCTCATGCCTGTAATCCCAGCACTTTGGGAGGCCGAGGCAGGTGGATCACAACGTCAAGAGTTCAAGACCAGCCTGGTCAACATGGTAAAACCCCATCTCTACTAAAAATACAAAAATTAGCTGGGTGTGGTAGCACATGTCTGTAATCCCAGCTGCTCGGGGAGCTGAGGCAGGAGAATTGCTTGAACCGGGACCTGGGAGGCAGAGGCTACAGTGAGCTAAGATTGTACCACTGCACTCCAGCCTGGACTACAGAGTGAGACTCCATCTCAAAAAAAAAAAGTGTTTTCTATACCATAATGCAGAATGACTCTCATGTTTCTATTACTACAGTAATAATAATACAGTTTATAAACTGCCTTCATATTTGTTATTTTTTGGGGGGGTTGTGTTTTGTTTTGTTTTGTTTTGAGACAGAATCTCACTCTGTTGCCCAGGCTGGAGAGCAGTGGTGCAATCTTGGCTCACTGAAACCTCTGCCTCCCAGGTTCAACTGATTCTCCTGCCTCAGCCTCTTGAGCAGCTGGGATTACAGGCATGCGCCACCACACCCAGCTAATTTTTGTTTTTTTTAGTAGAGACAGAGTTTCACTATGTTGGTCAGGCTGGTCTCAAACTCCTCACCTCAAGTGATCTGCCAGCTTGACCTCCCAAAGTGCTGGAATTATAGGCGTGAGCCACCGCACCCGGCCTGTTATTATTTTTAAGGTTGGTCAAGTAAAGCAGGGGCAGTAGAGAATGAAAAAAGAAATCTGTAACTTGTTGTTATCAATTAGTTGTAAATCATTGCATTCAGACTACCGTTCATGTAATTCTTCAACAGAGTCATGAGGCAGTTTGATGTGTTAGCCACAGCTCTAAATCAGGAAAAAATAAACAGGGTTCTACTTCAGGCTCTGCATGTAGCCACCACAATGTACCCTTGGGTAGTCACCTCCTCCCTTCCCTGGGTCTCAGTTCCCTTTCTGTAAACAGCTGGGTCCTCAGAGGCATTGTTCTTGTTGATACCTTTCCTTTCATTTTTAGAGGAAGTTTGGTTGTGTTTTTCTATTATTATTATTATAAAAGTAATATATGCTCATTAAAGGAAATGTATAAAATACAGAAAAGTAGAAAGAATGAATAATACAATAATTCTATGATCTAATTTTAGATTTAGCTTTAACACTTCAAAAATCTAGGAAGAAGGCAGAGCAGGTGAGTAAACTACCATGAATTGCCCAAGTCTTACTGTTGGTAGGTTAAGTCAGGGCCACAGTCAGGGTTCCTGACCACTACCTCCTGCAGACTCCAACTCAATGGCTTCTTCAAGGAAGAGAGGCTCGTTCATGCAGAGCCAGAGATGTCTCCCTGCTGCCGCCTACTGTTCCCAGTAGACCATTTTCAGATTAACAGGGGACTCCTCACAGGCTCATAGGATGCCCAAACCTCATGCAGAAGAGGACTCACCCAAGGTTACCCAGAGTCAGCAGCTCTTGGCCCTGCTCTTCCCAACATCTCAACCTCAAGTTGGCTCAAAATGAAGCTCTTCAGGACCAAGCCTCTCTTCAGAGTGGTCATCTCTCATTTTACAGAACACACATACGTGTTCCTTATTAACACTTGAGTAACAGACATTCACTGCTACTCCTTATGAAAAGAAAGACACGAGAAAAGCTAGGGGACCTGAAGTCATAGGTTCAATCTCAGCACCATTATGCACTTGTTTTATAACTATAGAAATATGACAACCTTATCAGTAAATTAGAGAAAATTATAGCATCAATCTCCCAGGATCATTGAGAGAACTAAATCAGGTAGTGAATATAAGGCACTAATTACTCCATAAACTTACCCGTTAATTATTTGATTATTATTGCTTTCTATTTTCTCTTTTCTTTTTTTTTTTTTTTTTTTTTTTTTTTTGAGACAGAGTCTCCCTCTGTCTCCCAGGCTGGAGTGCAATGGCACACTGTCAGCTAACCGCAACCTCCGCCTCCCGGGTTTAAGCAATTCTCCTGCCTCAGCCGCCCAAGTAGCTGGAATTACAGGTGTGCACCACCACGCCTGGCTAATTTTTGTATTTTTAGTAGAGGCCGGGTTTCACCATGTTGGTCAGGCTGGTCTCAAACCCCTGACCTCGTGATCCGCCTGCCTCGGCCTCCCAAAGTGCTGGGATTACAGGTATGAGCCACCACACCCGGCTTATTTTTTCTTAAGAGGTACTTGTTAGTTTCATAATAAAACACTACATTTTATTTTTAGACAAAGGAAAGGTGGCTGCAAGAATAGCACTGCTGAGGCCCACAGAGGAGGTTCCTTTGAGCAGTTACTGCCTCATGCCTCTGAGCCTGGCTCGCCTGCACATTCCTCTCTTCCCTAAGCTTCCTGCTGCCCATGGCCCCGGGCAACCCACCATCACCATGGGGATGCACATCGAGTCACAGGCACTGAGAAGAAATTCTGAGAAGTCCTCCAAGGTGTCTTTCTTCTCGGCGCTGGGAGCTGTGAATGGATTCTCCTGGGCTGAAGGCTCACTCTGGAATTCTATAGCCAACCTAAGAAATCAATGTGTGAGTATATCCACTACCACCTCTGCAATCTAAAGATTACAAACACCCTCCTAGGGGATGGTGGGGAGTATCTGTGCTCAGGGTCCAGGAAAAGTATCTCTATTATCAGATCGGGAGAAAATTCAATAGACCACAATGAGGAGAGGATTTGATCCCTCCAGATTCTTGTTCCCCACCCCTTCCCTCAACTATGTGTACTTCCACCCCATTGTATGTATTTCTCTGAATATGCCATGCTATTTGCTATTTTTCCATCTCTTTGCCTTTAAATATGTTGTTCTATCTGGAATACTTTCCTCATATTCTTGAAAAACCTAACAAATCCCACATATATACAAAAAAGCATCTCTTCCCCAAGAGACTGTGAGCTCCTTGTGGGCAGGAGCCACTCTGACTTTTCTTTCTAGCCCCACCGTCTAGCATCAGGCATGGCACACAGTAGATACAACAAACATTTGTTAATGTAAACTGAATTAATTCAACAACCATTCAGTGAATACCTATAGTGCTAAGCTAGCTGGGGGGTGGTGGGGAACAAAGGTGAATAAGACACAACCTCATGGCACAGCAGCAAAAACTCCACAAGGTGGTAATCTTTAGAAAGGTACTACCCCTAGCTGCCTGTCCTCAAGCCTCCTCCACATACCCCCAAACCCCACCCCAGCCAAAGTCCTCTTTGCCATGCAGAAGAGTATCAGAAATCAAGTGCTGCCTCTAGAACTTCACTCATTGTCTAAATCCCTTCCAGCCATACCTTCCATTCTATTACTTCATCCGCAGAGGGCCCCTCACCTGCAGGCACTTCT
The DNA here is from genome assembly GCF_001604975.1 of Cebus imitator. Taxonomy (NCBI): domain Eukaryota; kingdom Metazoa; phylum Chordata; class Mammalia; order Primates; family Cebidae; genus Cebus; species Cebus imitator. The sequence goes on from NW_016107750.1 coordinate 892,469, forward strand.
AAATCCCTCCAGAGTGCTCAGGAGGAACTTTCCCCTTTGAAGAATGGCCTTCTCTGAATCTCTACTGGAGGTATGGCCCTGAGGTGGGAGGGAGAGACAGGAACCTAGTGATCAAGTATATGCTATGTGTCTCAGTCTATGCCTGGATGACTGTAGACCTCTTATTCTCACACTGCAGTCAGACATTCCTGTACACCTAACTTTCCAGGAGATCTTGGCTATATTCTTGCAAAATTAATAGCTCCTTTCAAAAATGGTAGCAGGGGCTGGGTGCAGTGGCTCACGCCTGTAATCCCAGCACTTTGGGAGGCTGAGGTGGCAGGATCATGAGGTCAGGAGTTTGAGACCAGCCTGGTCAACATGGTGAAACTCTGCCTCTACTAAAAAATTAAAAAAATAGCTAAGTGTGGTGGCTTGTACCTGTAATCATAGCTACTTGGAAGGGTGAAGCAGGAGAACTGCTTGAACCCCGGAGGCGGAGGTTGCAGTGAGCCGAGATCACGCCATTGCACTCCAGCCTGGGTAACAAGAGCAAGACTCCATCTCAGGAAAAAAAAAAAAAAAAAATGGTAGCAGTGTTGGAGGGATCTTAACCAACAGTCTCTCTGAACCACAGGACTGGCTCTTGGTCTATTATATACAGAAAGCTGTCACAGGCTAGTGGGTATTAGCTTGACTGTAATGGCCCTATTAGTTGTTCTAAAACACAAGAAAATCCCCACTCCATCAGGTGTAAAGAGCTTAGTTTCCCAAGTTAATCCTGAAAAACATGATCAACATTCATGCTGACAGTGCCTGGTATCTTAAGTCTACAGGCTATTTAAAAGCCAGCAACCACAATACATTGCATATTTGTCAGATTCTAAAATTCTAGTGAATCCAGACTTAAATAATTCTGTGAACATGTTTACCCTATCTGCTTATATGATATAAAGAGACAATGTGTATAATA
>NW_016107750.1:893910-897437 GCF_001604975.1 Cebus imitator
AAGTGATTCTCCTGCCTCAGCCTCCCAAGTAGCTGGGATTACAGGCATGTGCCACCATGCCTGGCTGATTTTGTACTTTTAGTAGTGACAGGGTTTCTCCATGTTAGTCAGGCTGGGTTCAAACTCCTGACGTCAGGTGATCTGCCCACCTTGGCCTCCCAAAGTGCTGGGATTACAGGTGTGTGAGCCACCACGCCCAGCCCTAGGCTTACGTACTTTCTAGTTTTGGACCTTAGAGACAAATTATTTAACCCTCGTGACTTTAGTTTCCCCATCTGTAAAAATGGGAATAGTAATCCTTAAGCCTCAAAGTTCTGCTATTAGGGAAAAAATAGCAACTGATTGTAGCCATGTGTGCATGAGAAAAAGCTATGAAATGGCATACAAAAGTAAGGCAATATACTAATTATCTTTCTAAAAACACATTACAGCATGATCTCCAAAAGAAGCAGGCTACAGTACACTGACCAGGGGTCTCCTGTTCAGACAGGTCTGGGAAAACTCCGCACACCGGTTTAGCATAGCTTCTAGCAACGCCCGCAGTTCCCCGTACTGCACAGGTGGAGCACTCTGATGGTCCTTCCTGCATCCAGAGAGACAAAAGCAGGCTCATGGTAAGACAAGGGTATTCCCATGATACCCCCAGGCTCTCAGGCAATGAGAGGCAGTGTGGTTGGATCAGAACATGGAATCTAATTTGATAAAAATCCTTACTCCAGGCTAGGCCTGGTGGCTCACACCTGTAATCCCAGCACTTTGGGAGGCTGAGGTTAGTAGATGTCTTGAGCCCAGCAGATGGAGAGGAGCCTGGGCAACATGGTGTAACCCAGTCTCTACAAAAAATTAGGCGAGTGTGATGGCATACACCTTGATCTGTTACTCAAGAGGCAGAGGTGGGAGGATAACCTGAGCCCAAGAAGGTGGAGGCTGCAGTGAGCCGTGATCACACTACTGCACTCCAGCCTGGGAGACAGAACAAGACCTTGTCTCAAAAAAAAAAAAATCCTTACACCAACACTTATCTAGCTGCATAACTTTGTGCACATTCCTTGCCCTCTCTAACCATCAATTTTCTCATCTATTAAATGAGGCTTAATAATACTCTCCTCATACATTTTATTATGGGGATCAAATTAGATAACGCACGGAAAGCACTTAGCATGATGCTTAATACATAATAAGTCCTTATAAATGTCAGCTGTGTCTATTATTATTATTAAGGATACAAGGTTTTCTTGCAGAGAGCCTGCTGGTGAAAGAAGCACCTAGAATTGAAGGTGCATCAGGAGAGTAACAGACAACGTTTACCAGTAAGTAATGACCTCTCCTGGGGAAGAGGGATCTAACTTTCTGCTACCTCAGTGAGGACAACCAAGATCAATAGGTAAATATAACTAGGTCCCAGAGACAGAGTCTCTGTCACCCAGGCTGGAGTGCACTGGTATGATCTCGACTCCCTGCAACCTCCGCCTCCCAGATTCAAGCAATTCTGCCTCAGCCAACCGAGTAGCTGGAACTACAAGCACGCCACCAAGCCCAATTAATTTTTGTATTTTTAGTAGAGATGGGGTTTCACCATGTTGGCCAGACTGGTCTCACTCCTGACCTCAAGTTAACGATCCACCATTGCTTCCCAAAGTGTTGGGATTACAGGCATGAACAACTGTACCCAGCCTGATAACTTTCTAGGAGTCAAAGTCTATAGAAGTATAGGGGACCAACTAGGGAGAAGTGAGTTCCCCATTCTATGAGATTACACACAGAGACTAGAAAAATACTTTTGGAGATTCAATCATTATCATTGTGGGGAAATGTGGACAGGTAACACTTAGGGTCCAATTGAACCCTCAGATTCTATAGACTTAGAAGACACAAGAGTCATTGATTTGTTTAATTATGAGCTCCCAAGAGGCAAGGGACAAGTTCCATCTTTTCACTTTACCTAAACAGAGACAGATGCATTGTAAATTGATGATTAACAGAACAGGTGTCAAATGAATGAATGACTATTTGACACAGTATTGGTTTCATAGGGCTGCTATAATAAATTACCACAAACTGGGTGGCTTAAAACAAAAGAAGTTTATCCACTTACAGTTCTGGAGGCTAGAAATCTGAAATCGAGGTGACATTAGGGCCATGTGCTCTCTAAAGCAAGCTTGTTCCACCCACAGCCCACAGGCCACATGCAGCCCAGGACAAAACATTATGGAATTAAGAAAGGGACTTTTTTTTTTTTTTTTTTTTTTTTTTTAGCTTATCAGCTATCGTTAGTGTTAGCATATTTTATGTGTGGCCCCAAACAACTCTTCTTCCAATGTGGCCCAGGGAAGCCAAAAGATTGGACACACCAGCAAAGGGTCTTGAAAAGAATCCTTCCTTGTCTCTTAGCGTCTGGTGGTGGCTGCAGTCCTTGGCATTCATTGGCTTGCAGCTGCATTACTCTAATCTCTGCCTGTCTTCACATGGCCACCTTCCCTCTGTGCATGTCTGATTGTGGCTGTATGTCCAAACCCAACTCTCCTTACATAGAGACAAGTCATTGGATTTATGGCCTGGGCTGTATGACTTTAACTAGACTCGATGTACAAAGCCCTATTTCCAAATAAGGCACATTCACAGGTTCTCGGTAGATGTTAATACTGGGGAACACTACATAACATAGTAGAGTAGCTAGGAAAAAATCTATTAAGCCTCATCCCCGGGCCTTTGTTGAGCACTGAGAGCAATCTGTTCGGCCTTCTAATAGGTTCTCAGTCAACTGCATATGGTTAAGGCTTGATTTCCTCTTTCCTTCTTCATCTCTGGAAGCTCCAAGTTTGATGATCCCATACAATCATTAAGCCCTAGTTCTACCACCTTTAAATTATTATTATTATTGAAATAGGGTGCCCAGGCTGGAGTGCAGTGGCACAAACACAGTTCATTGCATCTCAACCTCCTGGGCTCAAGCAATCTTCCTACCTCAGCCTCTCAAGTGGATAGGACTACAGGTATACACCACTACACCAGATAATTTTTGTAGAGACAGTATTTCATCAGGTTATCCAGGCAAGTCTCAAACTCCTGAGCTCAAACTCCTGCCTCAGTCTCCCAAAGTGCTGGGATTACAAGTGTGAGCCACTGCACTCACCTCTTTAAATTCTTTTTAGCAGCTCTCACTCTTCATTCTTCCTTCTAGTTGTGCTTTCCAAAGACCCTCTAAACCACCTCACCCCAGAATGACCACCTCAGTAAACATTCTGGGAAGTTAAAGTCAAAAGTAAAATCATCCTTGGCCAGGCGCAGTGGCTTCACGCCTATAATCCCAGCACTTTGGGAGGCCCAAAGTGGGCAGATCACAAAGGTAAGGAGTTCGAGACCAGCCTGGCCAATGTGGCAAAACCCCATCTCTACTAAAAATACACAAATTAGCCAGGCATGGTGGCGGGTGCCTGTAGTCCAAGCTACTTGGGAGGCTGAGGCAGGAGAATTGCTTGAACCCAGGAGGCAGAGGTTGCAGTGAGCTGAGATCATGCCACCGCACT
>NW_016107750.1:897962-907076 GCF_001604975.1 Cebus imitator
ACTGAAGTCACTGTCATGTAAATGCTATTTTTTGTTTCAATTTTTAGAACCAACCTAGAGTCAAATCACAAAGATTTAAATATAGCTACAGAAGAGACTATAAATATTAACAACTTTCACAATGTAAAATTAAAATATGGCTGACTGACCTTGAGAAGTAGAAGTAGGGAAGAGAGGAGAAAGGAAGAGTTGGGGTGCTGTTTACTACATAGGAACTCAGGAGACAAGGCTTCAAGATGAGAGAACAAGAAATACCAGTTTTAGGTATATTATTTAAAGGTTAAAAAATAAAATATTGCCCAGCGTAGTGGCTCATGCCTGTAATCCCAGCACTTTGGGAGGCCAAGGCGGGCATATCACTAGGTCAAGAGATTGAGACCATCCTAGCCAACATGGTGAAACCCTGTCTTACCAAAAACTTAGCTGGGCATGGTGGCACACACCTATAATCCCAGCTACTCAAGAGGCTGAGGCAGGATAATTGCTTGAACCCAGGAGGCAGAGGTTGCAGTGAGCCAAGATTGTACCACTGCACTCTAGCCTGGCAACAGAGTGAGACTCCATCTCAAAAAAACAAAACAAAACAAAACAAAAAACTATTGACTAGCAAAAATGCCAAGGACATGTAGAGAAGACAAAAAATGTGAGCCAGTTAAATCTTGATCTTTCTTATTGGCAAGTCAATAAATAATGTCTTACATTTAAGGGGGGGATTACAGGTACCCGCCACCATACCTGGCTTATTTATTTATTTATTTATTTATGAGACGGAGTTTCACTCTTGTTGCCCAGGCTGGAGTGAAATGGCATGATCTCGGCTTACTGCAACCTCTACCTCCTGGGTTCAAGTGATTCTCCTGCCTTAGCCTCCCGAGTAGCTGGAATTATAGGCATGCACCACCACACCTGGCTAATTTTGTATTTTTACTAGAGACAGGGTTTCTCCATGTTGATCAGGCTGGTCTTGAACTCCCGACCTCAGGTGATCCGCCCACCTCGGCCTCCCAAAGTGCTGGGATTACAGACATAAGCCACTGCACCTGGCCAATTTTTTTTTATATTTTACTAGAGATGGGGTTTCACAATATTGGCCAGGCTGGTCTCAAACTCCTAACCTCAGGTGATCCACCCACCTTAGCCTCCCAAAGTGCTAGAATTACAGGTGTGAGCCACCATGCCCAGCCTATTCCCTTTGATGATAAATCCTTTATAATTTATTTATTTTCAAGAGAGAATATCACTCTGTCACCCAGGCTGGAGTGTAATGGTGTCATCATATCTCACTGTAACCTCAAACTCTGAGGCTCAAGTGATCCTCCCACCTCACCTCCTGAGTAGCTGGGACTATAGGTGCATACCACCATACCCACTAATTTTATTATTATTATTTTTTTTTTTGAGGCAGAGTCTCACTCTGTTACCAGGCTGGAGTGCAGTGATGCGATCTTGGCTCACTGTAACCTCCAACTACCTGATTCAAGCAATTCTTCTGCCTCAGCCTCCCGAGTAGCTGGGATTACAGGCACATGCCACCATGCCCAGCATTTTTAGTAGAGACGGGGTTTCATCATGTTGGTCAGGATGGTCTCCATCTCTTGACCTTGTGATCTGCCTGTGTCAGCCTCCCAAAGTGCTGGAATTACAGGCATGAGCCACCACGCCCAGCCTATTTTATTTTATATTGTTTTGTAGGGATGGGGTTGCCCTATGTTGTCCAGACTAGTCTCAAACCTTGGCCTCAAGCAATCCTCCCACCCTGACTTCCCAAAGTGCTGCGATTATAGTCATGAGCTACTGTGCTCAGCCAATATTTTCTTATTTTTTGTAGAGATGGGGTTCTTGTTTATTTTGTATTATTTGAATATATTACTTTATTAGAAATTTAAAAGAGAAAATATAACAAAATAAAAGTTACTCTATAAATATGGGTTTCCTCCGTTATTTTTTTTTAAGATTTCAAGCACCTTACTAAGGAATAATTTCCCATTGTGGTACTAGGATCCATTAGTCTCACTGTCCATTTTAACACCCTTCATTTGCATATTGACTACCTATGAGGAGCCAAAGATAGATCAGTGAAAAAACTGACAAGTCCTTGATCTCCAGGAGCTTATATTTTAGTGGGGACAGGAGAGATACAAAACGAATGAATAGGCCAGGTTCAGTGGCTCACACCTATAATCCTAGCTATTTGGAAAGCTGTTGGACAGCTGAGGCAAGAGAACTGCTTGAACCACGGAGGTGGAAGATGCAGTTAGCTGAGATTGTGCCACTGCACTCCAGCCTAGGAAACAGCATGAGACTTTGACTCAAAAAAGAAAGAAAGAAAAAAGAATAAACAAGAACTGTAAAATGTTTTATAGGTGCTATAGTAGTCTGATAAGGTCAATTAAGAAAGCAAATTTTGAATGAGACTTGAATGATGAGAAAAATGCAGTCACACAAAGATGTAAGGGAATAATATTTTGGGCAGAGAGAACAATTATGGCAGGAATAAGTTTGATGTGTTCAAGAAACAGAAAGCAGACCAGAGGAATAAGCAAGAAGTGACTGAGTACTGCTTGTGGAGCCAGGGACCCAAATCTAATTCTTTAGATCCCAAATTGGTTGTTTTTATCTCTATGCTAGTAGCATGAACAAATTGAGATTGAAGTTTCTGGAATAAAGCAGCAGGCAGTTGAAAATATGGTCTGGAGTTCAGGAAAACACTATAGTGGGCTAAATGGTGGTACCCAAAGATACCAGGTCCTAATCCCTGGAACCTGTGAATGTTATTTTCTATAGCAAAGTTTTCACAGATAGGACTAAATTAAGAAACTTGAGATAAAGGCATTATCCTGGATTATTCAGGTGGTCCCCTACATGCCATCACAAGTATCCTTATAAGAGAGAGGCAGCCAGGCATAATGGCTCATGCCTGTAATCCCAGTACTTTGAGAGGCCAAAGTGGGAGAATCACTTGAGGCCTGGAGTTCAAGACCAGTGTGGGGAATGCAACAAGAACCCCATCTCTACAAAAAATAAGAAAAAAAAAATTTAAGAAAAAAGAGAGAAAAGGCAGAGGGAGATTATACACACCAAGAGAAAAGAACACAATGTGGTCACAGAGGCAGTGATTGCAGTGATATGACCATAAGTCATGGAAGCCCCCAGAACCACCAGAAGCTGGAAGAGGCAAGGAAGCATTCCCTATTAGAAGCTCCACATGGAGTGTGGACCTGCTGATACCTTGATTTCATCTTAGTGATATTGATTTTGGACTTCTGGTCCCTAGAACCATGAGAAGGCAAATTTCTGTTGTTTTAAGCCACCAAGTTTGTGGTAATTTGTTCCTGTAGCAATAGGAAACTAATACAGGCATTTTAGGCATGAACTATAGATTTGAGCATTATCAGTATATAGCTAGTAGCTATATGAAGCTCTGTGAGTGGCTGAGAGCATTCAAGGAGAAACTACAGTAAGAGAACCAGGGCTAGAGGCTGGAGTTCATAGGTGTTAAAGAGCTGCCAGCTTCTGGTTAAAGATGATAGAGTCAACAGATAGTTACTTCTGCTACTCCTTACCAAAATGAAAGAGAATTTTCTTTCAAGATAAAAGTTCAAAACAGAGAAAAGACAAAAGACATGATAACATAACACTTTGGAAGTATAACTTGGCCCTCTGTATTGTGGTTTCTGCATCCATGGATTCAGCCAACTGTGGACCAAAAATATCTATTAAAACCTATAAAAAATAATAATACAACAATAAAAAATAATATAAAATGCAGGCCAGGAACAGTGGCTGACGCCTATAATTCCAGCACTTTGGGAGGCCAAGGTGGGTAGATCACCTGAGGTCAGGAGTTCAAGATCAGCCAGGCCAACGTGGTGAAACCCCATTCTCTACTAAAAATACAAAAATTAGCTGGCCATGGTGGTGCATGCCTGTAGTCCCAGCTACTCGGGAAACTGAAGCAAGACAATTGCTTGAGCCTAGGAGGCAGCAGTTGCAGTAAGCCAAGATCATACCACTGCATTCTAGCCTGGGTGACAGAGCGAGACTCCATCTCAAAACAAACAAACAAACAAACATGAAATGTAAAATACAGCATAACAACTATTTATATTGCATTAATGTTTTTGTTTGTTTGTGATGGAGTCTCACTCTGTCACCCAGGCTGGAGTGCAATGGCAAGATGTTAGCTCACTGCAACCTCCGCCTCCCAGGCTCAGACGATTCTCTTACTGCAGCCTCCTGAGGAGCTGGGATTACAGGTGTGTGCCACCATGCCCAGGTAGTCTTTTATTTTTGATAGAGATGGGGTTTGACTATGTTGGCCAGGCTGGTCTTGAACTCCTGACTTCAGGTGGTCCGCCCACCTCAGCCTCCCAAAACTGCTGGGATTATAGGCGTGAGCCATAGAGCCTTGCCTACATTGCATTGACATTGCATAGTCATCCCTCAGTATCTGCAGGAAATTGGTTCTAGGACCCCTGAAGATACCAAAATCAGGATGCTCAAGCTCCTGATATAAAATGGTATACTATTTGCATATAACCTATGCACATCCTCCAGCATACTTTATTTATTTTATTTTTTGAGACAGAGTTTCACTCTGTTGCTCAGGCTGGAGTTCAGTGGCGTGATCTCCACTCACTACAACCTCCACCTCTCAGGTTCAGGCAATTCTCCCATCTCAGTCTCCTGAGTAGCTGGGATTACAGGTGTGTGACACCACACCCAGCTAATTTTTATTATTTTTAGTAGAGATGGGGTTTCACCATGTTGGCCAGGCTGGTCTCAGAATCCCAACCTCAGGTGATCCACCTGCCTTGGCTTCACAAAGTGCTGGGATTACAGGTGTGAGTCACCGCACTGGTCCTCCAGTATACTTTAAATCATCTCTAGATTACATATAATACCTAAGACAATGCAAATGCTATATAGTTATACTCTTGGGTGTTTTGTTTTGTTTTGTTTTGTTTTTTTTGAGACAGAGCCTTGCTCTGTCACCCAAGCTGGAGTGCAGTGGCACAATCTTGGCTTACTACAACCTCTGCAGCAATTCTCATGCCTCAGCCTCCTGAGTAGCTGGGACTACAGGCACATGACACCATGCCCAGCTAATTTTTCGTATTTTTTGTAGAGATGGGGTTTTACAACATTGGCCAGCCAGGCTGGTCTCAAACTCCTGACTTCAAGTGATCCACCTGCCTTAGCCTCCCAAAGTGCTGGGATCACAGGAATGTGCCAATGTGCCACTGTGTCTGGCCAGGTTTTTTTTCTTTTTTTGGGGGGGAGAGGGGACAAGGCCTTTCTCTGTCAACCAGGCTGGAGTACAGTGGTGTGATCTCAGCTCACTGCAACCTCTGCTTCCCAAGTTCAAGTGATCCTCCCACCTCAGCCTCCAAGTAGCTGGAACTACAGGTGTACACCATCATACCTGGCTAGTTTTTGCATTTTTAGTAGAGACAGGTTTTGTCATGTTATACAGGTTGATGCTGAACTCCTGGTCTCAGGTGATCTACCCACCTCAACCTCCCAAAGTGCTGGGACTACAGATGTGAGCCACCATGCCCAGCATATATTATATTATTTAGGGAATAATAACAAGAAAAAAAGTCTGTACGTGTTCAATACAGACACGACCATCCATTTTTTAAAACATATTTTCAGCCAAGTGCAGTAGCTCACACCTATAATCCCAGCACTTTGGGAGGTTGAGCCAGGAGAATCACCTGAGGTCAGGCATTCAAGACCAACCTGGCCAACATGGTGAAACCCCATCTAATAATACAAAAATTGCTGGGCGTGGTGGCTCACACCTGCAATCCCAGCACTTTAGGAGGCTGAGGAAGGCGGATCACAAAGTCAGGAGTTCGAGACCATCCAGACCAACTATGGCAAAAACCCCATCTCTACTAAAAAAACAAAAATTAGCCAGGCATGGTAGTACACACCTCTAATCCCAGCTACTCGGGAGGCTGAGGCAGAAGAATCGCTTGAACCTGGGAGGCAGAGGTTGTGGTGAGCCGAGATCGCACCACTGTACTCCAACCTGGGCGACAGAGTAAGACTCCATGTCAAAATAATAATAAACAAAAATTAGCCTGTTGTGGTGGCACACGCCTATAATCCCAGCTACTTGAGAGGTTGAGGCAGGAGAATCACCTGAACCCAGGAGGCAAAGGTTGCAATGAGCCGAAATCGCACCATTACACTCTAGCCTGGGCAACAAGAGCAAAACACCATCTCCCTACCAAAAAAAAAAAAACTGCCATCTATGGTTGGTTGAATCCATGGATGTGGAACCCACAATTATGGAGGGCCAACTATATTAGGTATTATACATAATCTAGAGATACTTAAATATTAGCTCCCCTGGCCTTGACAGGCCCTTAGGTACATGCAGGGATGGAAATTTCAGCCTGCCTGGGTCTCTCACCTCAGAAAAGCAGAAGTGGCCTTCACAGCCTCAGCAGCCACCTCCAGCACAGGGCTGCTAACTGCTTCTTGGAGGACACAGCCAGCATCTCTGCACATGGCTGAGCTTGTGAACAGCTTGATCTCCTCTGGCTGCCTGAGAAATGGTAAATGAGAAATGTGTAGGAGAACTCTTATCACTGACCACACCAGGAATAAAAGCCCACTTTTACTTCTGCAGTCTGGCCCCAACAAGCTTCATGTTCCACCACTTTGCTCACCGGGTCAGGATTTCAGTGAAAAGCAGCAGACCCTGCTTGTGCAGCTCTGTGTTGTTCATCTTCAGACTTGCCTGCAGGCTCCTCACCACTGCCTCAATCCCTGCCATAGGATAACATGACAGAGGCCAGGGATCACTGCTCTCTTGTTCCTTCACCGCCCACCCAGGAGAGGTGACAGACTCTGGATAGCATGTATCAGTTGGAGGCCACTCATGGAGGAACCCTGACAAGGTTGAGCTAATGGGACCAGACTGTGAGATCTTTAAGGCCTGGCCTTCATTTGATTCATCTCTGTCTCCAACACCCAGTACCGGCCATAGCACAGTCCCTGGCACTTGAGGTTGTCAGTGAACACCTACTGACCAAGCCATATTTTCTCTACTTAGCATACTCCTATTCCTCCTTGGAGAATCAGGTTAAAACCCCACTCCTCCACAAAGCCTTCCCTGATCCACTCAGAAAGAGCTGTGAACCTCTCCTGAGCCCCCACAGCTCCTGTGCTTCCCTCTAGCAGAGCTCTAATCAGCTCATAAGGAAATTTCCCGCTTGGGTCTCTCTCCCTTTTCTGAGGGCAAGGAGCATGTTATTTGTTATCTCTAAATCGCCAGTTTCCAGCCTGGTGCCTGGTATAAACTAGGAATATAAAATGAATGATGGAATGTGCCTGCTCTAAAAATCTAGATGTGATATAAAAAGTCCCAGACAATGAAGGGACAGTTTCAAGAAACTTTGAAAGAATAAATTACCAAAACTTAGAGACTACCTGGATGGTTAGCTATCTGGGGCATGGGAAAGAATTAAATCTAAGGTTGAGTAACATTGTTTAGAGTTGTTGTTAATATGCAACAATAATTCATTTAGTGGCTAAGAGAAGTGTCCTTCCCTTGCTGAAGAGTCTAAACGTATATACTTCTGATAATCAGTGAAGAGCAGAATATTTGAATATCAATACTTGCATATGAAATCTGGTAATAAGTTTGGGCTAATGGAAATATCTAGACTCAGCACTCCCCTCCAAGATGGAGGCTAGCCCCCCATCACTGCTGCTGCTACCTAGCTGTAAACTGCTGTCCACCCAACCCAAAGCTAGTACAGGACCCTTACTACGAACCATACACCGTGTGGCACTTGGAAAAAAAGAGTCGCTCTTCTGCCAGGAGTGTCAAGCAGTTGAAGCTGGACCACACGAGCACTTCACTGGAAGAGGAAAGATGCTCAAAGAGGAACTCTGACAGGGGAGAGGATGAGAAAACAATAAATGACAGCAATGTGATAACGATCCCTTAACTGATGCTAAGGACTTGGATTTATTCAACACCTTACTCTTGCTACTTCATCTGTTCACTTACCCTCTCCATGAGTCATTATCATCAATTCACTAATAAACCCGGAAAGTATCCTTGGTTATGGTTTAACCTCTGCTTTGTAACAGATAGGGAAACTAAGTCCCAGAGAAGAGGCACTAGTAGTGAAAGAAGTGGGATTGGAACTTACAACTCCTAATTCTCAGAATGGGCAGTGGCATGGATGAAGGAAAAAGTTTTTAGTCAGAAAGACTTGACTAGGCTTGCCAATTCTTTCGTTCTCTGAGCCTCAACTTCCTTATCTATAAAATAGTAAAGGTGAAGACCTAAGTGTGGTAACATTTGCAGTGCACCTCAGGGCATATATCCCTGCTCATAGCAGTCCCTTGAAAAATATTGCTTCCTGTTGCCTTCCTGGTCCACAGGTCTTTCCACCATGCCACATTAGCTTTTTATTCCTAGATGACCAAATAAATGACAAAAATCAGTAACAAATTGCTCAAGGTCATACAAGAAATCTGTAGCAATAGGATTCAGATGTTATGAGACATACTTCATAGAGTCTGTCATACACAATTGAACCTGTCACCACCCCATCCTTCTAGTATAGGGAGGAAAAAGTTAAAGGGCTCCCCTACCTGGAATGTCAGCATGGATGAAGGCAGGGGCATACTTCTCTGGGGAGTGGACAAGCACCGCAGTTATACAGTGAGCACTGGCCACCTGCAGGGTTTCATCTCTAGAGAGGAGAAGCTGGAGAAACAGGCAGCAAAAAATACCCCAGTCACACCACCAACAGGACCAGAAAAACTGACCTGGGTGCCTCAAGACAATAGCCTATTTCTGATCCTTTCTGTTCCACATGGCACCAGGCACAAGGATGGTGCTCAGAAGAGCAGTTATGGCCGGGCGCGGTGGCTCAAGCCTGTAATCCCAGCACTTTGGGAGGCCGAGGCGGGTGGATCATGAGGTCAAGAGATCGAGACCATCCTGGTCAATATGGTGAAACCCCGTCTCTACTAAAAGTACAAAAAATTAGCTGGGCATGGTGGTGTGTGCCTGTAATCCCAGCTACTCAGGAGGCTGAGGCAGGAGAATTGCCTGAACCTAGGAGGCGGAGGTTG
>NW_016107750.1:908511-910158 GCF_001604975.1 Cebus imitator
TCACCATGTTGACCAGGATGGTCTCGATCTCTTGACCTCGTGATCCACCCGCCTCGGCCTCCCAAAGTGCTGGGATTACAGGCTTGAGCCACCGCGCCCGGCTAGACTCACAATTTCAAAAATGTCAGAATGGAGAACACATGCCAATCTTATCTTTATTTAAAATTTTGATATTTTGTTCATCATTAATTTTTTGCATTAATTTTGATACCTAAAGATATTAGTTCTCTTGATTGCTGAGTTTCTTTAGCACTCATTTAACTTTACACCCAAGGCAAGTGCCTCACTTGCCTTCCCTAGTACCAAACCTGCTGGTGGCTATAGTAAAATAAAACCCTGATCATCCACAATTGCCAACAGAAGAGTATTCTCCACATATGGATGAAAGCGGGGACCTTTAAGCCAAGATTTCTGTCTCTACAAAGTTCTCTCACCCTAGGGTAGCGCTCTTTAATATCTGCCACTGCCATCCCCATGCTATCTTGGTGTTCTGTGAGGCCACAGACCCTTTTTGTAAGTACTTATGCCCCTGCTGGACCCAGGATTAAATGTTCTAACCACAAGTTAACATGGACTCCAGGATGGCAACAGAGAAATTAACATAGCAAGGGACCTGGCATGAGATTTTCTGGTTCAGACACATAGGACTTGCTTCCCAGAGTTTATAGGCCTTGCATAGACCATTCTAAAGTCATCACAGAGAACCAAGGAGCAATTTGCTCTGGCTTTTACCCATCCTCAACTGTCCCCTTCTCACTTCTAACCAGAGCTCCTCCTTCTCTTCCTTGCTGCAGACAGAGCCCCAGAGTTTGGGCAATCAACCTCTGCTATCATATGAGGGTTTGCAGCTCTGCCAGCCCCTGTGTCAAGCACTGAGGAGAGATGCCAGACTTAGGTCCTGCCCTGAAGGAGCTCCCAGCCAGTCAACCACAATATGGTATGAGGTAAGCACTGTGACAGTGGTTCACATTCTGCTGAAAGGAGCCAGGGTGACATGGGAGTCCCACAGTCTTAAAGCCTGACTCAGATCAGCAGACAAGGAGAGGAGAAAAAGCCCTATAGGCAGAGGAAGAGCAACTGCACCGGCATTGAGACAGGATGACCTAGCATATGCAGGACCAGGGAGAGATTGCATGTGGCTGGAGAACTGGGTTGTGCAGTGGAAGAGACAGGAAAGTGAGGCAGAAGGGATGAGCAGGGTCCAGATAAAGACAATTCTCAGTACCAACCTGAGAAGCTGATCCCTAAAGCACTGAGGTGACTTTTGACTCTGTTGCTATAAGTATTCTCCATTTTCAGGCAGCCCAGATGTGAAGGGGAAGTGCAGAGATAAGAATTTACAACTGAGGCTGGGTGCAGTGGCTCACACCTGTAATCCCAACACTTTGGAGCCTAAGGTGGGAGGATCACTTGAGTCCAGGAGTTGAGACCAGCCCAGACAACATAGAAAGATCCCTGTTTCTACAAAAAATAAAAAATTAGCCATGCACCATGGCAAACACCTGTAGTCTCAGTTACTCAGGAAGCTGAAACAGGAGGATTGCTTGAACCCAGGAGGTTGAGAGGCTGCAATGAGCTATGATTGTGCCACCGCACTCTAGCCTGGGTATATAGAGCAAGACCTCAACTCTTAAAAAAAAAATCTGC
>NW_016107750.1:910629-915649 GCF_001604975.1 Cebus imitator
CAGGCGTGCGCCACCATGCCCAGCTAATTTTTGTATTTTTAGTAGAGACGGGGTTTCACCATGTTGACCAGGATGGTCTCGATCTCTTGACCTCGTGATCCACCCGCCTCGGCCTCTCAAAGTGCTGGGATTACAGGCTTGAGCCACCGCGCCCGGCCCTCTTTTTTTTTTGAGATACAGTCCTGCTCTGTCGCTCTGTCTCCCAGGCTGGATTGCAGTGGCACCATCTCTGCTCACTGCAACCTCTGCCTCTAGGTTCCAGGGATTCTCCTGCCTCAGCCTCCCAAGCAGCTGGACTACAGGTGTGCACCACCACGCCTGTCTAATGTTTTTGTATTTTTTAGTAGAGATGGGGTCTCACCATATTGGCCAGGCTGGTCTCGAACTCCTGACCTCATGATTCATCTACCTCAGCCTCCCAAAGTGCTGGGAGAGGGCCGGGCGTGGTGGCTCACACCTGTAATCCAAGCACTTTGGAGACCAAGGTGGGCGGATCACCTGAGGTTGGGAGTTCAAGACCAGCCTGACCAACATGGTGAAACCCTGTCTTTAAAAAAAAAAAAAAGAAGACGAAGAAGAAAAAGTGCTGGGATTACAGACATGAGTCACTGCTCCCAGCCAGTGTATTGTTTTGCCCAGTAAGAAAACACTTGGAAATCTGAGATAAGAGTGGTAGATGAAGACAAGGCCCAAAAAGCACTTAGTTCCACTTATTATTGAACCTAGAGACTAGGAATCACAAAACAATTACCTTTTTGAGCACCAAGGGCAGTGAGGGATCTCCTGGGGGCCCCTCAATATTCTTAGCACTTTCTCCTAGTGCAACCTTGTTCATGATCATGGACACAAAGAGATCATACTTCAATAGCTGCCTCAGCAAACCTAGGAAACAAAGAAATGGGAAGTAAAAAGAAAGGAACACAGGCACCAACATATTCCCAAGATAGCTCCTCAGACAAGCCCAGAGGAATTTCTTTGTGTCTCCATAAATATAAAGGATGGTTAGAATCCTTAAGCACTAATTTGCTTTTCACATCCATCTCTCTTCCATACAGATCTAGTGAGAGCCCACTAAGTGCTAGGCCTAACTGTAAGCTTCATGAGAGCAGGAATAATGTGAGTTTTTTCACCATAACATCATCAATCACCTGGCATAGTTCCTGACACATAGCAGAAACTCAAATATTTTTTATTGACAAAGGTGGCATACCCTCCTGCAGGAAAAACAGACACAAAAACAAGTCAGACAAGACCATGCACAGTTGCTCACACCTGTAATCCAGCACTTTGGGAGGCCGAGTCAGGAGTATCACTTGAGGTCAGGAGTTCAAGACCAGCCTGGTCAACACAGTGAAGCCCCTACTCTACTAAAAAAGTAGCCTGGCATGGTGGTGTGCGCCTCACAAGCGCTTATAAGGATCTTGGGTTGTAAAGCAAATGAATAAGATGATATATAACAAAGACCCACAGTGCTTGAAGGATCCAAAGGATATCACTACACCCCTGGCTGCAGGGAGAGGGTAGGAAAGAAAGGCTCCAGAGAAGAGGAGGCCTTTAAAGTGTTGTATGGGGCCAGGGGCAATGGCTCACGCCTGTAATCCCAGCACTTTGGGAGGCCAAGGCGGGCAGATCACAAGGTCAGGAGTTCAAGACCAGCCTGACCAACATGGTGAAACCCCATCTCTACTAAAAAATATAAAAATTAGCCGGGCGTGGTTGCACATGCCTGTAGTCCCAGCTACTTGGGAGGCTGAGGCAAGAGAATCGCTGGAACCCGAGAGGCAGAGGTTGCAGTGAGCTGCGATTAGACCACTGCACTCCAGCCTGGGTGACAGTTTGAGACTCCATCTCAAATAAATAAATAAATAAATAAATAAATAAAGTGTTGTATGAAAAGAGAGAAGGTTAGCATTCCCCTTGACCAGGATGAAAGAGGCCCTCAGGCTTGACAAACATGCATAGGGTTAATTTTTTTTAATTAAAAAAAAAAAGAGGTGGCATTTAAAAATGGGAATTCTGGCTGGGTGTGGTAGCTCATGCCTATTATCCCAGCACTTTGGAAGTCCAAGGCACGTGGATCCCCTGAGTTCAGCAGTTTGAGACTAGCCTGGGCAATACAGTGAGACCTAGACTCTACAAAAAGTTTTTTTTAATTAGCCAAGCATGGTAGTGCAGGCTGTGGTCCCAGCTACTCGGTAGGCTGAGGTGGGAGGATTGCTTAAGCCCTGGATGTCAAGGATGTAATGAGCTGTGATCATACCACTGCACTCTAGCCTGGGTGACAGAACAAGACCCTCTGTCAAAATAAATAAGTAAATAAAAATTAAAAAAACTAAAATAGGGAATTCCCAGTATTATCATTGAGATTGCCCTCTGCTATGGCCAGGTGAGCTGTAGGACTGCCCAGGGCCTCACCTCAGAGCCCGTACTTGCCCCCTTTTGTTCTATATGCACTAACTCCAATACTGCCCAGCTCCGAGTTACCACAGATACAGGTTGCTTCATACTTTGTGCTTTGGCCCATGCTTCTGCCTTCCTCCCCTCCCATCAATTTAGGACTCAGTCCAGGCATCCTTTCCTTTAGGAAGCTTCTCCTGTCCCCTGCTCCTACCCTGTGCTGTGCACTTCCAAGATAGCACTCATTGCGCTAGACTCTAGTTGTCCACGTGTGTCTTCTACACTGGCCTGTGAGCTCCCCCAAGATAAAGCTTGGATTTGATAATCTCTGTGACCTCAGAGCCCAGCACAGGGCCTGGTATAGAACGAATGCTCACTATATATAGCTAGATTATTCATAACAGAGCTCCTGATCCAAATTTTGAAAAGAAGCTGGCCAGGCATGGTGGGCTCATGCCTGTAATCCCTACACTTTGGGAGGCCAAGGCAGGTGGATCATGAGGTCCGGAGATGGAAACCATCCTGGCAAACATGGTGAAATCCTGTCTCTACTAAAAATACAAAAAAAATTAGCTGGGAATGGTGGCATGCACCTGTAGTCCCAGCTACTCAAGAGGCTGAGGCAGGAGAATAGTTTGAACCCAGAAGGCAGAGGTTGCGGTTTGCCAAGATCACACCACTGCACTCCAGCCTGGTGACAGAATGAGACTTCGTCAAATAAATAAATAAATAAATAAATAAATAAATAAACAAAATAAAAAGAAAAGAAAAAAAGAAGCTGCTGTCACCCTTGGACTATAGACTATGCTTTTCTCTACAGTTTCTACCTGAAAACAGGCCCTCACCAGGCACCAATCCACAGTGCTCATCTGTTCTGTCCAAAATAAGAAATCTCCCTGCTCAGAACAGTTGATAGACTTTATGTATTTATGTAAAAAAACACAGCAGGAGAGGAAGCTAAAAGGTTATACTGGGGCTGCTAAACAGCCTCAAATACAAGCAGAGAAACCTAGCACTATGGTTTGAATGTGTCCCTCAAAGTCACATGTTGGAAACTTAATCCCCAGTGCAGCGGTATTGGGAGCTGGGGCCTATGGGAAGTGTTTGGGTCATGAGTCTGGGGTTTGGACCCTCATGAATGAATTAATGCTATCACCATTGGAGTGGGTTTGTTATCATGAGAGTGGGCTCCTCATAAAAGAACAAGTTCAGACCAGGCACAGTGGCTCACCCCTGTAATCCCAGGACTTGGGGAGGGTGAGATGGGTGTATCACCTGAGGTCAGGAGTTTGAAACCAGCCTGGCCAACATGGTGAAACCCTGTTTCCACCAAAAACACAAAAATTGGCCAATGTGGTGGTGGGCACCTATAATCCCAGGTACTCAGGAGGCTGAGGCAGATGAATCGCTTGAACCCGGGAGGTGGGGAGCTGAGACTGCCTCACTGCACTCCAGCTGGGCAACAGAGCATGGCTCCATCTCAACAACAACAACAACAAAAGGACAAGTTCAGTCCCCTCTAGCCTTTTCTCTTGCCCTCTCTTTGCCCTTCCACCATGGAATGACAGAGCAAGAAGGACTTCACCAAATGCCAGCCTCTTAACCTTGAACTTCCTAGGTTCCAGAACTGTGAACCAATAAATTTCTGAACAAACAGGTTCTTCATTATAAATTACCTAGTCTGTGGTATACTGTTTGTTACAGCAGCATAAAATGTACTAAGACACCTGGGCTTTACCATGGAGGCCAGAGAGAACCATGGAAGAATTTCTGACTTAAGAAAGTGACAGGATGTTAGCTGTACAAGGTAAAGATTAACTTGGCAGCAAGTACGGGATGCACTAGGGCAGGCAGTAAAGACTAAAGGCAGAAAAAATTGCTGTCCCACTTTCCTTCCTATTAAGAAGTCATACTAACTCTAGGCATCTTTCACACAGTGTGCCTCTCATTTCCCAAACCTTGTGGCTTCTATCTTTTGCAAAACAGCAAACTTCCATACTACTAGAAAACCCAATATCTCAAGTCCTCTAACAAAATATCAAAAACTTATTATCCCTTTTTTCTCCAGCCTCATGTCTTACCCAAGCAGTTAATCTGCAGCTCCTTTGTCTGGGCACCATCCAGGATGGAAAGGAAGAGGGGAAAAAGCTTCTCCCGGAAGTGTCCTGAAAGCATCTCAGCGGCCACTGGTGAGGAGTACAGCTTCCCATAAAGGTAACAGACAGAAGCTTTTATGCCCTCATTGGGGTATAGTAAGCCTCTCAACAGATGGTCCATCAGGTTGCCTGTTCAGAAAATGACCAAAGAGCCAGAGAAAATTTCACAATGTCAATTGCTATATGAAACTCCAATCTATCATTCCCAATGGGGTAGTAACGGTAAGTCCCTAAAATCCCCCACAATAAATGTTTTCTGCATGCTTAATCTAAAGGGAAAACCAAACTAGGCAGAGTGACTCACACCTGTAGTCCCAGCATTTGGGAAGGCCAAGGCAGAAGGATCATCTGAAGTCAAGTGTTTGAGACCAGCCTGACCAATACGGCAAGACCCTGCTGCTACTAAAAATACAAAAATTAGGCCAGGCGCAGTGGCTCACGCCTATAATCCCAGCACTTTGGGAGGC
>NW_016107750.1:917159-918518 GCF_001604975.1 Cebus imitator
CGCCTCGGCCTCCCAAAGTGCTGGGATTACAGGCTTGAGCCACCGCGCCCGGCCCAAAAAAGGGAAACCAACTTAAAGAAGTTTATTTGCCCTTTGATAAATCCACTGTGAGATATTTATTTGCATTTCACTGATAGAAAAAAGTGCTCCTATATTCCAGAATTCCTCCTTCCATCCAAAAGGAAGGTTCATAGTAGGTACTTAATTAATTTGTGTTAAAGAATGAATGGTAATAGTCCAAGAATAGAGTCAGAAATCTGACCTTTTTCAAACTGACCAATATACAGCACATTTTGCAAATGGGGAAACTGAAGGCTAGAGTAGGAAAGTAATGTCATCCCAGGTATACAGAATGAATGGGCCACCCAGATGGCAGTATGATAAAAGCAGGTAAAAGGGCAGTGGCAGCTCCTGCCACAAATCACTCACCGTGCTCCATTACAAGCTGGTCTGCCAGAGCAGGGATGGCATCCACCAACTTGCCAAGAAGAGTCAGGGTAGCCAGGCTGCCTCGCATGGAGGGCATATTACATAGCTACAGAAAGCGAATATGTTCCACTCTGTCAATTAGGATCAGGACAGATCTCCCACCAAAACTAATCCTGCCCTACCCACACAGGCATGTTGCATGTGTCTCTCACCACAATCAGCAATCAACTTTTTTAGCCTAGTGTCCAATGCCCCCATTAGACTGGGAACTCCCAGAGGAGAGGGACGTGAGTCCCTTTCCTGAGTCCTCTCAGAGTCTTCAGTACCTAGCTCAGTCCATGTTTGTTAAACTGAATTAAAATTAGCATATTTTCACCCCTATGGAACCAGAAACTGGAGGACAAAAGTTTGAAATGTCATGAAGACAGAACACCGATTCAATGTAAAAAAAAAAAAAAAAATACTGGCTGGATGTAGTGGCTCAAGCCTGTAATCTCAGCACTTTGGGGAGCCAAGGAGGGCAGATCACCTGAGGTCAGGAGTTCGAGACCAGCCTGACCAACATGGTGAAACCCTGTCTCTACTAAAATTGTAAAAATTAGTGGGGCCTGGTAGCCCATGCCTGTGATCCCAGATACTCAGGAGGCTGAGGCAGGAGAATCACTTGAACCCAGAAGGTCGAGGTTGCAGTGAGACAAAATCACACCACTGCACTCCAGCCTGGGTGGCAGAATGAGACTCGATCTGAAAAAAAAAAAAATTATCATTGTTATTATAACTACTCTTACTGAACATTCTCTGTATACCAGGCACTATGCTTCATGCTTTACAGAGAAAGTCAATAGTCCACGTTTTACTTTTTCTATTGACTAGCCATACCACTTTTGGCAAGATTCTTAACTCTTTTTTTTTTTTTTTTTTTTTTTTTTT
>NW_016107750.1:920028-925244 GCF_001604975.1 Cebus imitator
AAAAAAAAAAAAAAAGGGAAAGGAAGAAAGCTATAAAGAACACTGGAACAGGATCAGTGGCCCCAGGCCTTAACTCTGATTCTGCCACCAACTGAGTGAACTCACAGACTTCAATCTGTCATTTGTTCAAAGAATGCTTGATCCAGCTCTGACAACTGAGGACTCTGAGATATCTCAAGAATCCGTAGATATTTACTGACCTCTTTGTGGCACTCATCCAGCAGGCAACGGATGGTCTGCTCCAGCTTCAGCTGCGTTGTGAGCTGAATAAGGACTGAGTAGACACAATAGCATTACTAACCAGGACACACCACCAAACCAAAGTCCGCCTTCCATGGCCCTTCTACTCAGTCAATGCAGGGTAGTGATTTGCCTGGGATAATTGGTATTATTCTTTTCTATTTCTTCCATTAAACTACGTGTACACATCCAAACTCAAGGAGTTCTAGATGCTGCTTTTTTGTTTTGTTTTTCCTTTTGTTTTTCTTTTGTTTAGAGACATGGTCAACATCCAAGCAAAGTGCAGTGGTGTGATATAGCTCATTACAGCCTTGAATTCCTGGGCTCAAGCGTTCCTCCCACTCAGCCTCTCATGTAGCTGAGACTAGAGGTACATGCCACCATGCCTGGCTAATTTTCTAATTTTCTTGTAGAGACAGGGTCTTGCTATGTTGCCCGGGCTAATCTCAAATGCCTGGGTTTAAGCAATCCTCCTGCCTGATTCCCAAAGTGCTGGGATTATAGGTGTGAGTTACCATGCCTGGGCTTCTTTTATGTCAGTGGTTCTCAACTCAGGCTGCACATCAGACTCACCTAGAAAGCTTTAAAAAAATACTAATGCCCAAGTCCCACTCCAGACCAATTAAATCAGAACGTGTAAGGGAAAAGCCCAATATATTGTTTAATATGAAGAAATATACACATATATATACACAAAAATATATTTATATTTAAATATATTTTAATATGTTTTATACTTAAAAATAATTTTCAAAACATAAAATTCTAGTGTATTTCTTTTTTTTTTTTTTTGAGACGGAGTTTCGCTCGTTACCCAGGCTGGAGTGCAATGGCACGATCTCGGCTCACCGCAACCTCCGCCTCCTGGGTTCAGGCAATTCTCCTGCCTCAGCCTCCTGAGTAGCTGGGATTACAGGCACGCGCCACCATGCCCAGCTAATTTTTTGTATTTTTAGTAGAGACGGGGTTTCACCATGTTGACCAGGATGGTCTCGATCTCTTGACCTCGTGATCCACCCGCCTCGGCCTCCCAATGTGCTGGGATTACAGGCTTGAGCCACCGCGCCCGGCTAAAATTCTAGTGTATTTCTAAAGTTCTCCAGGTAAGTCTACTGTGAAACCAGATTTGAAACTGCTATTTTATATTATCTCTACTTTTCCCTTCCTCAGAGTTTGCTCCTTTATGTATACTTAAAAAAAGAATTATTAGCAAGTTCCTGTGCCAATTATTACATTATCTCTCAGCTCCAAACCCACCCTTGTCTACAATCATTTGTGGTACTTCTGCTGGTGTCTTTGAGGAGAAATTCTGCAAGGTTGGAAAAGCTGCAAACTAAATTCAGCAGCTGCTGTGAGAAGGTTCTGTCACTGTAGTGTCAAGAGGCATTCTAGGCTAACATGCTCAGAAACAAGAAGCAGGCAGAAAGCAAACAAGAATAATGAGGAAGGAGCAAGTCCTTCTCCCCTGACCCTTAGAATCCCTCCAGTGCTCTCAACCTGGGTGAAGTTCCTGGGGTCTGGTAATGGTTTTGCAAGCTGTGCTGGTACCAACCAGAAGTGGATGGATGGCTGCAGGATTGTAGCTCCACTAGAGGGTGGCCTTGAAGGAAAATGATGACGGGAAATCCCCCAGGTGGTCAGAACAAGTGATACACTGTCTACATTAGCTACAATGAGAGCTGGTCAGAAGTACATACAGATCATATTGCCTTATACGCAACTGCTAACTCTTAGGCTGGATAGTCACAGACTTGAGAAATACACAATTGAAAGACTGGTAACTAGGCCAGGTGTAGTGACTCACACCTGTAATCCTAGCATTTTGGGAGGCCGAGGAGGGTGGATCACCTGAGGTTGGGAGTTCAAGAGCAGCCTGGCCAACATGGAGAAACACTGTCTCCAGAAAAAAATACAAAATTAGCCGGGCGTGATGGTGGATGCCTGTAATCTCAGCTACTCAGGAGGTTGAGACAAGAGAATCGCTTGAACCCAGGAGGCAGAGGTTGTGGTGAGCCGAGATCGCGCCATTGCACTCCAGCCTGGGCAACAAGAGTGAAACTCCATCTCAAAAAATATATATATAAAAATTAGCCAGGCATGGTGGTCTGTAATCCCAGTTACTCAAGAGGCTGAGGCAGGAGAATCACTTGAACCTGGGAGGCAGAGGTTGCAGTGAGCCAAGATTGTGCCACTGCACGCCAGCCTGGGCGACAGAGTGAGACTAAAAAAATATATATATATACATTGGTGACAATGAGGCCTGGAGAAGATGGACCTTTCAGAATGAGCATAAAGTATGAAGATACTTGTCTCTTGTGTGAATATTCCCTAAAGAAAATCTGCTGTAGAAGAGGTTCTCAATAACCAGGTGGTCAAAATGGCACATTTTTTGAATGTTAATTCACCTCTTTCCCTAGCCATCAAGTGCTTATTCAATGGATCCATGTACAAAGCGGCTATAGTGGCAGAGCTGGAGGCTATGCATGGGGCTCAACAACCTGGACTTTGTCTTGTCAAGGCTGAACTGATTAATGCTATCACTGAGTGTCTAATCTGCCAACAGCAGAGACCAACACTAAGACCCTGGCATGGCACCATTCCTGAGGGCACCAGCCAATTATATGGTGTCATGTGGATTACACTATACTTCTTCCATCCTGGAGGGGCAGAAATTTGTCCTTACTGGAATAAACATGTATTCTAAATACGAACCTACCTTCCCAAACCATAATACTTCTGCCAAAAACACATCTGTAAGCTTACAGAATGGCTTATTCAATGTCATAGTATTGTGCACAGCATCACTTGGATCAAGGAACTCATTTCACAAGAGAAGTGAGGCAAAAGTAAAAAAAAATAAAACAAAAAGAGAGAGAAAGAAGTTGAAGACCAGCCTGGGCAACATGGCAAAACCCCGCCTCTAGTAAAACTACAAAAATTAGTCAGCCGTGGTGGCTTATGTGAGTAATCCCAGACATTCAGGAGACTGAGACAGGAGAATCACTTGAACCTGGGAGGTGGAGGTTTCAGTGAGCCAAGATCACGCCACTGCACTCCAGCTTGAGCAACAGAGTGAGACTTCATCTCAAAATAAATAAATAAATAGGCCGGGCACGGTGGATCACACCTGTAGTCCCACCACTTCGGGAGGCCCAAGTGGGCGGATCATGAGGTCAGGAGACCGAGACCATCCTGGTTAACACAGTGAAACCCCATCTCTACTAAAAATACAAAAAAATTTAGCTGGGCTTGGTAGCACCTGCCTGTAGTCCCAGCTACTCGGGAGGCTGAGGCAGAAGAACCACTTAAACCGGGGAGGCGGAGGTTGCAGTGAGCTAAGATCGCGCCACTGTACTCCAGCCTGGGTGACAGAGCAAGACTTTGTCTCAAAAAAATAAATAAACAAACAAATAAACAATCACCAGAGATGGATGGTATGACTGTCTTCCAGAAATGTGTATACTTAGTATTGGAACTTTCCATCTCCATACACTGGGGACAAATTGAGAATGACTTAGTTTATATGAAGTGTATGAATGAAGGATACTTGGATCTCGTTAGGTAGAAACAAAGTTCTTTTTGCTCTGTGGGAGTTCAAATATGTGGAGAAGTGTGTTTGGACACCAAGTATCCAAAGGAATGGACCAAACCAGTCATTTCACTATTGTCTTTCAGCTCCAAAACTCACCCTGTACTTTGCCTTGGAATACTAGGGCTGGACTCTGCAAACTACATTTTTGCCTTGGTAGCTGAACCCCATTAAGCTCTGCCAATAAAGAGCACTGTAGGAAGAAAGAATTTTCTCCTTCCTCTTTATTTCCTATGAGTTTCCTGTCTGCTTCCCATTCATACAATACACTCCTCATTCATATAATGCACTTCCCTCTTAATATTTATTTTTTTTAAGAGACAGTCTTTGTATGATGCCCAGGTTGGACTTGAACTCCTGAGCTCAAGCTATCCCTCTTGCCTCAATCTCCTAAGTAGCTAGGACTACAGACCCACACCATGGTGCGTGGCACCTTAGCAATTCTTTATCCTGGCAGTAGCAGCGCCATTCTATGACAGCAGCTGAATCAAGCCTGCAGTTTTTCCATAACCACCTTCATTGCATCTCTCCTTCTCCAGAGACAACAGTATTATCTAGTCAGTGCCACTCAGTGGTCTGAGTTTCACATGTGCACCCCTCCTCCACACTTGTAAGTTTTAACCATCCAGTCTCTTTCCTTTTTTCCCTCAGCCCCAGTGACGGAATTGTTTTCTGTAATTGCTACCTCCATGAAAATGTGGTTGTTCTCTTTTTTTTCAGTTACCTACTTAACCAATATTCTTTTTTTTTTTTTTTTTAATTAAGACAGGGTCTTGCTGTGTCACCCAGACTGTAGTGCAGGAGTGCAATCTCAGCTCGCTGCAACCTCCGCCTCCCAGGTTCAAGTGATTCTCCTGCCTCAGCCTCCCGAGTAGTTGGGATTACAGGCACCCCCTACCATGTCCAGCTAATTTTTATTTTTTTGTATTTTTGGTAGAGATAGGGTTTCACCATGTTAGCCAGGCTGGTCTCGAACTCCTGACTTCAAAGTGCTCGGATTACAGGCATGAGCCACCATGCCTGGCCTACTTAACCATTCTTTAAAGTTTCTTTCTATTCAAATAATTGGTATGGTTTCTATTTCTTGACTGGATCCTAACTAGTACAATTCTAACTCTCTGCAGGAATCCTCGAATACCAAGGCTCTTACCTTCTTCCTCTACAAATCCTTTATAAGTAAACCCATGCGCTTTGACAATTTTTTGTTTACTTTTTTTTTTTTTTTTTAAAGAGAAGGGGGTGTCACTTTGTCATCCAGCCTAGAGTACAGAGGGCCAATCATAGTTCACTGTCACCTCAAACTCCTGGGCTCAAGGGATCCTCCTGCCTTAGCCTCCCAAGTAGCTGGGACTACAGGCATGTGCTACCATGCTCAGTCCACTTCAAC
>NW_016107750.1:926549-929035 GCF_001604975.1 Cebus imitator
ATTGAAAACTAATGGAGTTCCTCTTATCTGTCTCTACATGGACAATTTCACCAAGGTCTCAAGTAACCAGAGCTGCAATTCAGACTGATACTTTTTTTTTTTTTTTATTGAGGTTTTGGCCTACAGACTGATACTTTCATCTCCAAGTGCTAGATACGATGGTTTCAACTTACCTTCAATACACAGGTCTGTCACACTCCCATCTTCCACAATGCATAATAGTCCTTAAAGCAGAGGGAGGCAAGAAAGGAGTAGTCAGGCGGGGCACAGCAGTGCATGCCCGTATCCCAGCTGTTTGGGAGGCCAAGGCGAGCAGATCACCTGAGGTCAGGAGTTCAAGACCAGCCTGACCAATATGGCAAAACCCTGTCTCTACTAAAAATACAAAAATTAGCCAGGCGTGGTGGCACATGCCTGTAATCCCAGCTACTTGGGAAGCTGAGGCAGGAGAACTGCTTGAACCCAAGAGGCAGAGGTTGCAGTGAGCTGAGATTGTGCCACTGCACTCCAGCCTGTGCAAAAGAGCAAGACACCATCTCAAAAAAAAAAAAAAAAAAAAAATATGCTCTGGAGTCTATGACAGACCTGGGATAAAATTCCAGCTCTGTCACTTGTTAGAATGAACTCCCTGAAGCTTGGAGATCATCCCATCTCCCTTAAAAGACTGTCTTGGAAGTTAAAAGCCTGAGAAGTCTCTGGCATAGAAAAGCACCCAATACAAGTTAGCAAGGGCTCATTCCATTGGACATTATCATCATATTAAAAGAACCTCAGATAAAATTTAATCCATCACACTTCACACATGAAGATATTAAAGCACAGGGGAGGAAAAGTAACTTAAGCAGGGTCATTTCTAGATCAGCAGACTCCATTCTGGTCCTATACAAAGACCATGTATGCTGGAATCTTTGAATAATTTTTATTTTTTTGAGACGAAGTCTTGCTCTGTCGCCCAGGCTGGGGTGTGGTGGTAAGAACTCAGCTCACTGCAACCTCCGTCACCAGGATTCATTCTCATGTGTCAGCCTCCCGAGTAGCTGGGACTATAGTTATGTACCACCACATCCAGCTAATTTTTGTATTTTAAGTAGAGACAGGGGTTTTATCATGTAGACCAGGCTGGTCTCAAACTCCTGACCTCAAGTGATCTACCTGCTGTAGCCTCCCAAAGTTCTGGGACTATAGGCATGAGCCACCACACTTAGCCAACATTTCCCATTTTCACCTTCGTACTTTTACTAACCTCTTGGCTCTAGTAAAGCCAGTTACTGTAAAATGCATCTTGGATCTTGGAAAAGGGTCCATTTCTACATCATTATCGCAAAACAATTTGCTAACAAAGTGTTACAATACAAAAAATCTAAATAATCTTTCTAAGACCATTTCTCCAAGACCCCCAAAAGCAGATATACATACTATACATGCAAAACTCATGTCAAATTTCCCTCTTAATCTTACCAAAAACCACACTTATAAAGTGCATGCAGACTCTCTGATCCTGAGACACCAGTTGTGTGACCAGGGAGGTGTGCCTTACAAGGGCATCTTGGAAGCAGGACAACATGTGCTTCTTGCGCACCAACTTGAAGCAAAGAAAAATATTTAATAGAAATCAAATATTAGCTATTCTGAAACCAAGAATTGTAATTTCCAAACACAATTACAAGATGATACCGGAGGGATCATTTAAATACAGTGAGATCCATACTCCTTAAAGAGAGGTTGGAAAACAGTATCATTTACAAGGAGGAATCCTATGTTCATACAAAGGATTATAAATCAGCTAAAGTTCATAATGCCCTACACTTACATAGCAATTTACTCTTCACAAATCATTTTGTCTACCAGCTCATTCAAGCCTTACAAGTTGGTGAAGAAAGCAAAAACAGATACTATCACCATTTTGAAGATGAGAGAACTGAAGCTGAGACTTTCCCAAGGATTCAAATCTAAGTCTCCAATCCAGGTCTGACCTAAGATCAGTGTTCTTTCCACTTCAACCATCTGGGGAAGTAATACTGGGCCCTTTCATGACAGAGGTAGGTAGAGAAAACACATCCTTCTATTCAATGTAGCCATAAATTCTCATACTCAAGTCACTTCCTTTTAAAGGGAACTGGGTAGAAGTTGTGCAATGTGTTCATGACAATAGCAAAAGGTAGGTCAAAAAAGGGTAAACACTGAGGATAGAACCAGAAAACAAGTATAATTGACTGTATCACCTCTTTAATTAGTGAGGAATGAGGTTAAGAAAAGTGTGTTTGCCGGGCGCGGTGGCTCAAGCCTGTAATCCCAGCACTTTGGGAGGCCGAGGCGGGTGGATCACAAGGTCAAGAGATCAAGACCATCCTGGTCAACATGGTGAAAGCCCGTCTCTACTAAAACTACAAAAAAATTAGCTGGGCATGGTGGCGTGTGCCTGTAGTCCCAGCTACTCAGGAGGCTGAGGCAGGAGAATTGCCTGAACCCAGGAGGCGGAGGTTGTG
>NW_016107750.1:930965-944451 GCF_001604975.1 Cebus imitator
TTCACCATGTTGACCAGGATGGTCTCGATCTCTTGACCTCGTGATCCACCCGCCTCGGCCTCCCAAAGTGCTGGGATTACAGGCTTGAGCCACCGCGCCCGGCCGTCACTATCTTTCTTGAGAAAATACAGTTATTTCTATTTTTTTAAATTACTTATGCCACAAGACTGAACACTTAAAAAGATCTAAAAATGGCTGAGTGCGGTGGCTCACACCTGTATTCCCAACACTTTGGGAGGCCAAGGCAGGTGAATCACAGGCTCAGGAGTTCCAGATCAGCTTCATCAACATGGTGAAACTCCCATCTCTGCTAAATTTGCTGGGTATGTTGGCACGTACCTGTAATTCCAGCTAGTCAGGAGGCTGAGGCAGGAGAATCATTTGAACCCAGGAGGCGGAGGTTGCAGTGAGCCAAGATCACACCACTGCACTCCAGCCTGGGCGACAGAGCAAGACTATGTCTCAAAAAAAAAATCTAAAAATGATAAACTGTATATTATCTATATTTTGCCACAATAAAAAAATTACTTATGGGCCAGGCACAATGGCTCATGCCTGTATTCCAGCACTATGGGAGGCCGAGGCAAGAAGACCACGGCTTGAATGCAGGAGTTTGAGACCAGCCTGGGCAACATAGTGAGACCCTGTAACAACAAATAATAAAAAATTCACTGGGCGTGGTGATTCACACCTGTAGCCCCAGCTACTTATGAGGGTGAGGTAGGAGGATCACTTGAGCCCAGGAGGTCAAGGCTACAGTGAGCTATGATCGTGCCACTGCACTCCAGCCTGGGCAACAGGGTGAGACCTGTCTCCAAAAAAATCTACAAAATTTGTTAATATACCTGGGAGTGGTGGCTCATGCCTGTAATCCCAGCACTTTGGGAGGCTGAGGAGGTTGGATCACATGGTCTGGAGTTCAAGACCAGCCTGGCCAACATGGTGAAACCCCATCTCTACTAAAAATACAAAAATTAGCTGGGCATGATGGCACATGCCTGTAATCGCAGCTATTCGGGAGGCTGAGGCAGGAAAATTGCTTGAAACAGGACCCAGGAGGCAGAGGTTGCAGTGAGCCAAGATCACACCACTGCATTCCAGCCCAGGCTACAGAACAAGACTCCATCTTTAAAATAAAAAAAAAATCAATGGATATAACCCACATAAACAAAAACTACTTGGGGTCAACAATTTTGTATGAAGTATCCTGAGATGAAAATATCAAAATATTTGAGAATGCAGCCAGGCACGGTGGCTCACACCTGTTATACTGGCACTTTGGGAGACCAAGGTGGGAGAATCGCTGGGAACAGGAGTTCAAGACCGCCTAGGCAATGTAGGTTGACACCCTGGAGACTGTCTCTCCAAAAATAAAAAAAGGAAGTGCTGATCTAGCCAATCCCCCCAAGCACGAATTCCCCACCCATGAATTTGAGAGAAACTTTACTTGGATGCCTCCATGGACAACAAAAGTCACTGCCATGGCTCACACCTGTAAGCCCAGCACTTTGGGAGGCCAAGGCAGGCAGATCACGAGGTCAGCAGTTAGAGACCAGCCTGGCCAATATGGTGAAAGCCGGTCTCTACTAAAAATACAAAAATTAGGCCAGGCACGGTGGCTCATGCCTGTAATCCCAACACTTTGGGAGGCCGAGGTGGGCGGATCATGATGTCAAGAGATCCAGACCATCCTGGCGAACAAGGTGAAACCCTGTCTCTACTAAAAATACAAAAATTAGCTGGGCGTGGTGGCGTGCGCCTGTAGTCCCAGCTACTCGGAAGGCTGAGGCAGGAGCATTGCTTGAACCTGGGAGGCAGAGGTTGCAGTGAGCCAAGATCGTGCCACTGCACTCCAGCCTGGCGCCTGGTGACAGAGCGAGACTCTGTCACACACACACACACACACACACACACACACACACACAGAGCCGGGCATGGTGGCACGCGCCTATAGTCCCAGCTACTTGGGAGGCTGAGGCAGGAGAATCGCTTGAACGCGGGAGACGGAGGTTGCAGTCAGCCGAGACTGCGCCACTGCACTCCAGCCTGGGCAACAGTCATCTCAAAAAACAAACAAAAAAAGAACCCTCATTACAAACGCAGGTAGGCACTGAAGGCCCAGGCAGCCCAGCCAACTCTGCCAGGGGAAAGGTCTTCCCTTTCACCCCACTTCCGCCCGGCTGTAACCTGTCACTCCTGTCCCCCCCGGCGCCCAGGCAGCCCCTCCTCGGATTCACACGCGGACAGCTGAAGGGAATGAGGAGCGGCCGCCGCCTGTGCGCCTGGCCCGCAGGTGACTGGGGACAGAAATGGCGGGAGCCTGAGCTAAGGCTGAATCCTGGGGAAATGGAGGCAGGGCCAGCAAAGGAAGGGGCCAGAGGGCGGAAAGCAGGAAGGCGTGTCCCTGAGACTGGGTGAGGTCCCGAGGGATCCGGATTTCTGCCCTTCCAGGCGCACGGCCAGGAGGCTTGGCCCGGTGGACGGGGCTCCCCGGAGGCCAATAGGCCGGCCTGGGGCTGAGGGGACCGTGAAGCCGCTGTGACCGGGTGCGGGGCGGGCTGACCGGGAGGGGCGTGAACACCGCGCGGGGGCCCGGTTTCGCGTCGGGTTCACAGTAGCGGGTCTGGCGAGGGACTGGCCGCGTTTGCTGAGGGTAACGCCCAAACCCAGGTCTTCCAAAGAAAGAGTTCAATCCGCACC
The DNA here is from genome assembly GCF_001604975.1 of Cebus imitator. NCBI lineage: Eukaryota > Metazoa > Chordata > Mammalia > Primates > Cebidae > Cebus > Cebus imitator. The sequence goes on from NW_016107750.1 coordinate 933,666, forward strand.
GACACGCCGGGCTCGGGCAGCAGCTCCAGCGTGCAGGCCAAGCACAGGCGGGGGGACACAGGCAGCAGCCAGCGCGAGTCGTGCCGGTAATGGGCCCTCTCGAAGAGGAGAGCCGCCTCTTCGTTCCTTCTGGGCCCGGGAGTGCCCGCTGTCGCCGCCTGCCTCACAGCCATCTCGCTCGTCTCTCGCTGAGGCAGAACCTTTTCCCGCGCAGCCTGCAGGCATGCGCAGTTAGAGGACACGCTTGCGTCGTCGTGGAATGCGCCTGCGCGGACCCTGGAAGGCGCAGTCTCAGGCGAGCAGCTGCACCTGAGGCTGAGTGGCCGGCGCAGGGGCTCTGAGTCGTGTCTAACTAAGCCAAAAGCAGTATGCGCTTAGAACCCTGCAGGAATGTCTTCACCACACCCAAAGTTGAAAAGTAATTTTTTTTTTCACAGTCTCGCTCTGTTGCCGAGGCTGCAGTGCCGTGGCACGATCTCGGCTCACTGCAACTTCCGCCTCCCAGGTTCAAGCGATTTATCTGCCTCAGCCTCCTAAGTAGCTGAGACTATAGGCATGCACCACCACGCCCAGCTAATTTTTGTGTTTTTAGTAGAGACGGGGTTTCACCATATAGCTCTAACTCCTGACCTAGTGATTTGCCTGCCTCGGCCTCCCAAAATGCTGGGATTACAGGCGTGACCCACCATGCCCGGCCTGAGAATCTTAACTAATGCCTGATGATCTGAGGTGGAACAATTTGAGCTCCAACCTTCACCCCCACCCCCAGTCCCTGGGAAAAATGCCTTCCACGAAACCAGCCACTAGTGCCAAAAAGGCTGGGGACAGCTGCTTTATCCTTTCAGCCAGGTGTGGTGTCTCACACCAGTAATCCAGCACTTTGGGAGGCTGAGGTGGGCAGATTGCTTGAGCCCAGGAGTTCAAGACCAGCCTGGGCAAGATGGCGAGACCCATCTTGGGATGTCTCATCGACCTGTACTTTTTGTAGCTGTCTCTACAAAAAAAATACAAAAATAGGCCCGATGTGGTGGCTCATGCCTTTAATCCCAACACTTTCGGAGGCCGAGGCAGGTGGATCACCTGAGGTCAGTAATTCAAGACCAGCCTGGTCAACATGGCAAAACCCAATCTCTACTAAAAATACAAAAATTAGCCAGGCGTGGTGGCAGGTGCCTGTAATCCCAGCTACTCGGAAGGCTGAGGCAGGAGAATCTCTTGAACCCAGGAGGTGGAGGTTGCAGTGAGCTGAGATCACACCACTGCACTGCAGCCTGGTCGACAGAGCAAGACTCCATCTCAAAAAGAATAAAGAGTTTGAGACCAAAAGTAAAAATAGAAGTAAAAAAAAAAGAGAGAGAGAGAGAAAGAAGTTTGAGACCAGCCTGGGCAACATGGCAAAACCCCACTTCTAGTAAAAATTTAAAAATTTGCCAGGCATGGTGGCTCATGCCTGTAATCCCAGCTACTCAGGAGGCTGAGGCAGGAGAATCACTTGAACTCATGAGACAAAGGTTGCAGTAAGCCAAGCTCAAGCCACTGCACTCCAACCTGGACCACAGAGTGACACTCCATCTCAAAAGAAAAATTAGTGTCCCATGTAGAGCACCACCCCTCCCCATAAGCAACGAAGGCTGTTGGAGTATCCTGCCTTAATCAGGATTAGCTTTTGGACAGGGCAGGAAAGGACCTCAGTGGACTCTACTGTGAGGAGGCTGGAGGGGACATTTTTTGGAGAGAACACTGGGGTCGCCCACATTCCCTAAATCTTCACAACCACAGAGTGGAAGTGGCTTCTACCCCACCCACAAAGTATCCCAAACCCCAAAAGGGAGTGCTTAGAAAACATGTGCCATAGAAATTAGAACCCCACAGGGCCCAAATGACCAATTTATTAGAGGCTTTGTGGGGATCAGGACAGTCTCAAACCTTTTCTAACATGTCCTGAGGACTCTGGGCCTGAGTCTACTTTTTAAAGCCATGCTGAAAGAGAAAAAATCTCAGATGCTTCATAAAATCAAACTTTTTGGAGCCTGGTGTATTCTGTGGAGCCCCATTTGGATTTCCAGGTGCCCCCTGGCCCTGGGATCTTTCTGTCTTAGGAAGGGTGGCTCCAGTACAGCAGTGACTTCGTGGCTGAAGTTCCCTCTGTGAAGCAGTGTGGCCTCCAATCCTGTCCTCCCCTGCACGTGAATTACCCACTTTGGGAAGCAGAGTATAATCAGGTTCCCTCAGGGTCAGGTTAGGGGCTGAGTGCTTGCACTTGGCAAGCTGTGGAGACCAAGACATCTTGTTCAGAAGGGTCAGGCTCAGCTTTCCCCCCACAGAGTGGAGCCTCCCTCTGAAGCTGACAGGTTCTGCAGAATGGCAGGAAGGCTGCTGCCCAGCCCCTCTGCACCCTGTAGGTTCCAGGCTTCCTCTTCTCCAGTATGGGGGCTGCTGGCATTTGAGTCTGTGGGGCTTAGAGACCTCCCAGGATGTGCATTCCTTCCTCCAGTGGATGTAGTATGGCTTGGAGGATGAGGTCCTGACTCTGCTGGTAGCCCTTTCTGCCAGCTGGGAGACCCCTGGCCTGATCATTTTCCAGCCCCTGCTGTTCTCACTGGGAGGCTCTCCGACCCTTTGTTGGCCACACCAGCTCCTGGATCTCGCTGCGGGCCTGGGGGTCCTGGGAGCCAAAGGCTCAGCCCTGGCAGGAGCTTTCTGGATCTCCTGTGGTTCTCTGGCGCCCTCTGGTGGCCGGACTCTCCTGGCCTTTTCAGGCTGGATGGAAATGCCCATCCGCTCTGACCTGTAGGGTCTGTTTCCCTCCAGAGCTCTGGCTTGTGTAGGAAGTTTCGAGCTTTTTCTGTCTGGGCGCTGAACCCTCTGGAACCTTTCTGGGGACTTAAGGCCTGGTGGGGAGCCCTGGGCCTCACAATACCTTTCCTGCTGCGCTTGGAGCTCCTGGCCCGTGTTCAGTCCAGGGAGCCTTGCCCCAGCAAGGGGCAATGAGCAAGATCCTAAGAAGTTAAACAGGAAATAGGACTCCAGGATCCGCCGGGGAAGACCCCACTTCAGGTGTGCAATCCTCCTCCGCATCAGGGATTCCAGAAGCAGTTGTTTGCTCTTCTTGAGGACTGTCCCCTTGGGCAGGACAGTGAGGACAGTGGGAGCACCCACCAGAGCTATGGCAGCTTTTGGGTCTGGGCCACACAGCACACAGGGACAGGCAGAGGGCATGCCCAAGGGAGCAGTCAGAGATGGAGGGTTCCGGTATTGCCGAGTCAGGCTGGGGACCTTCTCTGGATCTACCCCTTTGTCCCTTTGTTGTCTTCTGCAGGATTCAGGTTGGGCCTGCTGGGAGGCTGGACTGATCCCCACTCTGTGATCCCTGGCAGGGGTTGTGCCCTGGCTGGCCACATGCTCTCCCTCCCCACCCACCAGCAAGAAGACTTCACCCCGGTGGGGGAGAGGATCCATCTCAGGACAGGGAGAAGAGATGAAACTATTTACAACCACTGCCTGTTCCTGTTCCATGGTCCCATGTCCAGAACCAGAGAAGGCTGGGGGCCTTGGTAGGTTGTGTTTTCTGCCTGTGGGTCTCTCATCCCCAGAACAGTCAACTTGGAGACTGTCCCTCACAGCATCCTTTCCACTGACCAGGTCCTTGTTTCCTTCCCTTGGTGCTGGAGGCCCTCCAACATCCCAATCTGTGCACTTTCTCTGGCTTCCTATATCCTGGAATTCTGCAACATCCTCAGCTCCACCCTCATTCTTATTTTCTTGCCCTTGTACCTGGATCTTTTCATCAATTTCACCTCTTAATTGTCCCTGGTCATCTCTGGCAGAAGCCTGGCTCTCTGAGCCATCATCACTTGTGGTCCCACTCAGGTTTCTCTTCCCTTGTATTTGAATTTCTTCATCATTCCCACCTCCACCCTGTTCCTGGTTCTTCCACTCTGATGAAAGGGTCTTTCCATTACCTTTACTTTTTAACAGTCTCTGGTTCTTTGCTCTCAGCCTCCAGTTTTTTCCCCTAAGTCTCCAGATCGTTCTACCATCCTCATTTCCAGCCTTTCTCTGGCTTCTCTTCTGTGATGCCTGATTTTCTGTAACATCCTTTCCAGTCAGCTCCCAGTTCCTCCTCCCTGGTGACTGGCTGTCTCCAATTTCACTATCAGACTGTCCCTGGTTCTCTCTCTTAGGTCTCTGAATCTTTACACTGTCCTCACCTCCGGGTTCTCTCTGGTTTCTCTCCACCGGAGCCTGAATTTCTGTTCCACTCTCACTTCCCATCGGCTTCTGGCTCTTCCACTCTGATAAAAGGATCTTTCTACCAAGATCACTTCTAAACAGACTCTGGGTTTCTTTCCCAGGTGCCCAGGTCTTTACACCATCCTCCCCTCCAGCTTCTCTCAGGTTTCTCTTCCCTTGTATCTGAATTTCTGCCCCATTCTTACCTCCAGTCTGCTCATCTTTCTTCCATTCTTCTGACTGAGTTTCTCCATCAACTTGACTTGTTAATTTGCCCCAGTTCACTGACTCAGATGTCTGGGCATGTCCACAATCCTTGCCTCTAGTATGTTCCTGGTTCTTTCCCTTTGGTCTGTGAATCTTTTCACTAAATTCACTTCCTGACTGACACTGATTTTTTTTCCCAAGTTCCTGGGTCTCTTTTTCATCCTCACCTTTAACCTCTCTCCTCCCTAGTGACTGAATGTCTGTACCATTCTCTTCTCTAGGTGGCTTATTCTTCTTCCTCCCTGCTGAATGAGTCTCCACATCAGTTTCACCATTTAATTGTTCATGGATCTCAGCCTCAGGTGCCAGGATATTTGTACCATCCTCACGTCCTTCCTTTCTCTGATCTCTCTTCTCTGATGCCTGAATTTCTGCTCTATCTTCACCTCCAATCCAATTCTGATTCTCCCAACATAGTATCTCAAGTTCTCTGTCAATTTCACTTGCTACTTGTCTCCAGTTTCCCCACCATGGGGCCTGGATCACCACCCAGTCCTTCTCTCTTATCTCCCTGAGCTGCTTCCTGCTAGGTATTTGGGTTTCTTTAGCATTTTCACCTCTTCTCAGGCCTTTATTTCCCCACCCCACTTGAATTTCATGACTTAATTGTTTCTGGCTCTCTCCCCCAGATGCTTGGGTCTTCCTAGCTTTCTCACGTCCACATCGATCCTGTTTCTCCCACACTGGTGTCTGGATCTCTGTAATATTCCCAATACATTCCTGTTTTCCCCAATCCAAGGCCTGGGTCTCTACACCATCCTCTTTTTTCACTTCTCCTAGGTTCTGTCTCCCAGGTGACGGGGTTTGTGCAGCATCCTGACCTCCAACCTGGTCCTTGTTTCTTCCCTTTTCTGTCTGAATTTCCACATCAGCATCACCTTTCATCTGCTTTTGTTTCTCCCACTCTGACGTCTGGGTCTTCTCACCATTCTCATCTCTAGTCTGACCCTGCTTCCCCAATTCTTGAGCCTGGATCTGTTCCCCATCTTCCCCTCCAGCCTCTTTCTTGTCCTTCCTCTCAAACGTCTGGGTCTCCACAGCATCCTCACTTCCATTCTTATCCTGGTTCTCCCACTCAGGTGTTTGGGTCTCTGCATCAATTTTACATCTTAACTCTTCTTGGTTCTCTCCCGTATGTGCCTGGGTTTCAGGGGGATTCTTATTTCCAGCCTCCCTCTGGTTTCTATTCCCTAGTTCCTGAATGTTGGTTCTATTCTCAATTCCCATCCGGTCCTGGTTCTCCCACCCTGGTGTCAAGATCTCTCCATCAGCTTCACTTATTACTAGTCTCTGGTTTGCACACTCCAACACATTAGTCTCTGCATCACCCTCCATTCCAAAGTCTACTGGGAACTGCTCCCCAGATGCCTGCATTTCTGAAGCATCTTCCCATCTGCTCCCTCTCTGGTTCATCCCCCTTGGAGCCTGGGTCTCTCTACTATCCTCTCTGATTGCTGTCTGTTTTTTACCCCCTGGTTCCCAGGCCTCTGGTGGGCAGTCCCAGGACTTCCAAGTGCACATTCTTGGTATTTGGTGAGAATGATCAGGCAACAGCTCTCTGGAGCAGAACTGCAGCCTCTGGGCTGAAAGTAAGTTTGGAAGAGAGGTGGTTAAGGTCATGGAGGTGGGGCGAGACCTCGTGCTGATGACAGGCTCCAGTGACACCAACCTTTCCTGCAAGTGAAGCAGCAGCTGCTCCATCTCATGGCACATGTCCAAGGCAGGGTGAGTCTGACCATCTCTGAGACACCAAGGTACCTGCCATGCTTTCCAGCAACTGTCCTGAGGCATTAGACAGGTGCTTGAAATGGACGTGGTACAAAAAATGGGCTCAGGGTGGGTGTGAACACCTGAAGGTGGGCCCGGACTTGGGTGCTGTGGAGAGAGCAAGTTCTGGGTCCATGATTCCTGGAGGCTCCTCCGGTATCTCCATCTCTGCCTTTGTGCCCATTGATGAGAATCTAGGCCTCTGAAGTTTCCAGGACTGAAGAAGAATTCAGGAGTCAGCTCAAAGACAGTTTTGCATCTCATGGAGGGCACTGCCCGCTTCTGCAGTGGCACCTGTAGGTGAGAACAGAGAAGGAAAATCCTTGCACACATATTAACTTGTGTAATCCATACAGACAGAATAGTCAGGGAAGTCTTATTTGAGGAAGTGACATTTGGAGACCTGAATGAAGTAAGGAGCAAAGCAAGTGACATCTAAAGAAAGAGCGTTATAGGCAGAGGAGATATTAAGTACAAAGGCTTGAGGATGGAACAAGGTCACATGTACAGGAACAGCAAAGAAGACCATGTAGCCAAAATGAAACCAGTAATGAGGAGATCACTGGGAGATCGGAGACAAACACAGGACAGATTATGCTGGTCCTTAGAGTCATGATTAGGAGTATGAATTTTATTATGAGTTTGACAGATAATGTAAGTATAAGAGCCATTGCAGGGTTTTGAGCACCTAAGTGCTATGATCTGTTTCTAAAAGTTTGTTCTAATGGCCGGGCATGGTGGCTCATGTCTGTGATCCCAGCATTTTGGGAGGCCAAGACGGGTGGATCACTTGAGGTCAGGAGTTTGAGACCAGCCCGGCCAAAATGGCAAAACTCCATCTCTACTAAAAATACAGAAATTAGCTGGGTATCATAGCACATGCCTGTAATCCCAGCTACTCAGGAGGCTGAGGCAGGAGAATCACTTGAACCCAGGAGGCAGAGGTTGCAGCGAGCCAAGATCATGGCACTGCATTGCAGCGTGGGTGACAGAGTGAAACTCCATCTAAAAAAAAAAAAGAAGAAAGAAATCCAGAGTCTGCTAGGCATGGTGGCTCACCCCTGTAATCCTAGCACTTTGGGAGGCTAATATGGGTGGATCACGTGAGGTCAGGGGTTAGAGACCAGCCTGGCCAATATGGTGAAATCCCGTGTCTACTAAAAATACAAAAATTATCTGTGTGTGATGGCGCATGCCTGTAATCCCAGCTACTAGGAAGGCTGAGGCAGGAGAATTGCTTGAACCCGGGAGGCAGAAGTTGCTATGAGCTGAGATTGTGTCACTGCACTTTAGCCTGGGCCGCAGAGTGAGACTTTGTCTCAAAAGAAAGAAAAGAAGGAAATCCGCAGAGTTGACGGCACGGTGGCACATACCTGTAATCCCAGCACTTTGGGAGGCCGAGGCAGGCAGATAATGAGGTCAGGAGTTCAAGACCAGCCTGGCCAACATAGTGAAACCCCATCTCTACTAAAAATAAAAATAAATTAGCCGGGCTTGGTGGTGGGTGCCTATAATCCTAGCTTCTCAGGAGGCAGGAAAATCACCTGAACCGGGGGGCTGAGGTTGCAGCAAGCTGAGATCGTGCCACTGCACTCCAGCCTCGGCAACAGAGTGAGACTCTATCTCAAAAAAAAAAAAAAAATGAAAAAGAAAGAAAGAAAGAAGGAAAGAGAAAGAAGAAGGCCATTATGGTGACTATATGGAGGATGGGCTGTGGCTGGATAAGAGAAGCAAGCAGCAAGAACTGGGCAGAAGGCTGTTGCTATGGTCCAGGTGAGACATGATGGTGTCTCTGCCCAGGAAGCTGTGGTATGGTTGGGAGAAGTGATGAGATTTGAGATACAATTTCCAAGTAGAGCCCCTGGGACTTGCAGATGGATTGAATGTGTGGAGTGAGGGAAAGAGAGGAGATCAGGGTGACTCCTGGGTTTGGGGCTTGGCCACTGCTCTCCCTGAGCAATGTGAGTTCCCCTATGATTCATTTCTGGTACACCAGGGATAGAAAAAGTTCCTTGTAACAAGTGACAGAGACAATCTTGGTGCTGAGGGAAGGAGGGTGAAGGTGTATAAGACCCACTCACCTTGATGACATTCCTTGTGCTGAAGCGGGTCCTGGTGACCTGGTGCCAATAGTGCCGGACCTGCCAGACCAGAAAGAGACAGAGGACAAGCAGGTTGCCACAGCACTGAGGGTCCCTGCAGCTGTGATCCTGGGAGAGCAGGCCCTGCACTGGCTCCCACTCAGGGCCATGGAATGGCCCCACCACGGCACAGGCACCCAGCAGTGACAACAACATGGCAAAGCTTAGGTCAGGAAGATGGTGTTGGGAGCTAGAGGGAAGGCCTGGTACATCTGATGCAGCCAGCTACAGTAGGGTAGCCGCCATCTCATAGCCCTTATGTCACTGAGGCCACCTCACAAAGGAGGCTGATGCCCCCAGCCTCAACTCTGACCCTGGTGCCAGGGCTGGCTGGCATGCTCTTGATGCAAGTAAGGACAGTATTGGGGAATTGCTCAAAAGTAATTAACAGAAAGAAGATAGCCGGGTGTGGTGGTGCATGCCTATAATCCCAAATACTCGGGAGGTTGAGGCAGGAGAATAAGTTGAACCTGGGAGGCAGAGGTTGCAGTGAGCCAAGATCATGCCATTGCACTCCAGCCTGGGCAATAGAGTGAGAATCGGTCTCAAAAAAAAAAAGGAAGAACTTATTTTAAACAACCCCATCTCTGGAGTGAAGGGATTAAGTTCCCTGAATGTGTGATGGAATGATATAACCTGCAGTCGGCTTGATTTCTTTCTTCCTATGAGATACTTGGATCTGCCTATCCTTCCATTCATTATCAAACATTTAATGAACACTGTATTGAATACATGTATTCTTGTTTGACCACTTAGCATCCCTTCCTTGTTGCTCGCAGTATCCTGATTTCTTCTGGGGGAAATTACTTTTCCCAACTTAGGATCAGCGTTGGTGGGAAAATAAATGCTACCTTGAAGACTCGTTGTTTTTTTTTTTTTTTTTCTTTTAGGACTGCTCTCTGGCCACTAGAGCCAGCCAGTCACTTAGCTGCTCTTACACTGAATACCTGTGTTCACCCAAAGGTTCTTATTCAAATACTAAATATCTGAGCAGGCAGGGATGGCAGCCAATCAGAATGAGCCAGGCCTTAACCGTTTAGTGGCTGGATTTTTTTTTTTTTTTTTTTTAGTTTTGCTCTTATTGCTCATGCTGGAGTGCAATGGCGAAATGCCGGGTTCAAGGGATTCTCCTGCCTCAGCCTCCCGAGTAGTTGGGATTACAGGCGCCCACCGCCACACCCAACTATTTTTTTGTATTTTTAGTAGAGATGGGGGTTTCTTCATGTTGGTCAGGCTGGCCTGGAACTCCTAACCTCAATTAATCAGCCCACGTCAGCCTCTCCAAGTGCTGGGATTACAGGCCTGAGCCACCGCACCCGGCCTAGTGGCCGGATTTTAAGTGATTTTGGGGGTCACAGGAAAGAGGCATCAGTTATTTCAACCAGTTGGGAAGTATTTCTCTATTTCTCTAGTTACTTTTGTTTGTTTTGTTTTGTTTTTCTGAAACGGAGTCTCGATCTGTCGCCCAGGCTGGAGTGCTGTGGCGAGATCTCGACTCACTGCAGCCTCTGCCTCCTGGGTTCAAGCGATTCTCCTGCCTCAGCCGCCCATGTAGCTCGGACTACAGGCATGCGCCACTACGCCCGGCTAATTTTTGTATTTTTAGTAGAAATGGGGTTTCGCCATTTTGGCCAGGCTGGTCTGGCACTCCAGACCTCAGATGATTCGCCCGCCTCGACCTCCCATAAATGCTGGGATTATAGGCGTGAGCCACTGCGACCGGCCAGTGGGTTACTTTTGAATTTTTAACTCATTGTTTCTGACAATAATCTGTACTACACAGTTCATAAGAACGCCAAAGTACGTTCCTTCACCAACGCTGAGTTGGTCACCGCGCCAATGCCCCCCGTAGGGGGCGGGGCCCGCTCGTTCGAGTAGCGACACCTTCGCTTCCTGCCGCGCAGGACCGTTTCCGCTTCTTCTTCTGTGAGTTCCGGTGGAGGCGAGCGCTTCTCAGACGTCAGCTGCGCTCCAATTGGCGTGCCGAGCCTGTGGAATCGCTGCCATGGTGAGTGCGTACGCCGGCCGAGGGACCGGGAAGCTGGAAACTCGGGGTTGCGTCCGCTCCCTAACCTGTTAGATGGAAGCTTAGACCCTTCGCCGTCTCCTCCGCCGACGTTGGGTCTTAACCGCCCGGCCCTAACTTAGAACTCCAGCAGCGCGGGGTCCCAACAGTCTGGCCTGAAGTTAGAACTCAGGAAATTTAAGGACCCCCGCTGCTGTGATCGGAGATGGTTTGCCGCACGGTCTGTGTGGCCGAAAGCTTGAGGCGCGCGGAGGGGACATGACCCAGCCAGGGAGAAAGAGACCAACCCACGTGGGAGAGGGCAAAAAGTTGGGCGAAAACAAACTTGGTTCCATCTTCCCTCCCCTTTTTT
>NW_016107750.1:944635-952258 GCF_001604975.1 Cebus imitator
GTAGAGATGGGGTTTCACCATGTTGACCAGGATGGTCTCGATCTCTTGACCTCGTGATCCACCCGCCTCGGCCTCCCACAGTGCTGGGATTACAGGCTTGAGCCACCGCGCCCGGCCACCTCCCCTTTTTTCTTTATGAAATCTACGATGGTGGGGGGGACTCTGGGATTCGGATCAACCTCTCCTACCCATCCTACCTCATCCCACCTCTGTTGCTGGAGTTCAGGAGAAGCAGATCTCCCGTGGGTCTGCGCCTAGTTCCCGCCGCGAGTTTTACACGTGCCAGGAACTTAAGAGCTTTTGGTACTGGGGGGCTGAGGGGAACATGAAGTGAGCCCGAACCACTGCCTGGAGCACAGGAAAGGCTTCTCCTGCAAGGCGGTGGCTTCCAAAGCCAGAAGCCCTGGTAGCACCACGTGCGGCTTCTCTAAACTCTTGGTGGTCTCCGAATTTTAAACATCTAGGGAGAGTTTTAAAACGTGTGTCCTGGCGTAGCTAGCTTCGGTTGGCATTTGGTGAGGAGGGAAGGGTTTGCAAAGCCATGTAACTTCTGTAGTTCATCCTTCCAGCAGGGCTTGGATCCCGGCGGTAGCACTCCCCAACACCTCCTCCCGTGCATTGTAAAGCTTAGTACGTGGCTGAGCCTAGAACTTGAAGCTTCCAAACTCAGTGCTCCTCTTAACGTAGTTCGGTGAAACGTTTTCGAATCGGATGCTCTCAGGTTGAACTTTGCAGTTTTCCTCCACTGTAAAATGGGGATGACAATGTATGAGGATGTTGTGAGGAGCAAATGAAATAAAGCATGCTAAATACCTAGTCCTCATGCTTGGTATGGAGTGAGCATGCAGTATTTGTTGTTCAATCAAAACCGTGCAGGTTTTGACTGTCTGGTGTACTGGGAAACCAAACTGATCATTCTAGGTAGGGATTTAGGTTGTCTGGCGGTATGATATCATTCATTCATTTTTTTAACCTGTGAAGAAATTGAAAGGTGAATAAATATACCCTAAACAAGTTTCAATTAGTGTTTATAAGCTAGGTAGTTTGGTTTTAAAATTGAGTTTAATTTTTTGTTGATTCATAGTGAAACAATTAGGTCTTTGATGGTTGTTCAGATTCCTGAAGTCTTCCTCTTTTATGAATTTAATGTTTATTGGGAGTTGAGCATCTTGATTTCCAGAGAATGGGTTGTTGAAAAGGGCAATTTTTTAAGTTTTAAATTGACATATCATAATTGTACATACTTTGGGGGTATGTGTAATATTTTTAAATATATCTATTTTAAAGCATGCGATAGGGCTGGGCGTGGTGACTCACGCCTGTAATCCCAGCACTTTGGGAGGCTGAGGTGGGCAGATCACCAAGTCAGGAGTTCCAGACCAGTCTGGTCAACATAGTCAAACCCTTTCACTACTAAAAATACAAAAAAAAAAATTAACCAGGCATGGTGGTGTGCACTTGTAGTCCCAGCTACTTGAAAGGCTGAGGCAAGGAGAATTGCTTTAACCTGGGAGGTGGAGGTTGCAGTGAGCTGAGATCCCACCACTTTACTCCAGCCTGGGTGACAGTGCAAGACTCCATCTCAAAAAAAAAAAATACATAAAAATAAAACCTGACAAATCATTAACTAAAATTTCCCTACTGTAGTATCAAATAAAACATATTTGTATGGCCAGTTGTGGTAGTTCATGCCTGTAATCCCAGCACTTAGGGAGGCTGAGGTGGGCGAATCACTCAGGAGTTTGGGACCAACCTGGCCAACATGGTGAACCCCCCCCCTACTAAAAATACAAAAATTAGCTAGGTGTGGTGGTGCATGCCTGTAATCTCAATTACTCAGAAGGCTGAAGGAGGAGAATTGCTTGAACCCGGGAGGCAGAGGTTGTAGTGAGCCGAGATCATGCCACTGCACTCCAGCCTGGGTGACAGAGGGAGACTCCATCTCAAAAAAAAAAAAAAAATTTAAATTTAAAAAATTTAAAAATAAACTCCAGATCAGTAAAGGGGAAAATAGTGCAAATGCAGTGATAAATCCAGAGGAAGAAATCCAGAGGAAGGAAAGAAAGAAAAAGATCAGAACAGGTGGAACAAATAGAAGGTACAAAAGGAGGAGGAAAATTTGAAACCATTACACCAGTACTTAAATATAAAAGGGACTGAGTGCTCCAGTTAAAAGACAGGATGTGGCTAGGCACTGTGGCTCAAGCCTGTAATCCCAGTACTTTGGGAGGCTGAGGTGAGAGAATCGCTTGAGCTCAGGAGTTGGAGACCACCCAGGGCAACATAGTGAGACCCCATCTCTACAATTTTTTTTTTTTAACCTCTGCCTCCCGGGTTCAAGTGATTCTCCTGCCTTGGCCTCCCAAAGTGCTGGGATTACAGGTGTCAGCCACCATGCCCAGCCTAAAAAAATTTTTTTTTTACTTAGCCAGGTGTGATGGCCCATACTTGTAGTCCCAGTTACTGGGGAGGCTGGGGTGGGTGGATCACTTGAGCCCTGGAGGTTGAGGCTGCAGTAACCTGTGGTCATGCCACTGCACTCCAGCCTCAGTGACAGAGTGAGACCCTGTCTCAACAACAACAGAAAGACAGGGTGAAAAAAATTTTTTTTTTAAGACAGAGTTTTACTCTTTCACCCAGGCTGAAGTAAAGTGGTACGATCTCGGCCCACTGCAACTTCCACTTCCTGGGTTCAAGTGATTCTCCTGCCTCAACCTCCAAGTAACTGGGATTACAGACATGTGCCACCACACCCAGCCAATTTTTGTGTTTTTAGTAGAGACAGAGTTTCACCATGTTAGCCAGGCTGGTCTTGAACTCCTGACCTGAAGAGATCCACCTGCCTTAGCAGGTGCTCAGGTTACAGGCATAAGCCACTGCACCTGGACTGCCCCAGCTAAGTTTTTAAATATTTTTAGAGATGGGGGTCTTACTGTGTTGCCAAGGCTGGTCTCAAACGTCTGGCCTCAATCAGTCCCCAGCCTCAGTTTCCCAAGTTGGTGGGATTATGGGCCTGAGCTACTGCAGCCAGTTCAGAATATACTTTTCAAACATGGAACGTTTTTGAAAATTGGCCATAAAGCAAGCCCTACAAATGTTAACATTGGTAATAATACTATACCATTTTTGCCCAGCCAAAATGCAAATAAGTTAAAAATTAGTAACGAAGTACTTTGAAATGAAAAATATAAATTATCAGAGAGATTTAAAAATTGTAGTAGAAATTCAAAAATAGAACCGAACAATAATGAAAATACCACATACCAGAGCATAAGTGACGAGGGCAGAGGGGAGAAGAAACAAATGAAAGGATATAATGAAAGTATTGCTTAGAGCCTAAGATGCTTATGCCAGGGAGAAAGGGCTAAAAAGTAGGGAAAAAACACAAGGACAAAATAACCCCAATGAAAGTAGAAGGAAAGGCCAGGCACGGTTGCTCACGCCTGTAATCCCAGCACTTTGGGAGGTGAGGTGGGTAGATCACCTGAGGTTAGGAGTTGGAGACCATCCTGGTCAACATGGTGAAACCCAGTGTCTACTAAAAATACAAAAATTAGCCTGGCATAGTGGCATGTGCCTGTAATCCCAACTACTGGTGGGGACTGAGGTAGGAGAATTGCTTGAACGCAGGAGGCAGAGGTTGCAGTGAGCTGAGATGAAAACAAAAAAAAAACCTCTGCTCCTAAACTCCTGTGTGTCTGTGTCCTAAATTTCCTTGACACAAGACAATGAAACCCAGATATTTACCCCAGTTAACGAAGCTGCTTCAGTTTGACACAGTTGTCAAAGTTTTGGGGAATTACTCACTGTCATGCATGGCTGGCAGTGTGCAAGTTGTTAAACCCTGTATAGGGTCAGTTTGGAAAGATATGAAAGTTACAAATACATATTATATCTTTTGACTCACTAATCCCACTTCTAGTAGTTTATCTTACAGATATACTGAATGAAACATAATATAGATATGAGATAACACATTAGGTATAGATATTATAGAGGTTAAACAAAATAGTGAGAGATTAAAAATATATAAATGGGCTGGGCACAGTAGCTCACCCCTGAACGCCTGTAATCCCAGTACTTTGGGAGGCCAAGGCAGGAAGATTGCTTGAAGCCAGGAATTCAAGACTAGCCTGGGAAATATAATGAGATAGTCCCTCTAAAATTAAAAACTTAGCCAGGTGTGATGGTGATGCCTGTAGTCCCCAACTACTTGGGAGTCTGAGGCAGGAGGACCACTTGAGCCCAGGAGTTGGAGGCTACAGTGTGCTGTACTCATCCCACTGCACTCCAGCCTGGGCAAAAGAAAGAAAGAAAGAAAAGAAAGTAGATCATACTGCTATAAGATAGACAAAATCAGAAGATGATTCTTTGAAAGGTCCCCTTCAGAATGATTAATCAAAATAATAATAATAATAAGAGACTGCCAGGCATGGTGGCTTACGCCTGTCATCCCAACATTTTGGGTGGCCAAGGCAAGGGGATCTACTTGAGGTTAGGAGTTGGAGACCATCCTGGCCAACATGATGAAACCCCATTTCTATTTTTTTTTTTTTTTTTTTTTTTTTTTTTGAGACGGAGTTTCACTCTTGTTACCCAGGCTGGAGTGCAATGGCGTGATCTCGGCTCACCGCAACCTCCGCCTCCCGGGTTCAGGCAATTCTCCTGCCTCAGCCTCCCAAGCAGCTGGGACTACAGGCACGCACCACCATGCCCAGCTAATTTTTTGTATTTTTAGTAGAGACGGGGTTTCACCATGTTGACCAGGATGGTCTCGATCTCTAAAATTGCCGGGCGCAGTGGCTCAAGCCTGTAATCCCAGCACTTTGGGAGGCCGAGGCGGGTGGATCACGAGGTCAAGAGATCGAGACCATCCTGGTCCACATGGTGAAACCCCGTCTCTACTAAAAATACAAAAAATTAGCTGGGCATGGTGGTGCGTGCCTGTAATCCCAGCTACTCGGGAGGCTGAGGCAGGAGAATTGCCTGAACCCAGGAGGCGGAGGTTGCGGTGAGCCGAGATCGCGCCATTGCACTCCAGCCTGGGTAACAAGAGTGAAACTCCGTCTCAAAAAAAAAAAAAAAAAAAAAAAAAAAAAAAAATTAGCTGGACATGGTGGCACATGCCTGTTATCCCAGCTGTTTGGGAGGCTGAGACAGGAGAATCGCTTGAACCCAGGAGGCGGAGGTTGCGGTGAGCCGAGAATGCGCCATTGCACTCCAGCCTGGGCAACAAGAGCGAAACTCCATCTCAAAAAAAAATAAAAATTAGCCGGGCATGGTTGTGCGTGCCTGTCGTACCGGCTACTCAGAGGCTGAGGCCAGAGAATCGCTTGAACTTGGGAGCAGGTTTCAGTGAGCAGAGATCGCAGCACTGTACTCTAGGCTGGGTGAGGGAGCGAGACTCTGTCTCAAAAAAAAAAGAGAAAGTTTAACACATGAAGGTGACATACTCTATAGACATTACAAATAAAGGATAGGCCAGACATGGTGGCTTATGCCTATAATCCCAGCACTTTTGGGAGCCTGAGGCGGGCAGATTACCTGAGGTCTGGGCTTCGAAACTAGCCTAACCAACGTGGTTAAACACTGTCCCTACTAAAAATACAAAAATTAGGTGGGCGTGGTCGCGGGCACTTATAATCCCAGGTACCCGGGAGGCAGTGAGGCGAGAGAATCACTTGAACCCGGGAGGCGGAGGTTGCAGTGAGCCGAGATCATGCCACTGCACACCAACCTGGGCAACAGAGGGAGGCTCCGTCAATCAATCAATCAATGTATGGGGAAGAGAAAAATAATACAGAGGTATTCCCTCGACCTCCCCCAATCTCCGCTTTAGAGAACAACTCCATCCTTCACCTAACTCCTCCCAGTCATCTTGGGACCAAGACAGGTTTGCCTAAGAAAACGAGTTAGGTAGAAGACGGCGTCCTGGTGTACTGTCTGGCTCTGGACGTCACTTCCGCTGGTGGCATTGGCGTCACTTCCTGCTCCTGGGGCGGGGCATCCGTGTCCTTGCGGTGTGGGGCAGCAGACCACCGCAGACTAACACGCGTGGTGTCCTTGCGGTGTCCGGGGAGAGACTACCAAGACAGACGCTATGGTGAGTGTTCCTACTGGGCCACTACCCACGAGTCACCTCCTCAAAACCGCGGTGCCGCGAGCCAGCTATATCAAAAAAAGCTATAAAAAAAAATTGAAGGAGAAAAAGGCAGGCACGCGGTGTCCCGCAGGAGACCACCGAGGCAGGCCCGATAGATAAGTGTTCCCACCCGACCGTCTCCAGCGACTGCCGTCCACCTTGTGTCCAGCCTCCAAGGCCGAGGTTAGATTGCGGCCGCAGCGAATCACTCGCTATTTGCACGTTAATACTCAATGGCGACATTGGGGGCTGCCCCCGGGTTTTAATATGAGTATACCCTTGTATAAATATGTGCTGTGCTTGTAAAAGAAAAAAAAAAAAAGAAGATTAATGAAAATGGTTAACTGGAGCGCTGGGAATGAGATGGAAGGAGCGGAACAGGCAGGCCGCACACCCAGTTCGCTCCCTACATGCGTCATTTTTTATTTATTTATTTATTTTTTGAGATGGAGCCTCGCTCTGTCGTCTGTAGTGCAGTGGCGCAGTCTCGGCTCACTGCATCCTCCGCCTCCTCGGTTCAAGCTCTTCTCCTGCTTCAGCCTCCCAAGTAGCTGGGACTGCAGGCGGAAGACACTGCGCCCGACCCCTACATCGGTTATTTTGACGCACATCTCAATGACGCCATTTTATCCATAAGTATTACAATATGTATCTGTAAAGTAAAGATTTTTAACATAACTGCAAATGCCATTAATTAGTTAATAAGGGTTGCAAGTTGGTGATGTTTAAGTGTACCATTTCCTCTTTATTTATTAGGTGGAATAGTGATACGAGAGGTATTTTTCATCTTCTGTTTGGTTACCTCCTAATACGATGTTTAGGAAAGGCACAGAAGATGATTGTTTCCCTTTTCCGGCTTTCACAACACTGAGTTGCTATCACTAGCATAGTTTTGACTTTTAAACCGTGAAGATATTTTACATATTTGAAAAATAAAATTTAAAGCAAGCTGACTACAAACAAGTCTTAATTGTATATCAAATTGCTAACCACAAGGAAAATTTTAATTTGAATAATTTTTGAGCATAGTACTATCACTGGATGGCTTTGGTAGGATATATCCTAAGAACAAAAATAAATTTTGACCTTGGTGAGTTTGTTGGTAGAGGTGGTATATTGGTGTAACAATTTTGGAACCATTTTTTGTGTATAGCAGAGTAGGTGAGGAAATACTTTGGTCTGTTGGAAATCAGGGGTTTGAACAGAAGATTTGCATTGGGAATGGGGAATTAAAAGAATTTTGTAGGGCTGGGTGCGGTGGCTCACGCCTGTAATCCCAGCACTTTGGGAGGCCGAGGCGGGTAGATCACGAGGTCAAGAGATCACGACCATCCTATTCAACATGGTGAAACCCCGTCTCTACTAAAAATACAAAACATTAGCTGGGCATGGTGGTGCGTGCCTGTAACCCCAGCTACAGAGGAGGCTGAGGCAGGAGAATTACCTGAACCCAGGAGGCGGAGGTTGTGGTGAGCCGAGAT
>NW_016107750.1:952586-958766 GCF_001604975.1 Cebus imitator
GGTGTGGTGGTGCACACCTGTAGTCTTAGCTATTTGGGATGCTGAGGCACAAGAATCATTTGAAGGCAGGAGGCAGAGGTTGCAGGCCACTGCACTCCAGCCCAGGCAACAGAGTAAGACCCTGTCTTAAAAAAAAAACAAAAAACAGATTACCCATGGACTCAAGTGGATGCTGAGCCATGGAGCCCATTTGTAACCCATTTGCTGTAATATTATCGAACATTCGGCTGAAGAGACAAAAGTACTTGAGCTTTAGTATAATTTCTAATAATGTATTTCCTTTTTTCCGAAGGTAGAAAGGGAAAGCTATTGTTAACTACCTGGTGTTCTGTGTGTTGGAGGATGGGGGAGCAGGGCAGCTGCTCCCTGTTTCTCAATTGTTGATTAGTATTTTGTGACTCAGGTAGAAAAACTTCCTATTCAATTTGACTGATATTTTTATCTCGCCCACTTAGACTGAGGCTGATGTGAATCCGAAGGCCTATCCCCTCGCCGATGCCCACCTCACCAAGAAACTACTGGACCTTGTTCAGCAGTCATGTAACTATAAGCAGCTTCGGAAAGGAGCCAATGAGGGTAAGGCAGCCACAAGGGTGCTCTGGGGAAATGTTAAAGGCGCATGTTTCCATCTGGGGCCTCTGGTCTAGATTTCCAGTTTGGGAGGAGGGCTAGATGCTCTTGACTGCAACCAGTGGAAGGACCTAAGAGCAGCATTTTGGCATTAGATGCTAAAGCTGATGGGCTAAGAAATTTTTTTAGACCCACAAATTGTTAACATTTTGTCACATTTACCTTCTTTTACACTCTATAAATGAATTTTATTTTTGCTGAGCCATTTGAAAGCAGTTGTAGAGACTTTGTATAGTAACTGTATGACTTCTCCAGAGCGATTAGAAGGAAACGTATATTAATGCTTTTTAGCATCTTTTATACTGTGGATACTTAGCATTCATGAATTTTATTTGGTTTCCAGAGACATTCCCTACACCTCTCCCTCCAACTTTTTTTTTTTGGATGCAATTATTCAAAAACATGGAACTCTTCATGAATTTGCATGTCATCTTTGCGCAGGATCCATGCTAATCTTCTCTGTATTGTTCCAATTTTAGTATATGTGCTGCCAAAGGGAGCACCACCTCCATTGGTTTAAAAAAAAAAAAAAGAAGAAAAAGAAAAATGCTGTTCTTTAGTAGAATAATTATGTATACATGATACTTTATTTCTTATTTTGATCTATTTATTTGTTTGAGACAGTTTTGCTCTTGTTGCCCAGGCTGGAGTGCAGTGGCAGGACCTTGGCTCACTGCAACCTCCACTTCTTGGGTTCAAGTGATTCTCCTGCCTCAGCCTCTCAAGTATCTGGGATTACAGGCATGCACCAGCATGCCCGGTTAATTTTGTATTTTTAGTAGAGATGAGGTTTCACTGTATTGGTCAGTGTGGTCTCAAACTCCTGACCTCAGGTGAGCCACTGTGCCCAGCCCTTTTTTTTTTTTTTTTTTTAAGGCAGAATCTTGCTCTGTTGCTGAGGCTGGTCTCGAACTCCTGAGCTCAGGCAGTCCACCTGCCTCAGCCTCCGAGAGTGCTGGGATAACAGGCGTGAGTCCCCATGCCCAGCCAGAATTCTCTGACTTTACCAGATGCTGGGCAGTTTGGTGTGGTAGAGTTCTTTTGTCGTTGAAGATTTTAATGGAAACATGAGAGATTTTGTCAATTGTGTTTGAGATTTAGGAGAACCATTAGAATCACTTTCATCTTTGTTGCTGAAGGAAGATAAAGCTGACTCTCTGTATCTCATCATGGTGGTCTTTTCCTCCCTGCTCGTCACACTGCAGTAACTGCAGTGCCTGGTATAGCAGTGGCCAATGGTGCATTGCCGGGTGACTCACCAGCTCTCCCGGGAGGTCTCTCTTCTCACTTGATACAGTCAGGTCAGCTTGGCTGGGCAGGGACATGAGTTCTTACACCTCAGGTAGATGAGGACTCATAGACACAGAGCAAGCTTATTTCCTCTTGCCACACTTTGCATGGTGCTAGGCACGCAGGTGCTTAGGACAGGCAGGTCCTTGATTGGAGATGCTCAGGCTCAAGACTTCAGTTCAAAATGTGCTTACTAGGAGTTCAGGGAGAAAGAGGCAACAATTTTCCATACCTCTGCCTCAGTGACAAGTATTCTTTCTTCCCTTACTTATTGGCTGCCTACTGTGTGCCAGGCACATGTGTATAGGCTGATGATTATTGGTGAACAAAACGAAGTCTTTGCCTTCTTGGAGTGTACATTTCAGTGGAGAAAGACATAGGTTTTATGTCTGGTGGTAAAGAATGCTGTAAAAGAATAAAGTAGAGAAGAGGGATAGGAATGGCAGTGGTGGGGTCTTTTTAGGTAAAGTATTCAGAGAAGGTCTGTCTTAGGAGTTGAAGTTTGAGCAGAGAACAGATGGGGGTGTTGGAAAGAAACATTTTTGGGCGTGGTGCAAAGGCATGCTTGAGGGATTCTAAGGAGGCTGGCGTGTGGCTGGAACTAAGTGAGGGGATGAGAGGTACTAGGAGATCACATGAGACTATGTAGGCCATTGTTAGCAGTTTACATTTTTCTGTGAGTACAATGGGAAATGAGTAGAAAAATTTTGAACATGCTTTGCATTTACCATGTGTCAGCCATTTTTATTTATTATTATTTTTTGAGACAGTCTCACTCTGTAGCCCAGGCTGGAATGCGGTGGCATCATCATGGCTCACTGCAGCCATGACCTCCTGGGCTTAGGTGATCCTCCCACCTCAGCCTCCCAGGTAGCTGGAACTACAGGTGCACACCACCACACCTGGCTGATTTTTTATATTTTAGTAGAGATGGGGTTTTGCCGTGTCGCCCAGGATGGTCTTAAACTTCTGGGTTCAAATAATCTGCCTTCCTCGGCTTCGCAAACTGCTGGGATACGGGTACAAGCCACTGTGCCCAGCCTTATCATTCTTACTATTTTTTATTCTTTTTTTTTTTTTTTTTTATTTGGTTTTTACCAGGTTTGTCTTGGTTTTTTTTTTATTTACCTAAGGTGATCCACCCACCTCGGCCTCCCAAAGTGCTAGGATTACAGGCGCAAGCCACAGCACCTGGCCCCATTCTTATTAACTTGTTCAATCCTTTCAAGAATCCTATTAGGTAGAATTATTGTACTATGTTACTCCATAGATGATAAATATAAGGGAAGTTAAACACCATGCTAAAGGTCATTTGTGAAATGACAATGAGTGCCATCATTTGCACTCAAGCAGTGTAGCTCTGGAGTGTATTCCCTTGTCGAGTACTCCAGCATGAATGCAGAGTATTTGGAGTGAGCCACAGAGGCAAGCAGTCAGGATAGTATGCATCTGAAATGGTGCTGTGGGTTGTTGAACTTGCATGGTGAGTCACATGTTGGGTGAGCTTTCTAGAAGTATTGATTATGGCAGATTGAGATAGTAAAACTCTGACTCTCGGTCACAGATACCTTGAGAAGTACTGTATTATTAATATACTAATTCTTGCTGGTGGGAGTTTGTTGCAGTTGACAAGGAAAGAGATGATGGTGACTTGGACTAGTGTAGCAGAGGAGTAGAAACAAGTGGACAGATTAGGCCGCGCACAGTGGCTCAAGCTTGTAATCTCAGCACTTTGGGAGGTCAAGGTGGGTGTATCACTTGAGGTCAGGAGTTCTGGACAACATGGTGAAACCCTGTCTCTACTAAAAATACAAAAATTAGCCGGGCACAGTGGCACTTGCCTGTAATTCCAGCTACTTGGGAGGCTGAGGCAGGAGAATCACTTAAACCCAGGAGGTGGTGGTTGAAGTGAGCTCAGGTTGTACCTCTGCACTCCAGCTGGGCAACAGAGCAAAACTCATCTAAAAAAAAAAAAAAAGCAGTGAGATTCAGGACATGTTTTGAAGGTAAGTGGTGGGTTTAATGCAGGGTTTCAGAAGAGGCCATTGTGTTTGAATCCTTTGTCATATCCCAGGGCCGCTCTCATAATTGTATGTGCCTAGGCATTTTGCCCAGTTTTCTTGTACCTGTAATTTTTTTCTGGAAATTGCTTTGTTGTGGCTGCCCTGCCCATGCCCACATCACCTATTAGCTTCACATCCTTCTCCCCACAGCCACCAAAACCCTCAATAGGGGCATCTCTGAGTTCATTGTGATGGCTGCAGATGCCGAGCCACTGGAGATCATTCTGCACCTCCCGCTGCTGTGCGAAGACAAGAATGTGCCCTATGTGTTTGTGCGCTCCAAGCAGGCCCTGGGGAGAGCCTGTGGGGTCTCCAGGCCGGTCATCGCTTGTTCTGTCACCATCAAAGAAGGCTCACAGCTGAAACAGCAGATCCAGTCCATTCAGCAGTCCATTGAAAGGCTCTTGGTCTAAACCTGTGGCCTCTGCCACGTGCTCCCTGCCAAATTCTCCCCCGAGGTTGTGTATCATATTGTTTGTGTTAGCATGTAATAGTTTCAGCTATTCTCTATTGTTATAAAATGTTGTAGTACTAAATCTGGTTTCTGGATTTTTGTGGTGTTTTTGTTCTGTTTTATAGGGTTGTTTTCCCCCTTCCTTTCCTCCCTCTCTCTGCCATCCTTCATCCTTTTATCCTCCCTTTTGAAAAACGAACAAATGTTCAGAACAGGCTGAAGCAGGGTGGTGGCACCATTCAAAGGCAGAAAGAGTCAGGAGAAAGCTGATGGAGCCAGCATAGAGACCTAGTTTCAGCTTTTAGCCACTAGCTTCCTATTGTGTGCAGAGTATAGTGGAATTAAACACCATTCATTGTGTATCCCTTGTGCCTGGCACACAGAATCATTCATACCTGTTAAAGTGATCAAGGAGTTTTCTTTGTTCTTGGGGCATTATGTATCATTTGGGGAGGAAGCATGTGTTCTGTGAGGTAGTTAGGTTATGTCCAAGTATTATTTACTAATGTACCACTGCTGTTTGCTTTCGGTAATGTGATTGATGTTGATGTTCTCCCCCAACCCCCAACCATGCCCTTGAGGGTGGCAGGGCAGCAGCATACCAAAGAGATGTGCTGCAGGATTCCAGAGGTGACCTGGGTGAGTGAGCCATGAGGCATTGACCTGGGTCTTGAAAGAGTCAGGAGTAGCAAGGGCAGAGAACATGAACTGGTGCTGGCATGAAGGATTCCTGGAAGATCATGAAGACCTGGCTGGCAGCTGCAGCAGAGACGATGGAATCCAAAGAAACAACCTTCCTCTGGAGAATGGGACTTTCTTTCATGGACACTTGGCACCAGTTCTGAGAGCCCTTCCCCTGTGTTGTACCACAGTGTGGGTCAGATGTACTCTTTATCACACTAGTGCTGGTTCATGTGTTCTGTGAGCATCCTAATAAAAAAATAAATTCCATTTTCATGAGAGAATGGCAATGCTTGATTCTTAGTAGGTATCCAGCTCATACTGGAATGAAGACATAGCATTACTAGACTGGTGATAGCTGCTTTTCTTCTTCCAGAAATACTTTCGCTCTTGTTGCCTAGGCTGGAGTGCAATGGCATGATCTCTCGGCTTACTGCAGCCTCTGCCTCCTGGGTTCAAGGGATTCTCCTGCCTCAGCCTCCCAAGTAGCTGGGATTACAGACATGCATCACAACGCCTGGCTAATTTTTTGTATTTTTAGTAAAGATGGGACTTCACCATGTTGGCCAGGCTGGTCTTGAACTCCTGACCGCAGGTGATATGCCATCTCAGCCTCACAAAGCATTGGGATTACAGGTGTGAGCCACCATGCCTCACCAGCTGCTTAAGACATTTTTACCAGAAGGCTATGAAAGAGCTGTTTCCTCCTACCAGGTAGTTTCTGCCTTGGCAGTTCAAAATGTCATCTTATACAGACTCACTTGGAGCATTGCTATCACTGGAACTGGCTTTCCCTCTGTACTTTTGACAGTTGGGGCTGGTTAATTTGTTGTGGGGACTGCCCTGTGTGTTGTATGATGTTTAGTAGCATCACTGGCGTCTAGCCACTAGGTGGCAGTAGCAACTCCCCCAAAACCAAAAAAATGTTTCCAAGACATTGTCAAATGCCTCCAGCAATAAAATCACCCCCAACTGAGAATCACTGTTGGGAATGAGGGTTTATAGTAACCCTTGGCACATGAACGGTTGGTATTGGTGACTAAAGCCACTGCCACCTCACTT
>NW_016107750.1:961851-964815 GCF_001604975.1 Cebus imitator
GTAGAATTTTTGTATTTTTTTGTAGCTATGGGTTTTCACCATGTTGGCCAGGCTGGTCTTAAACTCCTGACTTCAAGTGTTCCACCTGCCTCAGCCTCCTACAGTGCTGGGTTACAGGCGGGAGCCACTGCACCCGGCATGAGATTGGTTTCTGATTATTGTTTCTAAACATTTTATTTTAGAGAGAGACTCTATTGCTTTCATCAGGTCTCAAAGTTTCCCCTGACCCCAAACAACCGGTTAGGAATTTCTGACAGTGTTTCCGGAAACTCTTTTCCCAGGAGAACCTGCAATTAAATAGTTTTACATTTACAGTATTGACCTAAAGAGATTATTTATTTGTTGTATTTGAACAATACATTTCCATTATCTTTGATCTCAAACTGATGGATGGGGAAGGGAGCTTGTTCTAGCAAGTGAGTGTCTCCCATCCCTGTAGCATTAGTTTACTTTTTTTTTTTTTTTGAGAAAGTGTCTCACTCTGTTGCCATGCTGGAGTGCAGTGGCCCATATTGGCTCACTGCAATCTCCTCCTCCTGGGTCCAAGCGATTCTCCTGCCTCAGCCTCCTGAAGAGCTCGGACTACAGGCGTGCGCCACTATGTCTGGCTAATTTTTGTATATTTAGGAGAGCAGGGTTTCACCATGTTGGCCAGGATGGTCTCAATCTCTTGACCTTGTGATCCACCCACCTTGGCCTCCCAAAGTGCTGGGATTACAGGTGTAAACCACCACACCCAGCCTTTTGTTTTTGAGACAGAGTCTCGATCTGTTGCCCAGGCTCAAGTGCAGTGAAGCAGTCTCGGCTCACTGCAACCTCTGCCTTCCAGGTTCAAGCGATTCTCCTGCCTCAGCTTCCAAGTAGCTCGGATTACAGGTGTGCAACACCATGCCCGGCTAATTTTTGTATTTTTAGTAGAAACAGGGTTTCACCATGTTGGCCAGCCCGGTCTCGAACTCCTGGCCTCAGGTGATCTGCCCGCCTCAGCCTCCCAGAGTGCTGGGATTACAGGCATGATTCACCATGCCCAGCCCAGGTTACATTTTGAAAAATCAAGTATGGCCTCTGGCTTGAGCTGATGTATCTACTTGTGGGTGGGGTCATGGGGATGGAGGATAACTATACTCTTGTGAAGGAAGGAAAGAATTTAATGTAGCAAGTCAATACTCACAATTCCCTGTGGCAGCCAGCCTCCAAGATGGCCCCAGTGATCCTCACCTGCAATTGATGCCCTTCTATAGTCTCCCACACCAACTCAGAGCTGGTCTGTGTAACTTAGAATCTGGCAGAAGCAATGTGACATTGCAGTTTCTGCCTTCATCTCTTCAGATAACTGGCTTTTAGGGAAGTCAGCTGCCATGGACTTAAGGACATGGAGGTCTTAAGGCCTCTAGCTAACAGTTGGCATCAACTTTGCCAGCCATGGGATGAGTCTCTGTTTCATTTGTACCTGTGGGATTTTAATTAACAGAGATTGAGTGATGACAGAGAAGTCAATGCCATTGAAAGAATGTATTACATTTTTTTTTTCTTTTTTTTGGACAGAGTCTCGCTCTGTCACCCAGGCTGGAGTGCAGTGGTGAGATCTTGGCTAACTGCAACAACCACCTCCCAGGTTCAAGCTATTCTCCTGCCTCAGCCTCCCAAGTATCTAGGACTAGAGGTGCGTGCCACCATGCCGGGCTAATTTTTTGTATTTTTAGTAGAGACGGGGTTTCACCGTGTTAGCCAGGATGCTCTTGGTCTCCTGACCTTGTGATCCCCGGCTCAGCCTCCCAAAATGCCGGGATAACAGTCATGAGCCATCGCACCTGGCCAGAATGTATTACATTTCCCAAGAGAAGGGACATTCCATACCACACAGGACCATGGGAGAAACATCAGGCTTTGTTGAGGAGGCAGAATTAGACCAAGGGCCACAGCCTTCATCAGAGTTTCCTCAGGAAAGGCAGGGCAGAATAAATGGTTTAGGATTGGCTAGTTTGATTCATTCCAGTGGACTTTGTGCTATAGGGTGGTCTCTAGTTGTCTGGCACCTGGTCCTGGGGTGATTTAGTACAAGTGGAATAATGGCTTGGTGTGTGAAAGGTGAAGGAGGTGGCTGGCGTGGATGAGAGGCATTCTTGCAAAATATGAGGTAAGTGTCTCTAGGAGTAAGCTAGCCCTGGAAGGAGCAAGTCTGTCCCTGGGTCTGGAAGCCCCCCTCAAGACGTCAAAACATAAGACAGAGAAAATTGGAAGCATGCTCATTACAGCCTCCCAGCAAATGGATCCTCCAGCCTCACTGGAGCTTTCAGGTAGGAGAGGAATGTTCATTGTTTTAAGCCAGTCGTTCCTGGGGGTAATTTGTTACACAGCAATAGATAACTAAGGGGGGAGGAGGGGGCTGGGCAGTGATGAAGGGGTCGGGTCACCTTATCGAAGCAGTAACAAAAATAGTCATGTTTCAGCCAGGCACATGGAGATTCAGCTGGAGATCCAGCACATAATCCCAGCTGGAGAACCACTCTGAACCCAGGAGGCAGAGGTTGCAGTGAGCCGAGATCGTACCACTGCACTCCAGCAAGACTCTATCCCAGGGGAAAAAAAAAAAAAGAAAGAAATGGTCATGTTCCTCTTCTGGATCTTTGTAGTCAGAAATAAACAATAAAGATGGTCATGCTAAAACTGCAGGGCAGCCGGGCCCGGTGGCTCAAGCCTGTAATCCCAGCACTTTGGGAGGCCGAGGCGGGTGGATAACGAGGTCAAGAGATCGAGACCATCCTGGTCAACAAGGTGAAACCCCGTCTCTACTAAAAATACAAAAATTAGCTGGGCATGATGGTGCATGCCTGTAGTCCCAGCTACTCGGGAGGCTGAGGCCGGAGAATTGCTTGAACCCAGGAGGCGGAGGTTGCGGTGAGCCGAGATCGCGCCATTGCGCTCCAGCCTGGGCAACAACAGCAAAACTACGTCTCAAAAAAA
>NW_016107750.1:966690-971844 GCF_001604975.1 Cebus imitator
AAAAAAAAAAAAAAAAAAAGTCTGTACATATTCAGTACACATGCAGCCATCCATTTATTCCCCAAGTATTTTTGATCCACACTGGTTGAGTACATGGATGTGGAGCCCGCAGATGCAGAGGGTCAACTGTACCTACTGAGTGCCATGTCCTTTTACATGTTTTCTCATTTTGACCATGTGGCATTATTATAGGAACATGAAAGCTAAGGCTCAAAAATGCCTCATAAATGCCCAAGGTCACTTGTATGTATGATGACGCTAAGATGTAAATTTGCTAAATCGGCCTCGTGAGCTTCCAAAGGCCTAACCAATTCCATTTGAACGTGGTACTTCTCTCCTGGGTGGGGGGACTCAGCAGGCAAAGAAGGCATCATTCATTTAAAGAAATATGTATCTCATTCTGCTGCTGTTTATCACGGACCTCAGGTGATTTGTCTAACATTCACATACCTGCCTGGCTCTGGTAGGTGTTTGACCCCTGAACTCTCATTCTCTCCATTTTGGAAGCAGGAGGCGAAGGAGCCTAGAGTTGGGCATGGTTACTGAGGAGTAACTATGTACTTTGCACAGCAAAGCCAGCCTGGAGCTCACTCCAGGGCTGCTCTTCACTAGCTTCCGAATCCAGGGTTGGATACCAAGGGCTCAGTGAGGCTACTCCTTACTCTCTTGCTCCAAGTGACTGGCTGACTAGTGTGATTCCAATCTACCTTGGTAGATTAAATCCCTATAGATCCAGTTTCCAAACTTGCTTCATTTAAGGGGAGTGGTCCAATTTCTCAACAATTTCTAAGCATCTAATGGGAGAATTGTCTTCCCCTCTTTCCCAGACAAGTAAGGAAATCCAAAAAAAATACAGTATCTCCTTTCAAAGAGAAACAAAAGCAAAAAGAGGTTAAAACACACACACACACTCACACACACACACACACACCCCTATAAAGCTTAGAGCAAAGAATCCAGAGCTGAAAATCTTAAGAGTAATTTGGACTCTCCTAGTCTTCATTAGGTGCTGCTCATTCATCCTCAAGTACACAGGACCTGCAAACCCTTACTCTCACATCTTCAGAGACCAATAATTCCAGATGCTCTCCTTCCTCCAGGCTAATCCTTCAAAAATAGTGGCAGCAGAATGAGCAGGAAAGGGGCAGGGAGCACAGCAGGGACATAGAGGAAGAAAAGGGAAAAGATACTCCTGTCCTCTTTCCCTTCTTTAAATACTAGAGCCTCTCATCTTCTTGAACTTCCTATAGTTCCCCTGAAACACAAGGGGAATAACTCTTCATTTTACTTATTCTGGAACTCAAATTCTCAGGGCAACAGAAAATGGGTATATTTTTGCATAATTTAATGTCGCATTAAGAGGAATGCAATGAGAGGGAGTTGTTTACTCATGAAGCAAATGGCCCCAGAACTAAAAGTGTTAACTTCTTATTGCTTTGGAAATCTGATTTTTACACCTTGACACACTTAAAGAAAAACAGGTGAGGACTGAGGATAAGGATAATATAATCCTGCTAGGGCTTCTTACTCCTGAAATATCTTCACCTGCCCTGACCTGTCACACTCTCACTCTCCCCACTGACACTTGTTTTGTTTCCATTGTAGTGAAGTGTTCCCAATGAAAGAGAAAATTAAGCTAACAGTGATGGCCAGTGAGTTTTTGGAGTAAGGTAGACACACTTTTCTCCACACGAAAGAACAGTATCTAGTACAAACTTAGGGCTCTTTATTCAGGCAGTAAAGTAAGGAACAGCAAAGTGGGAGGGCTACACCATCACCATGGCAACAGAAAGCCTCAAAAACATAAAGTCCCTCGACTTCTGTCGGGTAGACTCTTTCTAGCTCAGGAGAAACACATTTTAACTGGCTGAGAACAAGGCCAGGCAGCCTGGCCACACTGTGGAAGGACGGCTGGGTGTGCGGCCTCTGGTCAGTCCTGGAAGTGCTTGGTGAGGGCTTCCAGCAGCTCCTGCTTCTTCAGCCCACTCTTCAGCCCATATGCCCGGCAAGCCTCTTTCAGCATGGGCACAGTGAACTTGCCCAGTGTGCCCTTGCTGATGTGGGTCTTCAGCTCTTCTTCTGAATACTCCACCTTGGGCCTTTTGCTTCCGGAACCTTCATTATCTGGGGGAAAGGTCAGAGGGAGTGACTGGAAATGCTACAAGTGGCATCCAAGCTACATGGAATGGGACCATCATATAATCTGGGCTGCAATTAACCATTTTCCATAAAGCCGTGATGCCAGCCTAGAACATGTATCACACCTAGGAGGGAGTTATGAGTAGTGTGAATGCCATCAGTTTACAGGGTACATGAGGTATTCTGATACAGGCATGCAATGTAAAATAATCACATCAGCGTAAAAGTGAGGTATCTGTCCCCTCAAGCATTTATCTTTTGTGCTACAAACATTCCAAATTACATTCCTTTAGTTATTTTAAAATGTACAATTAAATTATTATTGACTATAGTCTGTTATCAAACAGATCTTATTCAATATTTTTGTACCCATTAACCATGTCCACCTCCCCTCAATGCTCCACTATGCTTCTCAGCCTCTGGTAACCATCCTTCTACGCTCTATCTCCATGAGTTCAATTGTTCCCATTTTTAGATTCCACAAGTAAGTGAGAACATGCAAATGTCTGTCTTTCTGAGCCTGGTTTACTTAAGTATTATTGCAAACGACAGGATCGCATTCTTTTTTACGGCTGAATACTCCGTTGTGTATGTGTACCCCATTTTCTTTATCTAGTCATCTGCTGATGGACACAGGTTGCTTCCAAATCTTTGGCTATTGTGAATGGTGCTGTAATAAACATGGGAGTGCACAAATATCTTCGATACATTGATTTCCTTTCTTCTGGGTGTATACCCAGCAGCAGGGTTGCTGGATCATATATATGGTAGCTCTACTTTCACATTTCGAGGAAACTCCAAACTATTCCCCTTAATAGTGGCTGTACTAATTTACATTCCCACCAACAGTGCATGAGGGTTCCCTTTTCTCCACATCCTCGCCAGCATTTGTTATTGCCTGTCTTTTGGATAAAAGCCATTCTCACTGGAGTGTGAATAGGTATTTCTGAAAGAATACTGCCCACTGTGATAATACCATCATAAAAGCAACTGTTAAAAATAGCCCACATATCCACATTCAGCTCCTCACCGTGTTTTCTCTTGGTAACCTTCCCTTCAGGATTGTAATCTGGTGGGTAAACCAGCTCCTTAAATTCATCCACCAGGGAACCCAGTCTTTTATTCATTGCTTCAACCTTGGGCACTAGAAAATCAAAACACAGAAGAGCGGCCTAGTGAGTCACGAGCCCCAGCTTGCCATCTAGTTCCAACTTTCTGAGAACCAGAAGAGAAAGCACCTAACTGCTGGGAAAGGTCCAGGGAAAGGTCTTTACAGCATTTATCAAGTACCTTCCAACACACACATTTATTGTAATCACACACACTACCACCAGGGACTGTTGTAAACGCTTCAAATTTACTCTCTTTACTCCTTCTAACAACCTATAGGATAGGTACATTTGTCCCCAGTTTTTTTTTTTTTTTTTTTAACACGGAGTCTTGCTCTGTTGCCAGGCTAGAGTGCGGTGGTGTGATCTCAGCTCACTGCAACCCCCCGACTCCCTGGTTCAAACGATTCTCCTGCCTCAGCCTCCTGATTTGTCCCCAGTTTTACAGGTGAGGAAAGGAGAGAGGTTACATGACTTGCCTGAAGGGGAGTGGTACAGTGGAAATACTAAGCTAGATTCTGGGAATTCAAACAAGAGCTCATGCCTGCAGTCAGCTTAAAGCCTAGTGAGAGTGAAGAGGCAGATAAAAACGATGCAGTAGAGTTGGGCAACAACATGCAAGAAGCAACTGTACAGGCACACTGGAACACAGGAGGGGTCATGAAAGATAAGCAGGAGAAAACAGCAGGTGACATATAGCTGGAAGGTAGAGTGTTAAGGAGGACAGGGCCAGCAGGGAGGTGAGACAGGTGGGCATGGCGAGGTCGTGGAAGCTTGGATGCCAGCCAAGGAATTAGGCCTTATTCAAAGAACCACGATAGCTGCATGGAGTGTGAACTCCATGGGTAAGAGAGATGGGTGAAGTGGGGCACAGGTGGGAGGACCTATAAATATGAGAAGTGACAGAACTGGCAGGACTTACTGATAGAATAGCATTTATTATTTACTGAAATTATAGGGCTAGATACCAGAAAGAAAGAATAATAGGAGCGGGGATGGGGAGATGACTGGCTGAAACAGGAAGAGCAAATATGACAGGAAAAGGCAACTTTGGAGGAAAGATATTTTTGTTTCCTTTTTTTGTTAGCTTACAACTGTATTGTTAGTCAAGCTTTTGACATGAGCTGTGTCACATCAAAAGCAAGGGTGATGAGATGGGCAGCTAACATGCCCATATATGCCAATCACAGAGGGGAGCTCTTGCTGGTGTACCTAGAAGATGGCAGAATGCTGGAGCCAAACTGTGCTCCTGCTACGTAAGAAACCCCTGTTCCACAACACAGGAACCTCAGCAAGAGCACTGGCTCCCATCTTGGGAATCAACTGCTGAGTTTTTTTTCTTTTTGAGATGGAGTCTCGCTCTGTTGCTCAGGCTGGAGTGCAGTGGCATGATCTCAGCTCAGTGCAACCTCTGCCTCCCAGGATCAAGGGATTCTCCTGCCTCAGGCTCCAAGTAGCTGGGATTACAGGCACACGCCACCACACCCAGCTAATTTTTGTATTTTTAGTAGAGACAGGGTTTCACCATGTTGGTCAGGCTGGTCTCAAACTCCTGCCCTCGTGATCTGCCCACCTCAGCCTCCCAAAGTGTGGGATTACAGACATAAGCCACCACATCCGGCCCTCACCTGGAGAGTTTTGAAAGTACTAAGAAGCTGGACGCGGTGGCTCATGCCTGTAATCCCAGCACTTTGGAAAGCCATTGTGGGTGGATCACTTCAGGTCAGGAGCTTGAGACTAGCCTGGCCAACATGGTGAAGCCCCATCTCTATTAAAAATACAAAAATTAACGGCCAGGCGCGGTGGCTCAAGCCTGTAATCCCAGCACTTTGGGAGGCCGAGGCGGGTGGATCACGAGGTCAAGAGATCGAGACCATCCTGGTCAACATGGTGAAACCCCGTCTCT
>NW_016107750.1:973554-979035 GCF_001604975.1 Cebus imitator
TGCCTCAGTCTTCCAAGCAGCTGGGACTACAAGCACGCACCACCATGCCCCACTAACTGCTTTTGTATTTTTAGTAGAGACAGAATTTCCCCACTTTGGCCAGGCTGATCTTGAACTCCTGACCTCAGGTGATCCTCCTGCCTTGGCCTCCCAAAGTGCTGGGATTACAGGCGTGAGCCACTGCACCCAGCCAGGAGTCACAGGATTCTAAACCCAAATCCACCACTCACTTCCTCTTATATTTTTGTTTTTTGTTTTTTTGAGAGTCTTGCTCTGTCGACAGGCTGTAGTGCAGTAGCAGGATCTTGGCTCACTGCAACCTCTGCTTCCTGGGTTCAACCAATCCTCCTGCATCGGCCTCCCAAGTAGCTGGGACCACAGGCGCACGCCACCATTGTCAGCTAATTTTTGTATTTTTAGTAGAGACGGGGTTTCACTATGTTAGCCAGGCTGGTCTTGAACTTCTAACCTCATGATCCACCCGCCTCGGCCTCCCAAAGTGTTGGGATTACAGGCTTGAGCCACTGCATCCAGCCTCTTATATTATTTTTAATTTTCACCAGCATGTAGTCATAGGGTAGCCTAGTTCAGAGTCAGGTTTCAGGAGCCTGGCACTCTCCTCCTCTCACTATGAAACCAGCCAAATCTGTTCCCTGGCTGTTTAAGCTGGTCTAGAAAAGCTCCCAAACAGAGGGGGTCTGGGCAATGAGGTTAAGTGTTTAGAGGGTACTAGGAAATGCACCCACATTACTGGTTCAGAATGGAACCAGTAAGAAAGCCTCCCATTAAAAGAACTACTCGACTCAAACTCCTTACATGTCAGGTCCACTGCTTGTTCAGGCTCCATCAAATCCAAGGCCAAGGCCTCCAGGTTCCTGAAGTGCTGCTGCAGCACGGGGTTCTCAAAGCTGTCACTTCTGTTAAAACAATAATGTTACTCAATTGAAACATGACAATTTAAACGTTGAAAAAATAAGAATAAATAAAACCGCCTGTGATATCAGAGGTCCACGGTGAGCTGAGAAAAACACCCTAAGTGAAACAGTTGAGTCAGGTGTAGTGGCTCATGCCTATAATCCCAGCACTTTGGTAGGCCAAGGTAGGCAGAATGCTTGAGTCCAGCAATTTGAGACCAGCCTGGGCAGCATGTTGAAACCCTATCTCTACAAAAAATTTAAAAATCAGCCAAGCATGGTGATGCATGCCTGTGGTCCCAGCTACTCAGGAGGCTTAGGCAGGAAGACTGCTTGAGTCCAGGAGATCGAGGCTGCAGTGAGCCATGATCATGCCACTGTACTCCAGCCTGGATGGCAGAGCAAGACTTCATCTCAAGTCAACTTAAAAAGTAAACCTGGCTGGGCATGCTGGCTCATGCCCATAACTCAGCACTTTGAGAAGCTGAGGCAGGTGAATGGCTTGAGCTCAGGAGTTCGAGACCAGCCTGGCCAACATGGTGAAACCCCGTCTCTACAAAAAATACAAAAATTAGCTGGGTATGGTGATGCAAGGCTATGGTCCCAGCTACTCCAGAGGCTGAGGTGGGAGAATCACCTGAGCCCAGAGAGGCCAAGGCTGCAAGCGAGCTACAATGACACCACTGCACTCCAACCTGGGTGACAGAGACCTTATCTCAAAGTAATATAATTAAAATAAAAAAATTTTTTAAATGGCATGTGAAAAAAAATTATGTTTAGTGTTCCATTATGCAGGCTTTCAGAACAGGTCTATTATACATATGAGAAAGAATGACTTGAATTACTTAATCATTCTTTTAAGCCTGTAACAATTTACACTAGATTTATTTACTCTTGCTCATTGTAGAACAACAAATACAATCAAGGAGAAGCTGGACTAAGAATTTTCCCGCCTTTTTTTTTTTTTTTTTTTTTTTTTTTTTTTTTTTTTTTTTTTTTTTTTTTTTTTTTTTTTTTTTTTTTTTTTTTTTTTTTTTTGAGACGGAGTTTCGCTCTTGTTACCCAGGCTGGAGTGCAATGGCACAATCTCGGCTCACCGCAGCCTCCGCCTCCTGGGTTCAGGCAATTCTCCTGCCTCAGCCTCCTCGGTAGCTGGGATTACAGGCACGCACCACCATGCCCAGCTAATTTTTTGTATTTTTAGTAGAGACGGGGTTTCACCATGTTGACCACGATGGTCTCAATCTCTTGACCTGGTGATCCACCCGCCTCGGCCTCCCACAGTGCTGGGATTACAGGCTTGAGCCACCGCGCCTGGCCTTATTATTATTTTTTTTTTAACATGTTTGACCAACTAATCTGGCCAAGTACAGTACAACACATCAAGCACACAATCCGAGTCTCAAATACAGTAAGAGCTTCCACTCTGTATATGGCTTTCAAACACTGTTAATATCTGTCAGTTTGCTGAAAAGAATAGTGCCATTCTCTTGGTCTATGCCCAAGATGAATATCTAATAAGATTCTCAACTCAGAAGGCAGTTCCAGAAGAAAGTCTGAGATTCACTCACCTGTACGTGAAGCGGAGCTTCTCAACAATAGCCTTCATCTTGTCCACCTGCTCTGGAGTTGCCATGATTTTTTCAGTAAAGGGCATCTTCCTTTTATCATCAGCAAATGGTAAAAAGACCAGCTGAAAGCCTGTAGAAGGGAGATAACTTTTCTGTGATTTGACTTCAAGTGTTGCAGTCACTTGTTTCTTAGCTCCAAATTCACCCTTCTATGTCCTGTGGCGCTGGGGCTGGGGCCCTATAGACACCATTTCTCCTTCACCAGCTGTTTCTTGTTATGATCTGCCTAACAGACTCCCTCTGGAGTTTCCAGAGGACTGCAAGGGAGGACGGGTGCCCCTTCCTGTATACAGTAGACCCCTTATATACCTGGGGGATATGTCTCAAGAACCCTGGAGGATACCTGAAACCTCAGATAGCACCAAGCCTGACTGCCATCAACTGAAACACATTTCTGACCATGTCTTAACACTCATAAATTTAATATTTAATGTCTTTTTCATCTTTTTTTTGAGACAGAGTTTCACTCATCACCTAGGCTGGAGTACAGTCGAGCACTCTTGGCTTGCTGCAACCTCCCAGGTTCAAGCAATTCTCCTGAGTAGCTGGGATTACAGGTGCGCACCACCATGCCCAGCTAATTTTGGTACTTTTAGTATAGACAGGTTTCACCATGTTGGCCAGGCTGTTCTCAAACTCCTGACCTCAGGTGATCTGCCCAAAGTGCTAGGATTACAGGCATGAGCCACCACAGCCAGCCTTCACCTTTTGTTTGTTTTTTGAGACAGTCTCGCTCTGTGGCCCAGGCGTGATCTCAGCTCACTGCAACCTCCGCCTCCCAAGTTCAAGGGATTCTCCTGCCTCAGCCTCCTGAGTAGCTGGGACTATAGGCACGTGCCACCACACCTGGTTAATTTTTGTATTTTTAGTAGAGACGGGGTTTCATTGTGTTAGCCAGGATGGTCTCCATCTCCTGACCTTGTGATCTGCCTGCCTCAGCCTCCCAAAGTGCTGGGATTACAGGCGTGAGCCACCTCGCCATTTTTTTTGAGATGGGGTCTTGCTCTGTCACCCAGGCTGAAAGGCAGTGGTGTGATCACAGCTTACTGTAGCCTCTATCTCCCAGGCTCAAGTAGCCTCTCAAATAACTGGGATTACAGGTGCATGCCACCACATCTGGCTAATTTTTCATATTTTTTGCAGAGATAGAGTTTTACCATGTTGCTCAGGCTGGTCTCAAACTCCTGGGCTCAAGTGATCCATCTGCCTCGGCCTCCCAAAGTGCTAGGATTATAGGTGTGAGCTACCATGCTTGGCCTCCTTTTCTATCTTAACTAAGCCCTTCTCATGTACTGTGGCAGTGACTTTTACAGTTTGAGGGGCAACAGCAAAACTAGCTTGGGCCGGGTATAGTGGCTCAAGTCGGTAAGCGCAGCACTTTGGGAGGTTGAAGCAGGAGGATCACTTGAGCTCAGGAGTTTGAGACCAGCCTGGGTAACATAGTGAGACCTCATCTCAATTTATGTATAAAAAGAAAAAAATAAAACTAAGACGAATTTCTTTCTCCTTCTTCACAGTTTTGTAGAGTCCTTCTTACCACAGATCTTAGCCACCTCGGCATATGGTATTTTTTCTTCCTTAAAGTCAAGAACTCTCACCTTTTCACTTAAAGGAAGCACTTTATGACTTTCTTGTTAGTGTATCCAAATTGCCAGCACCACTACACTTGTGCTTTGGGGCCTTTATTAAATAAGGTTGACTTGAACACAAGCACTGCAATACTGGTGACCTTGACAGTCAATCTGATAACAAAGACGGCTACTAAGTGACTAATGGGTGGGTGGCATTTACAGTGTGGAGATGCTGAACAAACAGATGATTCCTGTCCCAGGTGGGATGGTGCTTTTAAGTTATTTCACTTTCCATTAAAAATTTTTGGACCATGGTTGACTATGGGTAACTGAAACTGTAGAAAGCAAAGCTGTGTTTGGGGCCCTCCTGTATTTACTGTTCCTGTCTGTACTGCCCCAGCAAAGACCCTTTACATGGCAGCAGTTGTTTCTGGTTCCCAGTTTTTGTGAAACATCCAGAGACAGCCAGACAGTGCCTCCTCCCTGGAGGGCCAAGTCCCAGCTCCACCGGGCCCTCCTCTGAGCTTCACCCTCATCCCTTTTTTCTTTACCCTCTACCACATGATAAATAAAAGCAAACAGGTAAGGGTTATCAGGCTGATCTTAGTTCAGTTACTGACTGGTTCTGGAAGGACTAAAAAATCTAGGCCCAGTAACTAACTGCTGTTACCAGGTGAAAGGCTCTGCTGGCAATGCTGACCACACTGAACAAACAGAAAGGAGCAAGTCCCTCACCTCTCCTCTTCCCTTTGGTGTCCCTTTTAGCACCCACTATAGACACAGCCTGAGGGCCATCAGTGAAAGAAGAAATGAGGCTTAGATCATCTCAGCCTCAGTGGTGCAGAGCATAAACGGGTGAATTTGAAGCCGAGACAACAGCTTATTAACTAAGCACTCCTGAGCATGCTGAGGATCAAAGTTAAAACTACAGTAATTCATCTCAAATGTAGAACTACCCTGAGGGAAAGGTGCTCCAAAACGCTCATATTTGCAGCTAAGATATATTAAATAGAAAGGTTAAACTACTTGCCCACGTTGACCAGCTAACAAGTAGCAGATATGGGCCCAAAACAAAAGCAAGCAAGCTTCTAGTCAATAAGCATAAGATAAAGTTAAATCTGACTTTAAACCTTAAAAATAGACATTTTTAAGCCCCATTCCCAGAGACTATGATTCAGTAGGTCTGCATTAGGAGCCCATGGATGATTCCAAAGTATAGGCAAGGCTCAGAAGCCCTGGAAATATCTCTGCCACATACCTGGAGGAGTGACCTGAATTTTCTGGTCATCCAACTCCTCATCCTGTGGAACCAAAGCCACAAAATAAGGGGGGATGTTCCTCCGGGGTGTGTATCTGCACAATGCT
>NW_016107750.1:980930-982355 GCF_001604975.1 Cebus imitator
GTTTTGCTCTTGTTGCCCAGGCTGGAGTGCAGTGGTGTGATCTCGGCTCACCCCAACCTTTGCCTTCCGGGTTCAAGCAATTTTCCTGCCTCAGCCTCCTGACTAGCTGGAATTACAGCCATGCACCACCACGCACAGCTAATTTTATACTTTTAGCAGAGATGGGGTTTTTCCATGTTGGTCAGGCTGATCTCAAACTCCTGACCTCAGATGATCCTCCCGCTTCAACCTCACCAAGTGCTGGAATTATAAGCATGAGCCACTGTGCTTGGCTGACCCGTCTCTTAAAAAATAATAAAAAATAAATTTGCTGGGTGTGGTGTCATCCCAGCTACTTGGTGGGCTGAGACAGGTGGATCACTTGAGTCCAGGAGCACAAGGCTGTAGTGAGTCGTGTTTGCCCCACGGCACTCCAGCCTGGGAGACACAAAGAAACCCTATCTGAAAAACAACAACAAAAGGCATCTCTACCTACCTGCGACCTCTTGGTATCGCTAGGCAGAAGCAAACCGCCTGTACTTGTATTAAATGTCCGGGTCTTGGTTTTCACTGGTTCATTTGTTTCCCGATAGAGCTTTATTGGAGGAGGCTTGAGAGCCTTCTGGACCAGATTATAAATGCCAACAGAGATCACTATATCTTTGTTGAGCTTCAGCTTTAACCTGAGGGAGTGAAAAATGAAAGAGCATGAAGTGAAAGACTGTACTTTTCTATCAAAAATTCCCTCACAATACCCAAACTTCACTATTTTATTCTCTCCAATGACCCTAAGCAAGCTCTAAAAATACAAATATGCTTTTTAACAATACAATTGGGCCAGGTGTGGTGGCTCACACCTGTAATCCCAGCACTTTGGGAGGCCAAGCTAGGCAGATCACCTGAGGTCGGGAGTTCGAGACAAGCCTGACCAACACAGAGAAACCCCGTCTCTACTAAAAATACAAAATTAGCCGAGTGTGGTGACACATGCCTGTAATCCCAGCTTCTCATTGGAATTCAATGGAATTGCC
The DNA here is from genome assembly GCF_001604975.1 of Cebus imitator. Taxonomy (NCBI): domain Eukaryota; kingdom Metazoa; phylum Chordata; class Mammalia; order Primates; family Cebidae; genus Cebus; species Cebus imitator. The sequence goes on from NW_016107750.1 coordinate 981,941, forward strand.
TGAACCCAGGAGGTGGAGCTTGCAGTGAGGGAGACTGCTCCATTGTACTCCAGCCTGGGCAACAAGAGTGAAACTCCATCTCCCCCCACCCGCCAAAAAAAACCCAGCCAGGCACAGTGGCTCGTCCCTATAGTCCCAGCTACTCGGGAGGCCGAGGTGGGAGGATCACTTGAGCCCAGGAGTTTTGGGCTGTAATGCGCTATGCCAATCGGGTGTCAGCACTAAGTTCGGCATCAATATGGTGACCTCCCCAGAGCAGGGGACCACCAGGTTGCCTAAGCAGGGTTGAACCGGCCCAGGTCGGAAACAGAGCAGGTCAAAACTCCCACGCTGATCAGTAGTGGGATTGCGCCTGTGAATAACCTATGCACTCCAGCCTGGGCAACATAGCAAGACTCTGTCTCTTAAAAAAACA
>NW_016107750.1:982464-983395 GCF_001604975.1 Cebus imitator
AATTCAATTTGCTATAATACCATCTCAGGATCTATGCCACAATACATTAACTACTTAAAAGAATGATAAAGAATGTACTACATGTTGAGTATCCTTTCGAAAAATGACTGCTTAGGACCAGAAGTGTTTCAGATTTTTTTTTTTTGAGATGAAGTTTCCCTCTGGTTGCGCAGGCCGGAGTGCAATGATGCGATCTTGGCTCACCCCAACATCTGCCTCCAGGGTTCAAGTGATTCTCCTGTCTCAGCCTCCCAAGCAGCTGGGATTACTGGCACGCACCACCACGCCCTGCTAATTTTGTGTTTTTAGTAGAGATGGGGTTTCTCTATGATGGTCAAGCTGGTCTCGGACTCCTGATCTCAGGTGATCTGTCCAACTTGGCCTCCCAAAATGCTGGGATTACAGGCAAGAGCCAACGCACCTCGCCTTCAGATTTTTTGGGGGGAATATTTGCATTTTATAGTACTTAATGGTTGAGCATTTCTAACCCAAAAATCTGACATCCGTAATACTACAGTAAACATTTCCTTTGAGTATCAGGTCGGTGCTCAAAAAGTTTCAGATTGTACAGCATTTCTAATTTTGGATTTTCAGATTAGAAACACTCAACCTTATGGGCATGGTGGCTCACACCTGTAATCCCAGCACTTTGGGAGGCTGAGGCGGGTGGATCACCTGAGGTGAGTTCAAGACCAGCCTGACCAACATGGTGAAACCCCACCTCTATTAAAAATACAAGATTAAGGCCGGGCGCGGTGGCTCAAGCCTGTAATCCCAGCACTTTGGGAGGCCGAGGCGGGTGGATCACGAGGTCAAGAGATCGAAACCATCCTGGTCAACATGGTGAAACCCCGTCTCTACTAAAACTACAAAAAATTAGCTGGGCATGGTGGCGCGTGTCTGTAGTCCCAGCTACTCAGGAGGCTGAGGC
>NW_016107750.1:985033-994317 GCF_001604975.1 Cebus imitator
GATCTCTTGACCTCGTGATCCACCCGCCTCGGCCTCCCAAAGTGCTGGGATTACAGGCTTGCGCCAACGTGCCCGGCTTGTTTGTATTTTTAGTAGAGACAGGTTTTCACCATGTCAGCGAGGCTGGTCTCAAACTCCTGACCTCATGATTTACCCACACTGGCCTCCCAAAGTGCTGGGATTACAGGTTTGAGCCACTGCACCCAGCCTATACCATAAGGTTTGAGCCACTGCACCCAGCCTATACCATATTTTTATTGTACCTTTTCCATACCTGTAGATACATTTAGATACAAAAATACTTACATTGCCTACAGTAAACAGTACAGTAATATGATGTACAGGTTTACGGCCTAGGAGTAACAGGCTAACCACACAGCCCAGGTGTCCAGTAGGCTATACTCCCTGGATGCGTTAAGTACACTCTGTGTTCATGCAATGACAGAATCGCCTAATGACACATTTCTAAGAAGGTATCCCCATCATTAATTAACACATGCCTGTATTAGTGAGTACAGCTGAGGATTCTCTTAAACCACAACTGTCTACCCCTGGGAAATGGAGGGCTGTGTTATTTTGGAGAAATATATTAGCTCTTGCCAGATATAAAGCAGCAAATAGCTTCTGCTATCCTGAAATAAAGCAAGTGTTTTAAAAGAATACAGTGAGGCAATGGCACAGTCCAGAGTTAAGTAGCCACACAGGTCAAAGCAATGCATTGCTTCTGGTTTAAGGGATGTACAGCAAATTCATTGCTTCTGATTTTTCTTTTTTTTTTAAGTAGAGACAAGGTCTCACCATGCTGCCCAAGCTGGTCTCAAACTCCTAGACCCAAGCGATCTGCCTGCCTTGGCTTCCCAAAGTGCTGGGATTATGGGCATGAGCCACCATGCCCAGCCCACTTCTGATTTAAAGGCCATATAGGTAGCTGACCCGGGCTGAGTGCACACCTGCTAAGTGCTCGCTTCCTGGTCTCCTTGGCGCGAACCTTCCGCAACAGGTCTTCTAGCTTGCTGGATTCCTCAAAGTGAACCCTGAGGTCCTCATCCTCTGCTATGCTGATAATATCTCTGTAGAACAAGGATATGTCAAAGCCCCCAGGTTTCTTCAGGTGCATCAAGTCAAGGAAGATGCCTGTTGCAAGGATAAACAAAAGTGAAGGATGGAAAAACAATGTTCAGCAAGTTAGAAGCTCTTCCAGTTAAAATGAAATATGCTTTTGAAAGCTCCCTGAAAACTAGACTATTAACATTTTCAGGACTCAGAGAAAGTGGCCAAGGAAATCAGCTGCTATAATGACTTTAGACAACTTATTCAAATAATCACCATTCATAGTAATATTAAAGTCAAGACAATTGGCCGGGCGCAGCGGCTCACATCTGTAATCCCAGTACTTTGGGATGGCAAGGTGGGTGGATTATCTGAGGTCTGGAGTTCAAGACCAGCCTGGCCAACATTGGTGAAACCCCGTCTCTAGTAAAAATACAAAAATTAGCTGGGCATGGCAGCTCATGCCTGTAATTCCAGCTACTCAGGAGGCTTGTAGCCTAAGCAAGAGAATTGCTTGAACCCAGGAGGCGGAGGTTGCAGTGAGCCAAGATTGTTCCACCGCACCCCAGCCTGGGCGACAGTGAGGCTCCATCTAAAAAAAAGAAGAAAAAAATCAAGACAATCTTGTTCTGACAGAGTCCTTTGGATAGCTAATGGCATGGCCATTTGAGTGTTTATGTTATACAGGTATCTTCTCCTGGCTTCACTTTATTTTTTCATTTACTCTGAATGGTAAAAAGCAAATGCTTGATATCAGGTACACAGAAAGCAATAAAACTGCACTGGGCACAAAGGCACATGCCTATAGTCCCAGCTACTTGGGAGGCTGAGGCCAGACTCCTGAACTCCTTTGAATCCAAGAGTTTGAGGCTAGAGTGTGCTATGATTGCACCTGTGAATAACCACTGCGTTCCAGCCTGACCTCATCTCTTAAAAAAAAATTAAGTCCCAATTTAAGAGAACAGGGAATACACCCACCTGTATCTCGGAGATCACCGGCTTTGGTCCTGGCCCGGCTGGCTTTGGCACTGTCATTGCCGTGGGGGTTGTCTTCATTGGTGAAAAGCATGATCCTCTTATGACTCATCTTGAACTGGACATCACTAAAGAGGTTGGCACAGACCCACAGCACTTCACTGAGTGAGTAGTCAGATCCGTGGCCCATCAGCTCTTGGAAACGTTTCTGTCCCTGCTGCCCCTTAAACTGGTCAAGCTCTAGAATTCGTTTCGCGCCTTATCAGTGGCAGGGAGTCAAATGGAAGGAAAAAAATCAGAAGAATGTCAGTGGTTGCCTTTACCACAAGGCTAAAAGGAGGACCCTTTCTCACCCCAGAGCTGTTTAACCCATTTAACAAAGTCCACATCGAGCAAGGTCCCCTTAATGCAGGAAAGCATACTCCTAGATAAGACGTAACCTGTTTCCTTCTCCACAGTCCTCTTTGTTCAGACTACTGACATTCTTATACATAAGAGAAAAGAATATTACTGACCTGGATTATCCAACTCCTGTAAGACGTAAATATTTTTAAAATTCACTGAATTTTTGTCTTTCTCAGTACCATAGAACACCACTGCCAAGAGATCTCGATCACTGCTTATGATCTTACTGATGTACACACTTTGGATACACTGAAAAAATGAAATGTAAGCTCCATAAGTGCTCGGTATCCATTAGTTGCTCAAAATATGTTTGCTGAATTTGCATATGGCACTAAAATAAGGTATGACCCCCTACCTTCAGGGGCAATGAATCAGTGAGAGTAATGCCCATAAATATTAAGTTTTAACAAAAACCAGAACGCAGTAAGTATATAGAAGTATAAGCAGTCCCTGCCATGAAATCAGAGAATTAGTACTATGTATATTCAGGCCAGACACAATGGCTCACATCTGTAGTAATCCCAGCACTTTGGAAGACCGAGGTGGGAGAATCACTTGAGCCCAGGAGTTTGATACCAGCCTGAACAACATAGTGAGACTCTACAGCTTTCTACAAAACAAAAAAACAAAAAGATTAGCTGGGCATGGTGGCACAGGGTCCCAGTTACTTGGGGAGCAGAGGTGGGAGGATCGTTTCAGTCCAGGAGGCAAAGGCTGCAGTGAGCAGAAACTGCACCACTACAGCCCACCGTGGGCAAGACAGACCCTGTCTCACGAAAAAGAAAAACGTGTACATTAACAGGGAGGAAAGTGTGCTATGGTAGTTGGGGGAAAGCCAAGAATTGGAATCAGAAAATCTGGAGTCGAGTCCTGCTGATTTCACTTACTTAACTTGCTGAATATGGACAGGTCATGCGATCTTTTAAGTACCCTGATATCAAGAAACAGAGTTTACATATACAGTTGACCCTCCATATCTGCTGGTTCTGCATCTATGGACTGAACCAACCTCAAATCTTAAATAGTCAGGAAAAACAAAAAAATTCCACAAAGTTTCAAAAGGTCCCTCGTCCTGGGAAATGGGGTGCGGCCGGAAAGGCGGCCACCCTTCTTAAAAAAAAAAAAAAAGGAAAAACCTGAATTTGTCATGCACCAAGTACTACACTGAACTCATGTGAATGATGTGATGCATAGGGATTGTATTAGGTACTATGAGTAACCTAGAGATGATTTCAAGTATAGGGTAGGATGTGTGTAGGTTATATGCAAATACTATGTGTCATTTTAAGGCACTTGGGCATCCTCGGATTTTGGAATCCAAGGGAAGTCCTGGAACCAATCCCCTCCATAACAAGGGATGACTGTATAAAATAACTACAACGCTTCAGTATATGTGACCTGAAAATAAGTCAATAACTAGTAAGAACATCCTTGAAATAAAACTGCTTAACTATACAGTTAAAGACATCAGTATTCCAGTTACAAGAAAGCTGTATCTCTCTATATAAACTAACATCAGCATTTGGTAAATCAGGTCTTGTAAGAGTTCATCAGTTCAGCTGGGTGCAGTGGCTCACACCTGTAATCAATCCCAGCACTTTGGGAGGCTGAGGCAGGCAGATCAAGAGATCGGGAGTTTCAGACCAGCCTGATCAACATGGTGAAACCCTGTCTCTACTAAAAATAAAAAATCAGGCAGGTGTGGTGGGGTGTGCCTCTAATCCCAGCTATTCAGGAGGCTGAAACAGGAGAATCACTTGAACCTGGGAGGTGGAGGTTGCAGTGAGCCGACATCATGCCACTGTACTCCAGCCTGGGTGACAGAGCAAGACTCCGTCTCGAAAAATAAAAGGGGGGGCGTTTGTCAGTTCTAGGGGCCTATTTAATTCTGGGGCAGTAACAAAATTAAGTCTTGGGGACAGTGGCTCGTGCCTGTAATCCCAGCACTTTGGGAGGCCAAGACCAGCGGATTGCTCCAGAAGTTTGAGACCAGCCTGGGTGACATGGCAAAACAATTTCTCTACAAAAAAAAGAAAAATGAGTCAGGCATGGACATGCTTGTAGTCCCAGCTACTCAGCTACTCGGGGTGCTGAGGCAGAAGGATCGCCTGAACCCAAGAGGTCAGGGCTGCAGTGAGCAGAGATCATGCCGCTGCACTCCAGCCTAGGTGACAGAATGCCACTGTACTCCAGCCTGGGTGACAGAGCAAGACTCCGTCTCGAAAAATAAAAGGGGGGGGGGTGTTTGTTTTGAGACTCTGCCTCAAAAAAAAAAAAAAAAAAAAAAAAAAAAAAAAAAAAAAAATCCTCAAAAAAAAAAAAAAAAAAATTAAGTTTTGAAACTTGCAAAGCTGAAGAATAAACCAACCACGGTGATCCCCTCCATGTCCTGCCTAAGCCTCTAGCTGGCCTTCGTCTACAGTTATTCTCTCCTTAAATGTAGAAGGTATACTAGAGCTAGTCATTGACAACAATCCACATGGCAGGTAGTCATTTCCATAAATATTTTAATGTACTCTGAGCAGTTTGGTAAGGGCTCCTTTTAGTTTCTAAAAATTAAAAACACGAAAACTAAAAGAGAATTTCAGAAAATGTTTTCTATTGCTTATCACATACTTAACACTTATTGGTGATCAAATTGTGCTGATCTATGAATATCTTATTTCCTTGCTACCTAACACTACAGTTTCTCCTGAGGTCTTTAGGCATCAAAGTTTCCATTAACTCTCCAAAATTACACATAGAACTGTGAGTACTATCTTTATTCAGGGAAGAAATGTAGCTTACATCATATCCTCAAAGAGGTCCATGGTCCAAAAGGTTAAAGCACTGCTCTTCAAAGTGATGGCCTCCAAATCAGTAACATTGGCATCACCTCACAACCACTAGAAATGCAAATTCTTGGTCCCCACTCCAGACCTAGAGAATCGGAAATTCTGATTCTGGGATGAGGTTCTGTAGTCTGTATCGTAACGCCCTGGAGGTAATTCTGTTTGAAAACCGCTTCTTCCTTTTTTTTGAGATGGAGTCTCGCTCTGTCACCCAGCTTGGAGTACCATGATCTCGGCTTCATTGCAACTTCCCCCTTCCCGGTTCAGGCGATTCTCCTGCCTCAGCCTCCCGAATAGCTGGGATTACAGGCGTGTGCCACCATGCCCAGCTAATTTTTGTATTTTTTGTAGAGACAGGGTTTCACTATATTGGTCAAGCTGGTCTCCAACTCCTGACCTTGTGATCTGTCCACCTTGGCCCCCGAAACTGCTGAGATTACAGGTGTGAGCCAACAAGCCCAGCCGATTATTTTTATTCATTATTCTATTATTTTACTTTACACACACACATTATTTTATTTTATTTTATTTTAAAGAGACATTGTCTTGCTCTGTTGGCCAGACTAGGGTTCAGTGACACAACCATAGCTCAGTGCAGCCTCAAACTCCTGGGCTCAAGCAATCCTCTCACTTCAGCCTCCAGAGTAGCTGGGATTACAGGTGCATACCACCACACCCAGCTTATTCTTTTTTTCTGGGTGCAAGATATTTCAGTTTGCCAACTACAAAAAGTATTTTTTTTCTTGGGATGAAGTCTCGCTCTGTCACCCACGCTGGAATGCAAGGGCGTGATCTTGGCACACTGCAACCTCCACCTCCCGGGTTCAAGTGATTCTCCCACCTCAGCCTCCAGAATAGCTGGGAGTATAGGCATGCACTACCACACCCGGCTAATTTGTATTTTGATTAGAGACAGAGTTTCACCAAGTTGGCCAGGCTGGTCTCAAACTCCTGACCTCAAGTGATTCGCCCACCTCAGCCTCCCAAAGTGCTGAGATTACAGGCATGAGCCACCACACCCAACCTACAAAAACTATTTGTATACGAATTAGAACGAGAAGTTTCTGTTCAGTTTCAAATTCCAAAACTATGAGACACGACATATATAACAAATCTGTGAAAATTATTCTCTATGAAGTACACAAAAGAAACCTATGCTGCAGTATGCAACCTTGAACTCCTGGGCTCAAGCAATCCTCTTGCCTCAGCCTCCCAAGTAGCTAGGACTACAGGTGTGCACCACCACAACTGGCTGATTCTGTATTTTTTGTAGACATGGAGTGACTCCATGTTACCCAGGCTGGTCTCAAACTCCCAGGCTCAAGTGATCTGCCCATCGTGACCTCCCAAAGTCCTGAGATTACAGGCATGAGCCACCATGCCCAGTCAACACTGTTTTTAAATGTGTCTTAAGTTAAACGAAAAGGTAGTCTTACCTGGATGCTCATGTCAAAAGGAGTCAACTCATCTTCACTTTGAGATTCAAACATAGCCCTGGAGGCATCAACCAAAAAAATCAAACTATCTCTTCCTGAATATTTGTAGTCTCCTATACGGGGGGGGGGGAAGGGAAGAAAATGTTTGTCCTTATATTCATATTTATGTTTATCATATAAAACAAACAGGGCCCTAAAGGCCATAAAGCAAAGTATAACCTAATCAATTATAAGGTAAACAACCATAAAATCTCCACCTATGTCAGGAAATTGAGCCTTGCTAGACAACCCAGAAATCCCTCCTATATTCCTTCCCAATCACAACACCCACCTCCCCAAAAAAGTCAATATCCTGACTTTTTGTTTCCTTTTTTTTTTTGAGACAGAGTCTCACTATGTCACCCAGGCTGGAGTGCAGTGGCGCTATCTCGGCTCACTGCAACCTCCGCCTCCCAGGTTCAAGCGATTCTCCTTCCTCAGCCTCCCAAGTAGCTGGGACTATAGGCACACACCACCACACCCAACTAATTTTGTATTTTTAGTACAGACAAGGTGGTTTTTTTTTTTTGTTTTTTGCTTTTTTTTTTTTTTTTGCTAACTTTGTAACTTTGTATTTTTAGTACATACAGGGTTTCACCATGTTGGTCAGGCTGGTCTTAAACTCCTGACCTTAGGTGATATGCCTGCCTCGGCCTCCCAAAATACTGAGATTACAGGTGTGAGCCACCATGCCCCTGACAGGAAAAGCTTTTATGCAAAACTTATCACAATGTTGTTTATTAAAGTAAAAAGTTGGAAATAGCTAAATTGCTCAACAGGAGGTAGAACAAGTAACTTATGGTACTTTTATTTTTTTTATTTTATTTATTTTTTTTTTTGGGACGGAGTTTCGCTCGTTACCCAGGCTGGAGTGCAATGGCACGATCTCGGCTCACCGCAACCTCCGCCTCCTGGGTTCCGGCAATTCTCCTGCCTCAGCTTTCTGAGTAACTAGGATTACAGGCACGCGCCACCATGCCCAGCTAATGTTTTGTATTTTTAGTAGAGACGGGGTTTCACCATGTTGACCAGGATGGTCTTGATCTCTTGACCTCGTGATCCACCCGCCTCGGCCTCCCAAAGTGCTGGGATTACAGGCTTGAGCCACCGCGCCCGACCTTTTTTTTTGTTTTTATTATTTATTTTTTGAGACAGAGTTTCGTTCTCGTCACCTATGTTGGAGTGCAGTGGCACGATCTTGGCTCACTGCAACCTCTGCCTCCCAGGTTCAAGCGACTCTCTTGCCTCAGCCTCCTGAGTAGCTGGGATTACAGGTATGCACCACCACGCCTGGCTAAATTTGTATTTTTAGTAGAGATGGGGTTTCACCATGTTGGCCAGGATGGTTTCGAACTCCTGACCTCAGGTGATCCACCTGCCTCAGCCTTCCAAGGTGCTGGGATTACAGGTATTAGCCACCGCACCCGGCCTATTTTATGTTTTTGAGACAAGGTCTCACTCTGTTGCTCAGGCTGGAGTGTAGTGGTACAATCTTGGCTCACTGTAGCCTCCACCTCCCAGGTTCAAATGGTTCTCTTCCCTCAGCCTCCGAGTAGCTGGGGCTGCAGGTGTGCATCAGCAAACCAGGCTAGTTTTTGTATTTTTAGTAGACACAGGGTTTTAACACATTGGCCATGCTGGTCTTGAAATCCAGACCTCAGATGATCTGCCTGCCTCGCCCTCCCAAAGCGTTGGGATTATAGCCATGAGCCACCACACCTGGCCAAATTATGGTACATTTAAAATGAGCTATAGGCCAGGCACAGTGGCTGTAGTCCCAGCAGCTTGGGAGGCCGAGGTGGAAGAATGGCTTGAACTGGGGTGGTGGCTATTGAGCCACCATGAGCCGAGACTGAGCCAGTGCACTCCAGCCTGGCAACAGAGCAGGACTCTGTCTCAATAAATTAAATGATTTTATAAATATATATAGTGGCACGGAAAGATATATCCATGATACAACAATAACGAAGACAAAACACAGTATTATGTACATATGTTTAAAATTATTTTTGGAAGACTGGTGTAAATTAAAATGGAAAAAAATGTTTATGCACTATCATTACAACAATACAAGAAATCAGATAGAGGCTGGGCATGGAGGCTTATGACTGTAAACCTAGAACTTTGGGAGGCTATGGCTTAGGGGAATCACTGAGGCCAGGAGTTTGATACCAGCCTGGTCAACATAGCAAAACCCTGTCTCTAAAAAAAATTTAAAAATTATTGGGACTTGGTGGCACACACTTGTAGTCCCAGCTACTGAGGAAGCTGAAGCAGGAGGATCACTTGAGCCCAGGAGTTTGAGGTTACCGGGAGCTATGATGATCTCACCACTGCACTGGAGACTGTCTCTACTAAAAAGTTAAAAAACAGATACAAAGAAAAACACATATATATTTCATTAGGAAATAAAGATTGAAAGATACCTGAGGGAAAAATACAAAAATGTCAAAATCCTGGTAGTGGCTGTTTAGGATGATAGATTATACAGATTATAGTAAATTTTTTCTTTTTTATATTTCCTATATATTTCTCACATTTAATAAAG